>NC_046375.1:17520590-17849340 GCF_011125445.2 Fundulus heteroclitus | reverse complement strand
TAGTAGTTGAAAATATTCTGGTAATGCCATGTTCTCCTCCAGGCTGAAGACAGAAAGAAAGCTGCACTGTGCATCCAGCCAGCTGATTAAATAAAAAAAATGGCTGAAAGGGAGCACTTGGGCGACATCTGTGCAGTGAGATTTCACCTTTGACTCTCATCTTTCTCTTAAACCACCATTGTAGCTAAAGAAATAGATTTAGCAAAACATTTAGCTATGGGGAAGAGACTTAATGTTCCTACGTGGCACAATATTAGTATTACTGTGTCACAGCATGTGATGTTTGACTTCTTCTCTTTCCCTGCCGAAGATCGTCTTTGAAGAACCCTGCTCATAATGGTGCAAATCTTGCCTTGCACCATATGGTACAATGTAAATATTTACATGACTGTACTGAAAATGCCAAACAAGTAGATCCTTTCTTTTTTTTGGAGTTGATTTAGCAACAGATGCAAAGATCAAGTCATGATATTTGTGACTTTGGCTTCATATCAGTTTTCTGCTTTCAGTTTATTCTGAAGTTTTTCTGTCCTTGGTGTTCATTTATGTTGTGTTTTAAGGTTGTTTTTCTGTGATTAACCTGTTCGGCTATTTTTCTTTTTCCAAGGTCTTGCTATTTTCCATTGCGAGCTTAGTTCATTTCCAACTCATTCTGTAGTCTCACCTGGTCCTGTTCCCAGTAGTCACTGTTTTTATTACAAATACTCCTTTGTTCAGTCATTTGTCAGAACCAGCTAATTCTCCACTAGTGTCCCTGTTAGTGCACTCTTTGTGTTCTCCAAGTTTATATTTTCATTAAACACTTCCGTCTTCCTCTCTCAACTTGGATGCCACAAATCTTCAGCAATATATCAGAAATGTGTGGCTCATGCCTGATCTCTACGTTTTATAAATCTCCCACCTTTTGACAACAGCTTTTTCTCGTTTCCTTTTCTCTGTAAGAAATATAGTTCATAGTGTTCATCATATTTTTTCTAATGATACTGCTGTGAGCAATCATAAATCATTTATATTTGGAGCTTCTGCAATATCACACCGCGTGTGAGGAAACTATATCTGTTACACAGGGTGTGAAATAAATTCAAGGGCTAAATGATATAGAAGTGATATTTTCAAATGGGTTTTGAAATTAGCATTAGCGATTATCACCGTTAACAAAACTAAGGTTAAATATAATTCTACGTGTTTTTCCTCAAGAATAAATGTTGTTTTAACTTAACTTTGAGATTTCCAATAGACTGCCATCATTTCCATCGTTTCCAAATCCAGTATGTTCTATGACTGACAAAGGGTGAAATGTATCAAGGATAAAAAAGAGCAACTTTGGTGTAATATGTTCATATTTTGTAGAGTTTTGCTCAAGGTAGTTTTATGTCAATCTGCTTGTTGGCTAATTCAACAACATGTCTCAAGTGCAGCTACAGATTGACATCCTGTGGTAAATGTGTCAGGATCTGCACCTGTTTGCGTGTTGGCAATTAGGCCTACCTATGTTCTGTTTCCTTATGTCTCAGTTGTATTTAAGGAGAGATAACCCATAGATACATATTGTTGTGTTCTTGGGGTGTCTGGTAGTGCAGAAAATGTGTATGTCATCCTTCCAGGTGCTGAGTAGGTATCTTTGTGGTCTTTAGGGGTCATATTTTTCAAGATGTTAGGTTTTCTCTGTTTTCTATTATTTATTATTTTATTTTTTTTAACAATTACGTCACAGTATTTGCTGCGGAACTGGAGCTTACCGTTCTTGTGAATCCGCCATTTTTATTTCTCTGAGCGATTCTGTTGTCCAAGTCGATATGGTGTGGATAAGTCATCAGATGTTCGTTATATCGTCCCACAGCATACAAAAAATAGCCAAACAGGGGGAAGTGGAATGCTGTGTGACCTGGAGGTGGGTGGGGTGTGAAGTGCCTCCTTTAGGTTTAAAGAGACAGTACCAACGCGAGTTGCTCTCTGACACACCTAAAGAACAGGGGTTAAAAGGGGGAGCATGGGGGTAACTCAACAAGAAATTCAGACCCAAGCATTGCAGTTCCACTTAATAAAGACCACAACTGAATGATTCAAATGTAAAAAGGACGAATTGAAAAGCATATGTCCTCTTTAAGTTCAGTTTTTTTTTACCCTTTATTGTCAGGTCGTCTGTTGCTGTACTCGAGGTTCCTCAGTGTCCCGTTGTATTGGTTTTCATTAAATACCGTATATCCATTCAACAGATGCCTCCGATATCCTCTTGCCACTTTAGTCCTTCACAACCACAAAATATGACAAAATGACCCAGATTGTTATTAAAAAAATGTCAGGTATTTAAGGAACAAAACTGCAAAAGTAATGAAATAGTGAAAGAGCAACCAAGATATGCAACCTTCAAGCTGTCTGTTGTGGCAGGCTAAACAAACAGTTGACACACCAATATAGGAATTAAAACTTCACTACACTACACCTTTTCTTTGCCTTTGCTATCATTGTTTATTAAGGAATTCACAGATACCAAGAATGTGTAGCTGTGAGTCTTCCCTCTGTAACAACTTCCACACAAAAAATTTTTGTTTGCGCAGCACTTAGACATGGTGCATTCACATGACAGGATTTTTGAGTTTACAGCCAGTTAATTGCAGATTAGGACCAGTTAATCTAAAAATTGTTTATTTAGAAATGTCACCAGTGCTCACTAAATTTAGAAGAACAGTTTAACTAATGTGTAACTAATTTAAACGGGTAAATTGTAGACTGAACATTTTGAAAACAGGCCTCCTAATTTTAGATAAAGGACATTGTATGATTCGTTGCTACCCCAAACCACACCCCTGCCCAGCACTTCTAATCATCAGCATATCAGAGTAAACATCCTATATAACACTATTGCTAGAAAAATTGATGGTGCAATATTAATGAACTAATAAAGTGCTGACAAAAAACTGTTTCTGTCAGACACCCACCTGTTTGACATTATGAACACAGCTGAGACGAGTTTGATTTTTGTGGAAGGAGAAACTTAATTATGACTGAAGAGAAAATATTACATTGAGAAGGTTACTGTGAAAGAATTGCAATGAAAAGCTTCTGGATTTGAGTCCTGGCTGTTAGTAGGAACATTCTGCTGCTCAAACGTTGCTCTTTTAAGTCTCAGGAGACAGACGGTAGACAAATATGAGATCTCAAATCTGGCGGACTTTAATCGGTTTAACCTGAAATGTTTCTCCTAAAATCTCTCTCAAGGAGAACTAGAGGAGACATTGGCAGGAGCCATACTTCAGACCTCAGGGTGATAATATTGAGATCGCCAGTGTTCCTTTCTATCTCCATTTAATGTTATGAAGGTCATTTGTGTCATCATGTTGTGTTTATTGGAGCTAATTTGTGTTTTTTAAAGTTTGTTCAGCTCCTGCCCAAACTTTAAAAGTATGGCTTCATTCAAACGAATGCTGGGACAACTCAACTCGGTTTTCATTGCTGTATTTATCTTCTCCTTTTGATTTAGATGAATTTCTCCAGGAACATCAGTGGTTGACAACCTACAAAAAGACATATATATCAGCTATAAATGACATTGAACTCATTTTAATTTTGAGCATTATTAACTAGCATTTTAACAAAATTTCATATTACTGATAATTTTGTTTTTAACTTGTGTTAAAGGGAAAAAAGATAACCTTGCAGCTTCAGTTAAATAAAGGAGATCAGTGATGATCACTCAGTAAGAACTTTATTTAATCTGCAGAGATGGGAACATGACAAACAGCTCCTCCAGTCTGAATTGCTCTGTTCTGACAGAAATTTGGCAACCTATTTTATAGCCTCCCACGGCTGAGAAGGGTTTCACTCACAGCAGTATATAGACAAACAGTCCTTGAAGCACGAAGGGTTGATTGAATGAGCAGATACGGACTCCTGGAGAAATGAGTGTACACCCTTGCAGTTATAAATCTGCCTGGGCGAATATGAATATGAAATTAATGTTTACTACCGCACTTGATAGTAAATAAAATGAATAGACTAAACATATTGCAAATAGTACATATTACAGTAATGTAGAAAACCCAGGGACATTTTCTTGGTGGGGGGATAGGGGGTTCTGGGGTGGGTAGGCGGTTTGTAGGCTATTGGAACCGCAGAGGTAGTGCCAACAACAAACACAGTCTCTGTACCACAATGTCCTTCCACTCAACTTTCCATTAAGCTCCGCCCCCTTCAAAGAGTTCAGAGAGCAGGTGTTCTTTTTCCTTTTTAAAACCTTGCAGTTTTGGTACAAATTTGGTTGACTAAAGGGTTGAGTTTTAATTCAATGTTCTTTGTCTTAAAATAGGTTATTAAGCAACATCAAAAATGCCCAGAGCTGCACTTAAATATGTTTTGAATTTTTTGGTAACTATCAAAATTGATCAATATGATTTCTATTTTATCAATATGCTTTTATTCTATATCGTCCAGCCCTAACTTGACCTGTAATTTGCAGTGCTAATTTTTGACCTTAGTTTTGCAAAGCTAAACATATTCTCCTTAATGTGCTGGGGGTAAAAGGCTGTGTTAAGAACATGTTTTACAAAACACATCTTTGGCATATTTTACAAATATGTCGTTCAGTGGCAAGCCTCTGTTTTTTTTCCAGTTTGTTGTCTCTTTTGTCTCAGTCTTTTTTTTATTAATCTTGGTTTGCCATATGGCATCTTTGCACAAAGTTCATTCAAATAGATAACAAGGCAAACCCTTTTATCTGTCCATAGAGCTTGAAAAGTTTGTAATAGTTTTTTACAAGTTGATAAAAGCACATCAAGAATAGTCATCTCCGTCTTTTATCTCACGCTTTCTCCCTCTGGTCTCACCAGATCACCCTCTCTTCCATCTCCTTTTTTTGTGCGCTATCCCACCTGTCATGCTCACTTCCTTCTCCAGCTTTCAGATAGAGAGTGCAGAGATGTAGAGCTTTGGCACAAATCAAACAAGATGTCATTAGCAACCTGAATCTAGGTTTCTTTCATTATCCATTCTGGTCATGTCTTCTCCGTTGCCAGATCCATGTACCTCCGTACACCTTCTCTCTTAGTCCGTGCCAGTTTCCTTTGGCATCGCCTCCTTTACTCCTCCTCTTCTTCTCAGTCATTACCATTTGAAACTGATGGAGAATTAAAACCATTCCTTTCCAAGTTTTCTCCTTAAATGTACATAGTGCAATGTTTGAAGTTAAATATTATGTATTTTATTTTTTATACATGCCCTTACATATGCCCGGTGTGCAAAAGGAGGTAACCTCTATTTACCACAGTTGCCTCTATAGGCTTCATTAGTCAGTTCATCAGAGAGTGATTCAGGCTGAATCCTCTGGGCATGCGTGTGGGTGTGATATGCTGTGCACTCTCGTTCACCTGGTTACTTTGTTGAGTCTCTGCTGTAATCCATTCATTAGCAAGAGAACACGGGCTAACTTCAATATTTATAGCTTTCTTACAACAGAAGACATCACGTCTCTAAACAAAAGACCCGTGCAGTCGCAGCGGCAGATGCTTTTCCTCGTCTCCCATGCATGTGTAAAACACTGGTGTCATTTCAACTTGTCTCCTGAAGGGGGCGAAAATCTTGACGCTGACACTATGCTCCTTTAAACCATAAAAGTTTCAAACAGAATCATACATTTAAATGGTTAGTTCATGATTTATCATTTACATAAAAACATGGGATTTATGTATCAGTTTTAAAGTGTTACATTTCAAACTTCCTATGGATTGGTAAAAAAAAAATTGACAGAGGACTCTTGATTTCAGGATAGAACATTTTTGTAACTGACTCAAAAAAACCATGAAGATTCAATGTTGCAAAGACCTTTTGCTAAGTTGTTTGTTATTTCTAGACCACACATTCACAAGCTGTGTTTCAGGTTTGATGGCCATACATGTTAGTTTTAAGCATCTTTTATAAAGATAAATTGAATTTCTCTGAAATTAAGAAGTTTAAGGATTTGAAGAAAGCGAGTAAGAAGTTAGCAAGAGCCATCATAAAGTCCAGAGAATCACTCCTTAGGTCCACTTTAAATTCTAACTGAAACAGTGGGACATTACATGTGAGTCAGTAAAGAAATGATCGGTAGCTCAAGACTTTTACTTTGTATCTGTACTTGTGATTCCTGCGCACACAGCTGGTTTGTTGCTATAGAAACATGTCACCTAGCAGCGGATGTAGTTGCTATAGGGAGAATCTCTCGTGTGATGTGTCAAATGGGACGAGGAATTTGTGGTAATCCCTTAAAATACCTGTCATTGCTCAAAGACATAATAAAGGCAGAGGGAGCATAGATGAGTTGAAATGCGTTTGGGTGACAGTGCTGTTAGGAAAGATGAAATATGGTGAGGGGGAAAATTTAACACTTCTAAATATGTTTGAGTTAGTTGTATAAAATGCTTGAGGATATTGAATTGCTTCAGTATTAATCCTGCCTAACAATGAGTGTGCGCAGAATGAAAACAAGAACAATTTATTCATTACTCAGGTGATCACACGACTAATTCATTATTCATCAAACATGCTTAATGGAGCTGCAGATTTAACTAAAAAAAAAAAAACTCCTGATAACAGAAGGTGGAGGAAAAGGAGATGAATTTCAAACATGAAACACAATATTGTCACACAAAATTATTAAACATAGTCATTTTTAAACAACTAAATCCTGTGCCTTTGAAAAAACATCTGCACGAAGATCAGTGGGCTCGGGAGGAACTGACTTCCTGTTAGACGTCAAGCTCAATCTCTGAATATTAGCCGTTCATTAGATTTAAGGTCTTCAGGCCCTCGTTAATGGAAATTCTCATTGTGTCAGAGCCAGAGGGGTTTCTCATTAGGCTTCTGGTGTGTCTGCACCGGCGACAGTTCTTCCTCGCCGCTCTGCGTGTTTTCCAGTCCTGTTGAGACTACAGTACAGATGTGCTAGGCTTAACTCCCTTCAATTCCAGGAGAGGCATTTCACTCTCCTCTTGTTCATTGTCAGGTCTCACATCCTTCCCTCACCACCACTTTGTCGCATAGCAGCTTTTTTCTGTGAGGTTTTTAGGTCACGACTCATTGTTGCACCTTGGTAGGAGCAATGATAAGTGCTTCCTTATTCCCTCCTTTATCCCCCTTTTTTTTCTTCACACGTTTCTCTTTTCACATAAGGTGTCATATTCTCTCTATAATCCCTGTTTTTTCTCCTCTATCGTCAACCAGCAGCCATCTCTTTTATTGCTGTTCCGGTGAACAGAGGAGATCTCTCCTGTTGCTCCAAAGGCAACGTGTGGGTTCATGTTTGACGCACGGCGAGGAACGAAGGGAGAGCAATGAGCCAGATGAAACCCGAGAAAAGTGGCTGCTTGTGTTTATCCTTGTGTGTGATTCACCATCTGTGATAAAGCCCTCTCCGGTAACCAACAAGATGATTGACAAGAAAAATACATAAATATGGCTAAAAGAGAAAAGAGGGGTAGGAGGAGAGACCCTCTGATCCTGTGCAATTTTTGGTTTCCAAAGATTTGTCAGAGCTGGCCTTTAGGGTATGTGGGGGATGGGAATGAAGGAAGGAAAACAAGAAGTGACTAAATTAGACTGATTTAAACGAGAGACAGAATAAAAATAGAACGAAGAGACTTCACAAGACGGGAGGGGGAGCATAATAAACAACCTGAAAAAAGATCTGGGGTGGGAAGTTTCAGATCTTTATACTCATTTTATTATCAGACAAGGATAATTTAAGTAAATATAAAAAAAGTTTTCAAATTCTTTATTAATGGAAAACGCCGTATAAAGCACCCTGGCCTGATGTGGAAATCTGATTGCCCCCTATACCAACAAGTAGCTGCTTGTTCCACCCTGGGCAACAACAACGGCCATCAAGCTATCGCAGGTATTAGCAATGAGACTTTTGCATCAGTGTGGAGGAATTTTGACCCATCTTCTTTACTCAGTTGTTTTAATTCAGCAACATTTGAACATTTTAGAGAATAAAACCTGTTTATGTCAGGTGTGATGGGTGGAGAGAACCCAGACCAGACGACTGCAGCATCATGACAAAGATTGAAGAAAATAATATGGGGGGGGAAAAATAGAAAGAAAAATGTAAATCCATCAAAGATCAAAGGTAACAGAGATACAGGGAAAACATCAGGCAACAGATCAGACTGTGGATGACTGTGACTACAGAAGAATCTGGTGAGGAGTGACAAAAACAGATGGTTATAAACGTTTACACAGTGGTTAGTGGACAAATGGCTGTAATTGCTGTAAAAAAAATAATCATCACATTAAATCAACCATGCAATTACCAAGCAGAACAAAAAGACTCAGAATATCAAAAATAGCTAATAAAATTCAATATTTCAACAAAGTTTTAGTAGAAAATTGTTTCTGGACATCATCTGCTGTCTTGGCAATAACACCAAAAAAAAAAAACAGAAAAAGAAAAACTAGTTTCTGAATGAATTTACTACCCTAATACGTGTTTAGCTTTTAAGACTTTTTATCCTACAACAAGTGTCAACAAATACAAACAGAGGGAGCCTGAATTCATTGTGGTTAAATAATTTCATAACACTTATAAAGTAAAGTTGCAATAACAATAAATTTGAGATTCACTGTGCAGCCCAAGCGTTAGGTTTATGCCAGATATGAGTATTTTCCTAAATGTCTTTCTAATCTGCTCTTGAATTTCTTTAACTCTGTATTATGGTTTGTTTTTGAGATCTGGTTGCCTACTTCATATTCTCAGGCAGCTTCTGTTTAAGTTTTTTTTATCATTATTATTATTCTACAAGACTATAAATAGTAAGGTGTGGGAGTGGCTGGTGAAACTTGTTCAAGAAAATGTGGGTAAAATGTGGGTTTATTCATCATGTGGGTAAAAATGTGGGTTTATTCATCAGATTTTCACATAGGATCAGGTTAGTGTGCCTTAAGAAATGAAATCAGATTTTTTTTTTAACTGGGTTATCTCTGTCTAATGTTAAAATTAGTTTGATGATCTTGTAACATTTAAGTAGCCAGAACACAAAAAACTGCAAAGAGGCAAATAGCTTTTTCACAACACTGTAGTCTAAAATTCATGGTAGTTTTGCTCATTATCCCAACATTTTCCCATTCTCTAAATCTTCCTCCATCACACATAATAAAAAGTAGCACATTTTACAACCGCAGTGACTGTCCCGCCTAAAACACAAACTACTGATCTAGAATTATAGCACCAAGTTGAGGATTGTTTCTGCCCTTATTAAGTATTTGACATAGTTGATGATTACTGCATTAACTTAAGGTACTCCAAAAAGCTTTTATATTAAAAAGGAATAAAGTTGATGTGAAGCTTAAGTAGTGAATGATCCATTTTAATTGATTAAACATTTTTTTTTTATGGATGCACTTTATTGTAATGGTTACTATAAGTATTGATATCAGGGCCATTAAAGATCTCAGTAGTAATAGACCTTTGCTCTACTTTTGTTTCCTCGCACGATTCATTAATGTTTAACAGGAAGATGAAAGTCTAAACTGTTTAAAATTTATAAGAGAGAGAACACTACTTCATCTTCTTCCCATGTTTGCCAAATGACAGACTTACAGCTTGAGTATCTGGCTCTCTGATGATGACATACAGGCTGGTTTCACAAGATGAATTTGTGCTTTCTGGTCAACACGCTTCAGTTTAGGACAGAAACTGTTGGTTGGGTTATTTTTTTTAAATTCTGCTGATAAGAATTATACCTGGATCCAAACATATTGCATCTTTAACAAGGGAAAAATGTGATAGTTGGACAAACCTTTTACAATACTTTCAAGTCCTACCGACCACTTAAAGCGTCTTACACTAGAACCACATTCACCCTAATCTCTCTCACTAACACCAGTGTATTATGGACATGGTGCCTAGCCCAGAGGTATATCTACACAGGAGGAAACTGCAAACAAACCTGCAATTTTACAATTGCAAGACACCTACTCTAACCACTGAGCCATAAAGTCACACTTAATCGTCAGGATCTCTGGCAGTTCCCTAATGATAAACAGCTTCTGTTACGGTGGTGTTAAGTGTTCAGGATTGGTAGAGGACACTTTTTTGAAACAATGTTTGATTTTATGTATTTAAGGGCAAATTCCACGCTTTATAATAGATGTATGAACAAACAACAACTGTAAATGTACCAGTAATATTAGAAGTTTAAGCTGCATACTGTGCATATGTGGTGAAATGCAGTACCCAGGATACCCAGAGTTGAAACGCAGTCAGTTTAATCCTCCTAGTGCTCAACAGGACAATGATAATGTTCATGTTAAACCAGATTATGAAGCATTTAAACCCAAATGAAGGCTCTTAAAATAAGCCGGTGTTTGTTTTAGGGCCCCTTTTCCGTTAATAGCTATTAATAGACATCAGAGCAGCTGGTGAGCAGAGCTGAGGATTTCTCTGAATGTTACTACATTTGCTTAACTTTATCACATATAAGGAAAGCAACAGAAACTCAAAATTAACCGAATACCTAAGATGTTGATGTGGTTTTAGTCACTACATCATTCTGATTTCTATCTGAACTGAAAAACACACCCTGCAGTGGAGTCTAACTAGAGTCACGCAAACACATACACAAAACCAGATGTTGTCCTGTAGCCGGCTACCAACCTCAGGTCAACACGACAACGGGACATTGCAGGTAATGGGTACAAATGGTTGTGGTGGCGGTGTAACTCTGTGCATTCTGTACATTTTAGCTGCACTCGCTGAACTCTGCTCTGAGCAGAACATACTTTCCCTTTAAAACATTTTCTGTGCCTTTTAATTAAATAGTCTCTGCGGTGCACAGGTGACAGAATTTAAAATAGACAAATGCAATTATGATCCTTGGAAGCCTGCGAGATTGTGGGGAAGGCTGCACTCTGAATCTGAAATGTCTTCGTCGCTGTAGAGCATCCTGAACATTGTGTTGAATATTTGGCTGCACATCCCTGTGCATGTGCTCGTCAAAGCAGCTGGAAGTCTGTTTTCCCATTGCTAATATATGTGTACCTGCACTAAATATTAAATCTCAGTGTTGGTCTGCGGCATCCAAATTGCAGGTTGTACAGAAGCATTTTTTTCTGGCTTCCGTTCTTAAAGTCTTTAAGAGGGGATGCCAAATAATGTGTTTTTGCTTAAGTCTTTAAGCTTTACTGTCCCCATTGGATCTCAATGCGATGCTTGCAGGTACTACTCAGTTATTCAGATCAGTGCCGCTGCATTTAGTAGGTGTGATGCTACGCTGGGATAAGAGTCCCCCTGCACAGTCAGCCGACGTTTCTTTGATGCACAACACACTGGGAGCCCCAATAACCTCTACGTTATTGTTCATATTCCTAGCAGCACCACAGAGACTGATGTGAGCCGGCTGTGTTTAACATCACCTTCATTCTGCTTTGCGTTCTCTGTTTTAAGAGATTAATGCCTGCAAAGCATGCCGTACCTTATGAGTAAAATCCAGGTAGGAGTCAGTTCGGTCAGCTGCACTGCTGCTGGTCTAGCAAAAGTATTCACACCTCTTAAACTTTTTTTTAGCTTTTTTTCATTTTGTTTTTTACATCTTTATCCATCAAGGAAGTCCTATTAAGATCCAAACGCTCTTTTTATAAGAGGGACTTGGTCGTACTAATCAGAAGTGAATAAAACAAATAATACACAATAAACAATAAATTGTAATGAGAAACACATTGACACCTGAAAGAAAACAATAATATTCATCCTTTAATGTTTGTTTTTTTAATGATGACACTTGAAATCATTAATGAATTTTAATGTTTTTAGTTAAAGGAACTTTTTTTGTTAATTATTCTGTGACATGGTGCATGGTAGGAAAATTGCATAAATCTCTCAAAGCCCCTGGACCATTAAAAAACAACCGTTTACAGGCTACTCAAGCTGACATAATATATGTAATTTACTGAGGAATAGTGGGAGTTAATAAATAAAAACATTTGAAATGAAACGTAAAGAAGCATGATGCCGTGAATCACAGCTCCTTAAGGTACAGAAGACTCCACGTATGTACAGTATATCACCATAAACCATGATAGATGGAAATGCGGGTTCAAACAATTGCTTTCTTCACAAATAATGCAAAATGTGACATATTTCCAAAATAAAACCCAGTTAATATTTGGAGTTTATAGACTACATTATAGAAATATGAACTAAATACAAGCTTGTCATCAATTCACATTCCCAAGTTCCTTTAGGAGGACAGACTTTGTTTTCGCTGCACCACCAGATGTAAATATTTGTATATTGTCACAGTTCTGCAGGTAAGCTCTTGATAAAATCATGATGCTTAGATCCTTCAGAGCTCAGTCTGATGACTGAAAGGCACTCTCAGGGCAATCTGGCTGAGGAATGAGCAAAAATGTCCAAATGTAGATGTGCAAAGCTGCTAGACGTACCGTGAACAATTCAAACCTGGAATTGCAGCAAAAACTCTTTCCTGCTAATATAAGAATGAGCCCTCCTGAACCAATATTGGCTCACAGAAAAGGACCCACAGCCTTTTCTCAGCAGAGAAAATAGGACACCTTCTCCTTTCTATTGATCATGTTGTGACTTTCCCCCTGCTTCACTGTTTATTGACTAATTTGTGTTGTTCTATCACATAAAAAAGACACATTGAAATTTGTAGTTAAGTGACAGAATGGGAAAAAAGCTTTGAATACATTTGATAGGCACTGTAAATGTCTTTGGTCAAGCCAGTGACATCCACATTAACGCATCTAACAGGTGATGAGAAGCTTGTTTTTGTAGCTTGGGTAAAGTTTAGTGGTATGGACTGGAAAAATCAGACTTTACCTCAATGATCTAAAAAAATGTAAACAGCAAATATATGTTGCTGGCTGGACGTCCAAGGGTATGAATTCAGCCATTATCACTGTTCTGCAGAAACGTCTCCCTCCTCTGATCAGTTTTCTTCTTCTCTGTATTGATTATGCTGAAGCGGGTTGATTTATAGCATTTGATTCAGCAGATAAGTGGGAAGAAATAGTCTTTTTCTGCTGATAATGGGGAACAGACCTCAGGAGCGTGACTCAGCCTCAGGCCTTGGTTTGAGTTTGCTGAGGGAACGCATTAGTCTGTTTACCGTGTTGTAGACTTTAACAGCAAACACCAGGATCAACCCTAACCATTAAAAAACCACAAGCATGTTAATTACAAATCTATGTCATATCTTTGTTTTTTTCTGGTAATTTGTTGTTGTTTTTTAGTTTAGTTCCCAGTTAATTTATCATCTGTTGTGTTGGATGACTTCATTATGTAGCACAATTCAAAAAATGAGGCATCATAAAATAACCGGCGACCTCCCGGTGTGTGTCAGCAGGTAAAGGATGACCGCGGCAGCAGGTGTACTGACAGGCTTGGCCAAGCTAAAGCGCCAGGACTCAGCCCGCTCTCAGCATCGGCCCATACCGCTAACATCACAAGGCTTGGCTAACCCCACCTCTGAGGCCGCCCCCAGGTGATGGTCCCCTAGGAGTTTTAGACTCCGATGGCTTTTTTAGCTGCTCAGTTTTTTCCATTCATTTAAAGTCAGCAGGATATTTTTTTTTAAAAGGAACGCATTTTGTAACATTTGGGGGACTCCTTTAGTAGTTTGATATCTTTGCTTTCAGTTGATGTCAGTTATAAAAAACGTTATAAAACCTTCTCATTTATTCAGATTTCCCTCCCAAAAAGACACTTTGCCTTAAAGTATGCTTGTTACATTATTTTAGGAGGCTTTTAGCTTTTTTAACCTCCTTTCTTTGACCTGTTTGTTACTGTACTTTTGTGTCCAGTTCTTCTAGTTGACTTCATGTTGGGCATTGTTTGCTTTAAAAAATGTGGAAAGTGAACAAAGGGAAGACAAATGAAGGAATCTTCAATTTATCTGATTCTCCAAAGTACGTCAATTGCTTAGATGCTGGTGAAGGTTCTCAGTCATCCAGGTCATGGTCATTCCAAAAAAAGTAAAAAACAAAGCAACTGGACTTGTTTTCCATAGTTGAAGACCAGTGGCGGCTGGTGAAAAAAAATCTTGGTGGGGCTGGCCAATAGATTTCCCTGCCTAACCCAGTACATGCATTTAAATTAAAAGTCGGAAAATTACTACGATTCCACAATAAGCATTTAATTAATAAAAAAAACATTGTTTACAAAGGATTATTTTGGTGTTTTTGTCTTATTAATCCTTTTCACAGACTCATGCCAGAGGGTTTGCATACATTGTACATGTATGTATATTATTACAAAACAAACGTTTACGTCTTGACTTTAATATGTATCCTAATTTTTTATTTATATAATGATTTAAGTAGAACAATGACTAGTGCAAAATTAAGTTGTATTTACCGGAGATGAAGTGTAGACTGAAAATTCTGTCTTAGTATGATGGCTCCCCCAGTCCATTGGCATCCTGCATCCTTTTCATTGAAATTATCCATTTCTTTCTTATTTCTTTGTCCTTCGGTAAACAAAACAAACGTACATCCGACGATTTGGAATGCTTCTGTGTGCAACCGGGAGCACAACAAGTCGTAGGCATTGTTTAGATTCCAAAAATAAACTAAAAGTACGCTCTAATTCACCCGTTTTGTCACGCTGGTAAGCGAAAACAGTACTGTGTTTGCCGACCACCGTGACCCGGATGTAGCGCGGATGTAGCTCGTGACGTCACGCGTGAAGTGCACCTATCACTGTGCAGCTAGGGCTACTACTCCAGGAGCCCCAAAGCCATTCATTTTGGCGATGCTGATTGGCCAAATATTTATAAATCTTCCCTAGCAACAGTATACAATTGGTTATTTCGCTACACTTGTAGGGCTACTTCAGTCACAGCCCCAAAAGTGTAGAAGAAGAGAAATGATACGTTCTGTTGGTGGAAATGCACTGTTAAATGATAGAGTAAATCAGTAGAAGTGTTTTAATAATTATTATTACATGTAGCCACGTACTATTAAGTAAAAACTGACATTAATAATAGTTTTAAAATCTATATATATTTTGACTTCTCCCCTCCACATCTAGGGAGGGCAGCGCCCGAGCGCCCCCTATGGGCCAGCCGCCACTGTTGAAGACGTTTCGAAACGTCTTCAACTACGGAAAACAAGTCCAGTTGCTTTGTTTTTTACTTTTTTTGGAAATTGCTTTAGATGTTCTTGAAAATACTCTGGACTAAAAAAAATGACACATTTCTGGACTAAGACTAAGAAAGTCTTTGAAATACTTACAGAATATTTGAAGAAATATTGTTCAACAACACTGAAAGAGAAGAAAACAATATGGTTGCTCTGAGCCAGAATTGAACTCAGGATTATATTTACCAATTGTTTCTCTTAGGAAGCGGAAGCGACGCACCGACGTTGTGGTGGTGCGAGGGAAGCTTCGACTCTACTCGGCTTCGGGCTTTTTTCTCTTCCTGGGACTCATCATCCTGGCGATAGGGATTGGTATGGCGACTCTAGGTTACTGGCCGCACAATAAAGCCGCGCCGACAGGAGGAGGAAATCAAGCGAAGGTGGAGAAGGGTGTGACCAATGCAAGCCATGAAGTTCAAGGTAATAATAGATCTGGGTGAGTTCACGAAGCCGTTCAAAGCCGTTCTTCACCCCTGTTGCTCGCCTTGTCTTTGCTCTGGTTTTAGACTCGCCTTCAAAGCAGACGGGCGGTGCTCTGACGCGGTTCCTGGAACAACATCTTCACTCTGAGAGGATGAAGATGCTTGGGCCCTTCACCATGGGCATAGGGATTTTTATCTTCATCTGTGCTAATGCAATACTTCATGAAAACAGAGACAGGGAGACTAAGGTAGGGCTCAAATCCTCTCTGATCATACATCACATTCCTATTTGAATCAGGTTTTTGTTTGTTGATAAGCGATGATTTAATGGAGTTTTTTGTTATTTTCCGTATTCCTTCCCAGTCCCATGTTCTCATTTCTCTTACTCTTGTCTGTTTATAAAGAGAAGAGCGCGCAGTCTGCAGTCATCCATATTCAGCGCCCCCACTAACACGCAGAATCTGATTTCTTTTGACCTGCTTCTACTTTCATCTCTTTAGTTTGCTTTTGATGACATTTTCTCTGTTCATCTGGTCTTTTCTTCCCATCCTTAATTTGATCAACCCCCCCTCCTCTCACCGTCTTCCCTTCCTATTTATCCAAACAAGCCGAATTACAGCATGAGCTGTTGTTACTGAATGTGGCCAGCCCTTGCAGGTGTTTCCAGCTAAACTCACTGTCCTCTGCACTAGATCATCCATATGAGGGACATGTACTCCACGGTCATCGACATCCATCGCCTCAGGCAGAAGGAGCAGAGGCAGTACCATCACCGCAGCAGTCTCTGTGCACGGGAACTGGGAGATCTTCGAGCCTTCGGGGCGGACACGGCGCCGCGCCTGGCCGGCAACTCCCTCCTAGCCTTTTCCTCGCGGGCTGCAAGCAGAGTTGGGTCTACGGAGGAGGAGGAGGAGGTGCTGCTGGGGGAGGAGGAGTTCCACAGACACAGAGGGCAGGCCCGGTTGGACTGCAGCTTTGCGGGGCTGCTGGCGCCGCTGTATAAGGATCGGCCCTTTTACGGCGCCGGGCTTGGGTTGGCGCATTCAGATTCGATGGGACACCAGTGGTCGGTGGACGGAGATGGGGAGAAGGGGAGACACCATGCAGGGTCTATTGTCTCCTCCTCCATCTCGGCCTTCACCCTTCCTGTTATCAAACTCAACAACTGTGTAATCGATGAACCAGAAATGGAGGCGATTACCGAAGAGGAGCGAGGAGATGAGAGGAGAAAAGGAGAGAGACCAGGGCCTCTGAACTCCAAGGAGACTCTGGTGGTGCCCGTAGCTTCTGTCGCCAAGGCCTCCAAGCCGCCGGGCTTGCAACGCAGCAACTCCGCATCCTCTTCCTCCCGCTGCTCCTCCTTCTCCTCCTGCTCCCTCTCCCCCGCTCCCTCCTCTACCTCAGGCTGCTGGCTGTCTCCTGGAGCAGCGAGGAGCGACTTTGGCTCCAACTCCTCTCTGCACATGCTTAACAGCCACAGCCACTCCAAATCCCTTGACCTGGAGCGCAGACCCAGCATGCTTAGCGTGCGCCCGGAGCAGCGGAAACACCCCAGCTGGCCGAGGCTGGACCGCAGCAACAGCAGCCGCAGCCACGTCGGGAAAGCGGGGAGCACCAAGGGATACACGCGCCTGGAGGACAGGGAGGAGCAGGGAGAGTGGCGCTCGGACACCTCGGCGTCCCCGACAGAGAGGCGCGACTACAGCAAGCGAGAGAAGCTGCTAATGATATCCAGGTCACACAATACGCTGAGCTTTGAGCAGGATGCCTTTAACAGCAGCACGCTGAAGAGAGGAAGCTCTGAAACCCGATTCTGAAGGTGCCAAAGGAGCAGCCAGGTCTCCTGTTCTGTAAATTGTTCTTCACGTTGTCTTAGTGTGCATCGGAATAGATGATTTCCAAGAGAAGTTCTTGAACAAGGAGCAGTACCATCAGTAAGCAACGCTGGAACCTGCAGAGCAGAAAAAGCCTCTCACTTAACGGCTGCCTGACTCCACATGCCTTCTGTAAAACAACAGGGGTGCTGTTTTACTGCTGACCCGTGCATGTGATAGGAGAAGCTCCCTCCAGGGATCAACACAGCAACATCAAATTACCCGAGTCCGCTGTAGTCTTTAACAAACTGGACCAGGTTCGACACTGATGATAAATAAAGATGGGGGCCTGCAAATAGACACCACAAAGAGGCCCTCCTTGCCCTGCGGCCATGTTATATTGACCTTTCCCAGGAACTTCAGTACAAAGACGGCAGCAAATACCAACAGCTTGGTATCTGTGGCTGTGGTTCTGCTACAGGCATTTCCACTAACTGTTAGGTTAGATTTCACTCAGGATTATTCATCTCTACACACGGCCACACTTAGAGTACAGAACATTTCTGTTCATTGGTAATGATTGCATTATTGAACTTGGAATATGTTCAGAAACATTTTTGCAATAATTCCTGAAAAAAAAACTAAGCGTCTATCCAACCAGAGCCTTTACTGACTCATTGTTTCTCATTTAAAGGTTTAACCAACCATAGCTGTACCCAATCTCCTCTACTAAGAAAGGGAAGACTACAAAGGCTTTTTTTTTTTTACTTTGACTTATGTTTTACAGTATTTGCAGCTGTAGCTGGAGTCCAAATAAGGTCAGGTTTAAACAAAAGGCTGATGGACTCAAGGCTCTGTTTCTGTCCCATGTTATTTCCTCCATGGTGATGTCTTTTTAAAGCAATCATCAGTTTCTAAAGGTTGATAAATACTTTAGTCCCATGGCAATATGTTCTCACGTGGTCTTCTGTTAAACTGCAAACAGATTGAATAGGAATTGGTGAAACAGCTAGAACTGTTCTTGGACACTGAAATTAGATAGTAATACATCTGTGTACCGCTCAGTATACAGGTGCATCTCAATAAGGAAGAATCTCCTAATCCAATGCTAGAAATCAATAACATGTATTATACAGATTGATTACTAAAGGAGTGATGTGTTTCAAAGTAATGAAAACCAAGAAATCTTGAAGATTTAATATTCAAATGTCTAAATATTATACAAACAAAGATCAATGACTCTAATAGCATCTATTTTTATTAAATATATGTTATATTAAAATGATATTATGGCCTACACAATCGCGAGGAAGACTGTCAACTATACTATGATCCAGCAAACACCCTCCACAATGCCACAAAAGATCGCTGATAAAGAAGCTGAATACAGATGAAAAGTTGAGTGGAAGGAAAAAGTGTGGTAGAAAAAAGCAAAAGAGACAACCACAGGCAAAGTCCATTAAGAGTTTGGGGGATCTTCATAATCTGTGGCCTGCTTTTAGAGTCTGAGCATCAAAATCCAACTCACAGATGTATTCCTTGTCCAAAGCCACTCCTGAATCAGAGGCTCACTCTATGTAATGAATTTATGCCATACGGGGGATTCGTTTTTCATAGAATTTCTGAAGTTAATAAAATTGACTTCTTGACGATATTCTAACTTGTTGAGGTGCACCTGTATTTTTTCCAAGTGTGGTTTGGTCTGCCAGATACAATCAAAGGGATCAGACCCATCTTTGTTGCCATATCTGTAAATGTCTTTATTGTAGCATTTTCTGCTACGTTTAAAGCAACACGGTTTAACAGTAAAATTATTTTACGGTCTAAGTTGTGTTGAGAAACTTTTTACGTTAGTTTCTAGCAGTCTGTGAGTCACTGTAAAAAAAATGTTTTTCTCAAAATAAACTTTATTTTCTCTGACACGTGTTTTGTTTTTAGGACTTTTTAAACCACTTCTCTTCACGCAGCAAAATAGAAATGAAGGCCTTTTAGCAGTGGTGGATGACAATAAAAGATTAATATTGCCATTAAGCCTAAAAAGCTAAACCACTGGAAGTGCTTTAAAGCCAGCAGCTGGCATGTTTGGTTTTACAGCGTCATCGTGTGTGGTGGGAGAGGATCCCAGTGTTAACACGTTTAAATGGTCCCTCTATAAACTCTCCCTTTATTTCTCTGAGTTACAAATTCAGAGGCTTCCTATGCAGCATCCATCCATCCATGTGGTTTTTCAAACTGGTGTTTGCTTCTGTTCTCATTAACCACAGCACCAGCAGGATAATTACATTAGCTGCACTCGCTGGCTAAAAATCGTAAGGTTTTAAGTTTTCTATACAGCTTGTACCAGTAAACAGAAAATACTGGAAATATTATATTAAATGTGGCAGTTATGATGCTTTTTTCTACCACATACAGTCATGTTCAGTAAACTAGAAAATGTGTTTGGATGAGGTACGTTTGTCAAATTAAAGGTACCTTTTGAAAATAACCTTTAAAGGGGACACCGCAATCCTTGTAAATCCTTATTTTTCCACACTTAAACCATTAATTTGTGGTCTATATAAAGGGATTTGGTCTAAATTCCTTGTTATTGTTGCACCACAGCCCCTCCTTTGCCTCTGTTCTAAAGTGCGTCTGAGAGCAACTCGTTTTGGTGCTGTCCCTTTAAATCTAAAGAACGCACTTCACACCCCGCACCTTCCATGTCGCAGTGTTCCTCTCCACACCATTCAGCCATTTTTGTAGTATGTTGGGGACGGTGCAAAATCACTGCAAGGAATAAAAATGGCAGGATTGTAAGTTGGGAGTCCATAACCTTGTTTAGCAGTTCTGCAGCAAATACAGCAACATTGTTCAAATAAACCCGAGAGAAAACTGAATGGTTTGGAAAAAACATGACCCAATCAGAATATAAATATAGATATATACAGCTCCCAGAGAGCTACATTGAACTTTTTTTCACTCCTGCATATTCCAAGAACACAACACAATGTGTTTAAGGGCTAACAAAGGAGTACTTGCATGATTTGTCCTCTTGAAGGAGGCATTAAAAATATTTTTCATTAAGGTCACATTTCTGTATTAAAAGGTTTTCTTCTGGTCTGATAAAATATATTAATCACAAATGTTGGGTTCTCATTGGCTACAAGTTGAAAATAATCAAAATTAAGAGATGTAAAGGCTTGAAAACATTGGTGTGTGCACGCAATAATCTATAAAACATTTTGGACTGGTGAGGTGTCCAGGATGTACCCCACCTCTGCCTATGAACCCTGGAGATAGCCCCCGACCCCCAACCCTCGGCCCTTCATCTATAAGCGATGGATGAATGTGCTTCCTGTAGGTAATTGAGTTACTGATATAATATTCTAATTTACTAAATATGACTAAAAAATTAATGACTGTTCTTGATAGTAAGTGGTTGGGCATTTTCAAGTGAATAATTTCATATTGAAGATCTGGTAGTAAAAATAGTACTTAGTACTTGAATTTGTACATTAGTACAAACTTATTCATTGATAAGTAAATCGTTCTCTGCTGTTTTCAAAGGGGAAACTTTTAATACGTACAACCAGATGTCTGCATTTTCAGTCATAAACTGGGAACTGCTGCCTTTGGGATTTACCGGATCCCAGTCTGCTGTTTTACTGGTCTGGATCAACAAATATTTTCCTGTTTTTACCAAAAAGGCCTTGATCCCCTGGGAATGCTAAGCAGTTTTGCTATTTCAGACACTGGTACAGTTCACTTTTCTGGCATCTCTGCTAAAGGTTTTGGCTCTGCCCTTTTGTTCCACACAGAGATTTGTTAATCCGTTGCACAGAAATCCATCTTCTTTTCTATTTATGTTCACTCTACAATTGTCATGAATGTTCATATAAGGATCTTAACAGGAAGGCCCCTAAAACAGGAGCCTTCTGAAACCAACTGCAAAGACATTACATCAAACACAGGTATTCTTGTTACAACATTTCACAGGGATTTAAATAAATTTAAAGAGTACTTTTTTTAATGGAAAAATATTCTTAACAGCAAAGTGCCCACACAACCACTCCAAAAACAAATGACTCCCAAGAAAACAAAACAGCCAAGGTGGGGGGAAAAAAGAGTACAAATAAACAACAACAAAAATTATCTGGACTAGTGCAAAGAAATCCAGAAAAATTATGACGGGTGATGATGAGTTGTATGAGTCCATTGCCTGTTGTCCACAATGAACTTCATGTAGTTTGTGATGCTGTCAATGCCCTCACCACCAGGAGCACAGAGCTCTTCCCACACAGTGGAGCTGAAACTGTCCCTCAAAGCTTCTTCAGTGTCAAGGGGTTTATACACCGGCTGGAGTGGAACCAGGCTGTGATCTGAATGTGAAACTAAACACAAGGCAGTAAACCCATTTGGTACTGTAAGACCCTGACAATAATGAGCCCAGAAATAGCAGGAAAGGAACATACAAACACCAGGGGAGCGTGACACTTTCACGACAAAGAGTATTTTGACATGTCCAAAAAAAAGTAATAGAAATCTGTGGCTGTCTGGTTTTGCAGGCGACCACGATCAGAAGAATAAGACCATGATGTCTGAGCCTTATTTACCCAAGGCAGTATACTTTCCTTCAGCATTTAAATGTAAGGCAGACATGCAACAGTTTAAGTTTGGGGCGTTGCTTCACCTCCAGTGATATTGCTGACATTTAGTGTACATGTGCAGATGTTCTGCTCATTATTGTTTCTTTTCATTATTTTATTTTTTACATGGAAACAAATATTCACTCCAAGAGAGACTACAGATTATTGCTCTAACTGTAAGGCATAAGACAGACATTGCTCTGAAGTAAAGAGTGTCTCCCACGTCTGTATTTCATGGCATACCAAGGGTATTTCTCTCGTTCTCCTTGTTCCTTTCTTTTGTGCTGCATTTAAACTAATCAACACATGTCTGAATGAGTCATCACCGATTAACATATTCTCTGCCGTTATATGGCGTAACTCACACATTTATATTTGCAGAGGCGGCTAGTAACTAGATTACTCAGTTACATTTACTGGAGTACCATTTTGAAAAATATACACTTTGAGGAGTAGTTTTACTGTACCACATGTTTTTACTTTTACTTGAGTAATATTATCAAGTTAGGCTACACTTTCTGACTACTCTACCCACCTCTACTTCCACTGAGTGAAGAATGAACCAAAAATGCACCAGACACGGACACACACCTACAATTTATGTTGAAGACCTCTGGTTTATTCACAAGGTTTGTTGTTTTAATGTTACTTATCTGACAAGAATACATTGGTCTTATAAGTTTTATGTGAGGAAATTCCATTTGGAAAAGTGTATCTTAATATAACCTTTTATTTTAGTCTTTAAAATGCTAGAATTTACATATAACTTCACATTTTCTGTCTGATAGTGTAATTTTTAAATAATAAATCAGGTGTTATGATCGGTTACTCAATACATAATTAACCTTTTTACAAATACTTTTTACTATTACATCTTTATCTTTTTTTGGTGGCTGCTTTTAATTTTTGCTGAGTAAAAATATTTTCAAATACTGTTACTCGTACTTGAGAACAATGTTTGGCTACTCCACCCACCTCTGCAGATTTTCCTTTGTCATGAAATTTATAGACAATACATTATGTTTCTTGGTATCCAGATCAGTGCCTCAGCTTCCACTCATTAAGATAAACCCATAGCATCAACTTACCACACATAAACCCAGGGAAAATTTACAATCTAAAAGTTCTTATTTTAATTAATACAATGTCTCAGAAACTCCTGTGAATGCTTGTGAAATGACAGATATTTCAATCTGAGTTGAAAATATGTGTCTGCAGATTCAGCCGGATAACCAAACATGCTCTATAGATGCAATTATACGCAGATGGCTGATGGCGCCGTCTCATCTCTCCGTTACTGAGGGAACAGCAGAGGATTTTAACTTTGCTGAAGGCAGCACCCATTGTTAGGCTGTAGAAATAGATCACGTCATATTCAGTTTGCATCAAGCAAGCGACCTAAAAATTACTGCTGTTCAACCTTTCACCTATGTGATGCAATGAAGAGTTTTGTCTTAAATAAATACAGTAAATGGTGCATTTTAATTAGGGATAGTTTTGAGCTTGAAAACAATAGGTCAGAACATACATCTCATCTCTTTCCTGGTTTGTTCTGTTTTGTTATCTCCCAAAAATAATAACCACACAGATTGAGACATTTTAAGGAAGAAGTTGTTTTCCCCGAATCCTGGCAGGAGATATGGGAAACAACCTCCCCCATCGAAAGTTTAGTTACATTACTAAGTTTTCCCTGTAAGAGCAGATGGCTAAGTGATGAAAGCATCTGAATTAAATGCTACAAATGATTCACTGTAACGAGTGAAATCCAGAAAAATGCCTTTTCATGGTAAATCCTCAGTCATTCGACAGGTGGTGTAAACCAATCTCAGCTTTCGCTCTCTGTGTGTCACTATCCACCTTATTTTCGAACGCGGAAGTAACTAAGGGTCCAACTTCCGTTTGTGTGTGCCGCACTTCCGTTTCAGCGCTTCCCTCGGCCAAATAACATTAGCTTGACTGAAATGATAAACAGTCGCGGCAATATTGTCAAAAACTGCAGAGCGATGGAAGTGGCAGGTCAGCGCCACAGCCTCAAACTATTAATGACTGAGAGGATGACATGAAGAAGTGGACTTGTTTAACGAACGAGGACATTTTAACCGGTTTGTATCACTTTGTGCGGACGGCTCTGCTGTGCGACTTTACCGAAGCGAACCTCCGCAGTGGAAAAGTTGGATCGGTGTTAATAAATATTAACAAGGATGACCTGGTATGACACGTGCATGAAATGTATCACTCTGCATCTTCTGAGTATCCCATAGGCGGACTTTTCCCACCTCCTCAGCCCTCTCACACACTTTAGCAAGCTGCTGATGTGTAAGTATTTTCAGCACCCAGTTCGTTTAAATTTAAAAAATGCATTTAACTTTTCTCTGCATTTTAATATAGGGTACAATATTCATTGAACACATTAACAATTTTCTCGGTTTAAATATTTCTAATTGGGAGAATGATATGAAATCAAGTCCAGATGTTGGCAACAACCCAAGTAATACACATACAAAGAAATGAAAAACAGCATTCTCCATAAATGGAGTAAGAGTAATTAGAATGGCACAGGGAATAAGTATTGAACACATGAAGGAAAGAATGAGCGAAAAATCAATACAAAGCCACAAAACCAGCTTAAATTTAGCAGTATTTAGAAACTATTCCTGTGGCTATGAGTGAATAAACATCAGCTTGATATTAACCAAGGGCCTCTCTGTTGCAAACGATATTAAAGGCAATGTTTGCATTTTAATTGCAAAACTTCTGAATGTTTCAGTGAGAGGTATTGGAGCTAAAAAAAAAAATCAGGGTGTGGGAAGAACAATTTTTCACATTAAACCAGGTGGTTATGAGAGCAGATGCTCCTTAAAAGATTTCTTTCAAAGGAGTCAAAAGAATGATCAAAAGAGTTGTCCATGAAAAAATGGGCACTTGCAGGGAGCTTCAGAAGGCTTAGAAATAGTAGTTTTGTCATGAAAACAATAATACAGTTGGCTGCAGTGACTTATGCAAAACTCCACCACTGAATAAAAAGCCTGTTCGGCTTGTTTGAATTATGCAGAGGAAGATTTAGATAAGAC
Source organism: Fundulus heteroclitus (assembly GCF_011125445.2). Classification (NCBI taxonomy): domain Eukaryota; kingdom Metazoa; phylum Chordata; class Actinopteri; order Cyprinodontiformes; family Fundulidae; genus Fundulus; species Fundulus heteroclitus. The sequence goes on along the minus strand of NC_046375.1, from coordinate 17,824,273 downwards.
AGTTAAAAACTAGAGAACATAGTGTGGTCAGATGAGGCCAAAGCTGAACGTTAAGGATGTTTTTACAGACATAATGTTCAGAGAAAGACTCTCCTCTCTGTATGTGTACCTCTCTCAGTAATGCTCTCCTTGGCCGGTCTGAGTTTTGGTGGGCGGTCCTCTCTCGGGAAGTTTGTTGTGGTAACATGTGCTTTCCATTTGAAAATGATGGATCTGATGGTGCTCTGGGGGCAACATCAAAGATTTACATTTTTTTTCTAACCACACCCTGACTTGTACTTCTCAATGTATTTTTTCACCTTTTACTTCACCAACATAGTTTTTGTATTTTTTTACAGATCCGTGACACAAAATAAGATAAAAAAAACTTAAATTACAAGTTGGAATGTAACAAAATAGGTAAAAAGCACAAAGGGGTGGGGGTTGGGCGGGGGGTAAATGTTTTGGCAAAGCACCGTCTGCTGCTGACAGACTTCATATATTTGAAGGGTGGATAAATGGAGAAGTGAACTGGCACATTCTTGATAAACTTTTATGTATAGTATTTAATGGATTTCTGTGAGTGCGTTTGATACTTATTCCCTGTGTGTTTAAATATTTTTTTTTATAAATGACTTAATTTGTGGATCAGTCTATATTGATCTCTTAGTATTTGTGGATCAATTGAATGTTGCTGACATATTGGGTTAATTTGTATGTCAACGGTCCCATTAGAGCCAATTAAACCAGGAGAAAACTGACATGTTCAATAATTATTTATGTCACATTTCCAATGTCTCAGTCAATGACTGCCACTGAAATACTACCAAATCATTTTAGTAGTGCCAACTCCAGAGTAAACATTGTGTTTTCACAACAAAGATTTGTCTATTGTCTGTAGACACAAACATGCTTCAGTCCCCAACCTGAAGGTGCTCCTCCATGTAAAAAAAAAGAAAAAAAAATAACTGAGACAAAAATCATAAACATATCTTTAACAAACTATTGGGAAAAACTCTCAAATTTCACAACACAGACCGCAGAAGATCTGCTTAAAATCACTTTTTTTATTTTCTGGCACCACCAGCCTTTATTTGACAGTAGTCTGACAGGAAATGGGGTTGAGAGACAGGGAAGACATGAAGCAAAGGTCCCCGGGCTGGGATAGCTGCATCAAGCACCCTGTATGTGGGTCACACACGCTACCCCTGCCTCACCACCACAACTTAAAAAAAATAAAAAATCCCTTTTGACATTGTCCACACTTTTAGAAAACAAACTGACATAAAATTCTGCTTCTAATCTGGAAATCACAGCTGTAGTGAATACACATCATTCGCTACACACTACCACAGTGCATTCCTGCTTGCCTGCTTGCACGAGAGAAACATACCTAATGTGCATTCTCTGTGAAATAACATTGTGAAAGTTCACTGCAGGTTCACTTCACAGCTCTTGACAGTTTTGACCTTTTCTAATGATTTGCTTTCAGCTGCTGACAGCTGAATTGTCTCTCAAGTAAAGCTCTTTAAAAACTTTTAAAAACTGACATTACGGTAAGTAAAATAAAATCTAAAATCAGTGTTTTAATTGTAAATAGCTGCAGGAAAGGATGATGTAAACACATGGATTACCAAACTCAACATTAAATCCTTGGGGACCTTTAATAATAAAGTTCATTTCACGTGCTTTCAAATGCTTGGTCCAAATGTGCATGTGTTTTTCTAAATGGTTAGACAGAAAACAACTGGGCGTTTTGTGCATCAAACCTTTGTTAATTTTGCTCCAAAACAATAGCGGTGATGTGAGCGCTTCACTGACAGACTAAACAGACTAATTACTACTGCACATCTGGAGGCTAAATGAAGTGGTGTGCAGAATGGCGGTTGGTAGCGGGGCTGGCAGCAGGGGTGCGCTGCATCATCAGAGCCGTCGCAGATAAAAGCAGAGCATCGTGGTTTAGGATGAGCAACGCTGAATTAGTAATGGAAGTGAGTCATCTGCTCGGAAACATATTGGCGTCCAGAGCAAATGAATGCTCACGTCTTTGTTTTATTTTTTTTAATAATCAGGGGGACGAACAATAAATGTTTGTGTTTATCAAACCGTATTGTGTGTTTAGATGTTCAGATAGACTTCATCAACGTTTCAGTGGTTTGGCCCCGGCTGGTCCCATTAACTTCTCTTCTTGTCATTTCCTGTCCCCTTGTAGCGATATCCTCTGTAAATAAGGCGAACACTGAGTGTATCGCTGAAAAGAGCCTCGTGGCGATTGTCTCAGCGCGTTCGCGATTGTCTGTGGGTTAGTGCACTTGCCACGAAGCAGAGATGGGGGTGCCAGCTCAGTTGCCATAGCAGCATGAGATGTGCTCTGGACCCCTGCCTGAGGAGTAAACACACACACACACACACACACACACACACCAAGCTTTTAAAAGCAGCACTAAGGCCCCAGAAAAAAAGCTAAATTGAGTGGTAATTTGGGGGCTCAACCAATAGACTCCATCACTGCCACAGAGATAATAGAAATATTGACTGAGGTCAGCAGACCTCCTGTGATGTATTGACCTGCATGTGCTGATGGCAGGAAAAGGTATGGGCTGCTTTATACAAACAAATGTTGAAAATCCCTCCTGTCCTCATGTCTTCATAATTGCTTTGATATGTAAAAAAAAAAAAAAAAAATGTATGAAATACAAGCGTTAGTAATAATGCAAGACCTACAGTAGGCTTCAAGAGTTCTTCGGCTAAATTTTCAGGGACAAGAAATTCAGAATAGGCGTCCAGCAGACACTAACGTGTACTCAGGGACACCAGTGAAATACAAGTCATTGATTTGAACATCTAAGCCGGCCTCCAATGCAAAGATCTTGGTGTCTCTACCTCAAGGGAGATCATTATGGTGTGTTTGTTTTATGTTTTATTCCCAGACTATATTATTCCTGCACTTCTAAGGTCACTTTAAAGTTGAAGATACGAAAATTCACTCTATCCCTTGGTTGGTGCATCACTGAACTGTATTAATGCCTGGTTAGTGCCAGTACATGGGGCTGATGGATAAAGCCTCAAAAGTTAAGATAAATAATGATATTTATGTGATAAAACTCAGTCTTAGAGAAGAATGGCTCAAAAATATATCTGAGGAGTAAATTCTCTCTGCCGAGTGAATAATTCATAGGAAGGAATGAGGGGACGTATTATAAAATATATCTATTGTCAAAATCACAATAGTGAAACTTTGTTTCAAAAGCGAAAGTAGTATTATTTTAGTCACCTAAAAAATAGAATCAATAATTCTCACTCTATTGGCATCAGTTCAATGGGCAGTTAGGCAAAAAAAAAAAAATAGAAAATCAGATTGGATAGCGAAAAAGGGAAAATTTGAAGGGAATTGACAATAAATGGTTAGATTATCATTATCTGAATAAAAGTTGATTGCAATATCTCTCTGAACAGTAAACTCATGTTTTCATACATAATTTGGAGCATCAATACCTGGCTGAACTGTGAAGAACGTTTGGAAGAGGGTAAAAAGATTAATGAACTCCTGGCGAGCCAGCACTGTTAAGAAGAGGGTAACCTTTGGTCCAACATCAGACTAGTGTCCCCTCTGTCTAAGAACCATGGTTAAATCTCAACAATTGCACTCGCAGTATGTCCTGGTTTTTAGTGATTTAACCCACATGCAGAACACACTCAGGAAACAGGGCAAAAGTTTATTTGATTGATTGGGTAATTTCTCTGGAATCCAGAACACAGAACGCGTCTTCAACTGCACACAGGATAGGACAGGTGGGGTTGATGTGTTAAAAAATTGACCTTCTGCGGTCACCCCAGGTTCTTTTGCTGAATAATGTGGTATTTCTATTGTAGACTTCTTTAATAATAAAAAGACTCTTCAAACCGAAACTATACTTTTAACATATTTAGTCTAAAAGGAAGAGGGATGTTTACAGCTTCAGTACTGGACTCTCATACACAACAACGCAACAGGCAGATTTCCTGACGTCAGAGAAAGCCCCGTTCATTCCTCCTACAGACATTAAATAGGACCAATTGTGTCCACCAATTCAGGGGCGTGCACAGTATGATATCAGTGTTCTGTTCATCACATTGGTGGAGGAGATCATACTATGATGCAGACGTCTCTTAGCTAACACGTCTTCCTCTAATCAGTCATTCTGTCAAATCTAAGTATGTCAGGCTCTGTGTCTCCAACGTCTGTTGTCTATCTGTAATTTCCATGGTAACTGCCTTTCGCAGCCCAGTCTCTGTAATCTCATAATCTCTAACAAATGAGTGTGTTGATGAATCTTGGAATATTGTTTTGGAGGTGAGCTTACTTGAGAGGTGATGGTAACCGCCAGGGAGGAATGAGTGGGGCCTGGGAGTCTGGTTCAGCCGGAGAGAGGTGAAGCCCATCCGAGTGAGGCTTGTATGCTGAACGCGATGGAGGGTGAGCAGGTTGGAGGGTGAGCAGGGTTCGATCACAGGTGAGTCCAAGGAAACAGGAGGCCACACACTGCCAACCAGGAGCTTAAGCCCAAGGAAACAACTTGAATTGGTGTGAGACAACTCTGGAACCGGGAACCAAACTGGAGCAGAATCCAGTACCCAGGAGTAACCTAGGAAGTAGAAACACACAAGGTAAGACTGATTGTTCTAAGTCTAACCAGGAACGACAGGAAGGCTAGAGTCATACCACACTCAGGCACAGAAGTGCTGGCAGCCTAAAATACTCCTCTCCTGATAAGGCTTGATGGTTACCCCTGCCTTCACCAGCCACCATGCTCGCTGAGACCATCTAGTGGAGGAATACTAGACTGCACCACCCAGAGGAGACAAAGTCTTCCAGACCCTGACACTTTCTTGCTGCCTACGTCATCGTTTGGTATCTGTTAGGCGGGAGAGACAGGCAGGAAACCCAATATTCACGGTCACGGTGTTGGGTTAGCAAAAATAATCATTCATTGGAGAAGATGGTAAAACAGAAACAGGAAACCTCTGTAGAAGCAAGCTGGAGATCTTGGCCAAAGAGAGAGCTGGCTTCCTCACTGTCGAGGTGAATGACAGAATGACTGAGGCTTGGTCCAAATCCGGGAGACAGGCTTGGGTCAAGCACGGGTGTTCAGACACAGGGTAGGGCAAGGCTCGCAGTCGAGGGAGCAGCCCAAGGTCGTGGTCCAGAAAGTCCATCCATCCATTATCCGTCATGCTTATCCCTGTTGGGGTCCAGAAAAGTCCTAATGCTTAAAAAGTGCCACAAAACTGAGTCAGCCACAGGACAGCTCAAATATCATACTGTCAAAGCCAGCCTTAATGCCCGTTATAACCGTCTGCAGTACAAGCAAGGGTATTAATCTTGCAGGAGGGTCTGAGAAGTGAACGTTTCTTCAGTGAAAGTAAGAAATCAATTTTGTTTAACACTTCATCTAGTCTTTTACCAATGTATTTACCATTTTATTTTATTATGTGTGGATCTGCATGACACATTCATGGTTAGTTTTTGACCCCCATGCAGAAACCACTCAGAGACCGTAGTAAAGTTCTGGCATTTATTGGATCAGATGGTGATTTGTCTCTGGCTGAGTTCGTCTAGGGAGAGGTGAAGAGGAGATGTTACTGAGACAACAGGAATAACGGGGGTTTGTGACTGGAAGCATTACAGCTTGGGGTTCGAAGATCACAGAAGATATGTTTCTGTTAAATCTTTGTTTTCCTGCCAGTGAGTTAATTTTGACATAGTCTGTTAATTTCAATGTGATGTTTATATGATTGTTAGGTTCTGTTTTCTTCCCTGTCTCCTACCTTCTCATTGCTCTCCCTCCTGTCCAGCTCAATACCTGTGTTAATCACTCTCACCTGCACTCCCCTCTCTTTCCTTCCCTACATATATCGGTTTCCTCCTTGTCAGATCCTCCGTTGCACTCCCCTGTTCTGGTTTACTTTGTATTTGTTTTCCTGGTCCTTGTCTTCTCCTGCCCTCTCTGTAAGTCTTGCTGTTTTATTCATAATAAACCATCTTTCACCTCATCGTGCGACTCCCAAGCTCTGGCCCGCACTGTGGTCCACCAACAACTACCCTAAAAATGACAACAGTGTTGTGTTTTTTGGAAGCAGGACAGACAGAAGACTATGCTATGAAATCTCCCTGCTTGTGTGAGACTCCAGCAAACAGTCAACCTCAAACCAACTCCTCTTCAGACATAAGAAGTGTCAACTTTTTGTTAAATTCTCTTCAAAACCAAACGATTAAAGCTGGTAAAAGCCCCCAAATCCATATATATATATATATATATATATATATATATATATATATATATATATATAAATCTGCAGGTGCTAAATTCCTGAAAAACACTTTTGTCACATTTACACACAAAGAAAACTGTTTTTTGTGGGATAACTGTGATGTCGGAGAATTTTCCGAATCATACCAAGCCAAATACCTCTTCAGCAAAGCCGATCAAACCAGAGACACAAACACATCCGGCATCAGCGCCAGGTGAGTCACCAGTGGGCTTTGCATCTGTTTTATGTTGCTGTCAGAAACACTTTCTGCCTCTCTGTTCCTTCACCTGGCTGTTTCTTTTATCTCTCATTGTTCCCCATCTTACTTCTCTATAGTTTGCTCACCGCCTTCATCTCCCCATCATCCATTTCTCCAGCTTTTCAATTATTTCCTCCCCTCATGCTCCACCCTGTTTGAGTATTCCCTCATATGTATTTTTTGTATCTCCGTCTCTCTGATCCCCCTCATTCTCTTCCAATGCCACCCCTGTTTCTGCCGCGGCTCACTTTCCCTCCTTTGTGTTAAAGCTGGCTTTAAAATATCAGTTTCCCTGCAATAAGCGCTGCTCAGACAGACAGGTGGCAAGAGATGCTAATGTGAAAAGCTCTGGGATAAATCACTCCGAGCAATGATGCCTCACCTGTTTGTGACTTAATGTAGATGTTTGTACCAGCTAATTAGATCATCAATATTATCTGACTGAAATTAATTTGAGGCAACTGATTACAGTAAGCAAACATTTGCAGAAGGATCATTTGGCATGATTAAAAAGCATAACTGAGTATGAGTACATGACAATCTAAGCGTGCAGCCACTGAACTGCCTCTGCAATGCAAACATGCAGAAAGCAATTCAGCGATGTTTCCAAGATAAAAAGCACCTACCTATGTTTAACTAGACTGTTGCAGATTAAAAATCTGGCCACGTCCCAATCAGAAAACTGAATAAATTTCAAACTTGAACATTTTGTGATAGATTAACACAAAGTCGGGTTAAAGGGACAATGTGTAACTAATTTGGCTTTTATTTAGCAAAAATCAAGTATTGCTTTTGTAAATAGATATTCTGGCAAAGTCTAACAACATCACATCAAAAATGAATGCAATCTCATAACTTAGAATTAGTACATAAATACATAGGTGGGAGACGCCATGTTACGTCGCTATTTCTGATTTCAGAAGCCAAAAGGGGTCCAGTATTGGGGACACAATCAAGATAAACACCAATACAGTTAAATGAACAAACTTTAACTGTAAGCTGCTGGAGGACTGGAGGGATGCAGTCTGAAAACTGAAGAGGCTTGTGGGAAATTAAAATGTTGCAGAGGGTTTGTGGACAGAGCTGTCCACGGGTAAGCAGGGAGGTAGCGTAGGTGGAGTGGTAGAGAGGTCACATAGCTGTCTATCGTTGTGCGTGCGTGTCTTCTGCGGGTTTTTTTTACGCCGTGTTTGTAATCCTCAAGCTGAGCTCCCTTTGACTCCCGAGACTCCAGAAACTAAAAGCTTTTTTCTCTAAACACGGATCTGTGCCTGCAACACACCGCACACTCTAACGCAGACACACACTGACAGCTGTTTGGTCTCAGTTCTCATTAATAAACTACAGCAGATGCATGACATCATTAATCAGAATATGTGTGTGTAAATGACAGTTCATTTGTACATGTCTGTCCAACCGGTTTTGAGTCTTTGCCTAAATTTAGGTTTCGTCTTCCATATTCGGCTTAAACACACGTGCACTTTCACATGTTCCGTCAAATGTGAAGCGATCTGTGCATGTGAGCCAGCTTGCGTGGCCGCTGTGTGTTTTCAGTTCGAGGGCACCCTATATTTCTTGTCTTAACAGGCATTGTCTGTTCAACCAACCAATCAAGAAGAAAGAACTCGGATCTCTCTTAACGAGGCAATTAAATTAGTTTCACTGAAAGGAATGACCTCAGGGCACCAGCGCCCCCTCTCTTTCATGCTCCTCTTCATTTCCTCTTCTAACATATTGTAAATTATTCCTGCCCTCGTCTTCACACATGTGACCCCTTAGGTGCATTGTTCTTGCTTTATTTCCCTTTGGGTGTTCTTTTAGTCTCTTGTTTTCTCACAAAAAGATGTCTTTCCTATCCATCCTTTCTAGCTGTGCCTGTGCGTCCTTTTGCCTTTTCAGGACCTTAATGGTGCTCATCAGTCAAGTATATTGTTTTAAAGATGTAAGAGAATACAAAAACCTCGTCTTCCTGTCTTCACACATTTAGTGCTTTGCCGCTGAGCACTCATGTCACTAACGCTACTTATAACAATGCAGTGTTTCGTACAAATCATTATTGGTTTTATTCAGTGGCGACTTGTGTAACCATAATGCATTAAATAAATGTATATAAATGTAGACACTCACAATGCAGACAGACCATAATGGAGCCATCACAGAATGTCGCTTGAAAAAGGCCTTTTGATGAATAAATTCATCACAGTTTGGCTTTTTGATCAATCCAAATCATCATTTCAAAAGTTTTGTATTTTTCCTGGGTATCTTCTGTCTGCTATTTACTCACTCGTTTGTATTTGTTTGTACTGGGTTTGAATAAACCAGTAAAACTAACCTACTCCCCATTCATAGGGAAAGCATGTGGTTTTATCCAGCTGTGGTCAACAATTGTGGTGAACCGCTTATTTCAATCGCTCTTCTCTCGGGGAGTGATGATTGCATAACACACACCTCCAATCAACTTTCATAACAATACGGTGCAAAAGTTTGACTTTACAGTGGACTTCCTCTAATCCAGAAGTCCACATTATCGATGCAAAAGTCAAGGACATACATTCACCTGAATTTTTGCTACCATAAAATCAATTTATTTGATTACTATCATAGTTTTAATCTTACAACGTGCCATCCTGGCAGGGTTTATTCAGGGTTCCCACACCTTGGTGAACATCAAATTCAAGGACCTTTCAATGACTTTCCAGGACCAATTTCCTCAAATTCAAGGACCACACGTGGCGGCATTTACCTACTGTGACCGCTGAATAGGTTATCATATTTTAATACAATGCAAATTCAATAAAAGACTAAACGGCATAGAAGTTGTTGGGTCAGAAGCAATGCAAGAAAGTGGACTTAATTTATAGCCTACATTGATATTGATCATATTCATAGCCTACATTTATATCCACAGTGCATGGCTATGCCATACTACATTACATATAAGATGTACATTAGCCTACCGTTTCATGGAATTTAATAGAAAAAAGTGCAGCGTTGAGATGTTCAGAATTATATCAATTTGTTTCACTTACTTTCATCTTTGATTAAGCTAGTTTTTGACTTTGACTCTGAAAAGTCGCTAAATATAGCGACAAAGTCGCTGAGTTGGCAACACTGCGTGAATGTAACCTATTGGACGCATGCAGGCCTAAACCATAGCCTACCAACTAACGAAGAAGAGCGAACGTACTTTTGCAAATTAAAAGTCTGTGGAATCAACATAATTTTAAAAGATCGTGTGGTAGTAAAATAATGACACGAGTCGTCATCCGTGTGAACTTTCAACCCCACAAAAAAATTCAAGGACTTTCAAGGACAAGGTGTTTTTTTTTGCTGTTTTCAAGAACTTTCAAGGGCCTTGAATTTATTTTTTCAGATTCACAAACTTTCAAGGATTTCAAGGACCCGTGGGAACCCTGTTTATTGACCTGTGTCTTTTTTCCCCCAAACCAGGTTAGAGATATTTAACCTTCATATGTTGCAATGCACCAGGGTTCAGCAGCACAGATTTATACATACAAATGCCAACACATGAAGAATCCATATTTAAGATCCAGAGGGATTAGATGAATCCGGCGCAGACTCTTCCTCATGACAGGTGGCTGATTACGCCTGTAAATACCATCCCAGCAGAATCATGAAGGAGGAACACATCATCTCCAAGCAAACAGCTCTTCTCATCATGCTGAGCCAGATGGATGACAATGGAAGACCAAGCTAAGAATAAAATGCAAACAACACTGCAAATGACTGAGGGTCCAAATGGACTGATGAATCCCAGTTTCTGTTCAAACATGTTGATGGTGGGTTGAAAAACTGGCTAGTGTAACTTCAGTCCATGACTCCATCATGGCTGCTGTTGGAAATTCATATTGAGTTTTACTTGCTTAAGCTAACACAGCAAAGCATAGAGCGTGTTTTAGAGGATTTTTTTTCATGGATTTCACTGGTGATTTGGAGGATGCGCCAGGATCTTTTGAGTACTGATATGGGTGGCAAAGAACTTAAAGCAAGGAAAAGGTGCAGCCATCAATTTGCAGATGGACAAGACTAGAGGTAATTTTTACTTCTTCATTTTATCATTGCTAGGATCCAATTGAAATGTATTTAAAATGTCAGCATCCTTGTATTGGATAGTTATCTACAGTCATAGTCAGCGAATTAGAACATTATCAGAAAGTCGATTTGTGTCAGTAACCCAATTAACAAAGGAAAACTCATTATATAGATTAATTAAACACAGACTGATGCTTTAAAGCCCTTAATTCTGTTAATAACAATGATTTTTTTTTTTTTGCTTGCATATAATGAAAACACAACATTTAAGATTAGAATATTACATCAAACCAATAAAAAACGTGTTTTAATCACATAAATGTGGGCTTATTGAAAAGTATGTTTAATACTTGCTTAAAGGTTGCTGCTTTCAAAAGGTACTTTTAATCTGACAAATAAGCCTCATTGGTACCTATGTTCTAATTTATTGAATATGACTGTGTACACATAAATTGGATCTGTTTGTCTTGCGAAGTCCCTTGAGATGGTATTCAATTCAATTCAATTCAATTCAATTCAATTCAATTTTATTTATATAGCGCCAAATCATGAAACATGTCATCTCAAGGCACTTTACAAAGTCAAGTTCAATCATATTATACAGATTGGGTCAGATTATACAGATTGGTCAAAAATGTCCTATATAAGGAAACCAGTTGATTGCATCAAAGTCCCGACAAGCAGCAGTCACTCCTGGGGAACCGTAGAGCCACAGGGAGAGTCGTCTGCATTGTACATGGCTTTGCTGCAATCCCTCATACTGAGCAAGCATGAAGCGACAGTGGGAAGAAAAACCACCCATTAACGGGAAGGAAAAACCTCCGGCAGAACCGGGCTCAGTATGAACGGTCATCTGCCTCGACCGACTGGGGTTAGAGAAGACAGAGCAGAGACACAACAAGACAGACAAACAAGCACAGAAGCACACATTGATCTAGTAATCTGTTCTACATTAGATGGTAGTAGCGGGTGAGCCGTCTTCTCTGGATGATGTCACAGTTAACAGAACGCCAGACCAGGTGTTCCTACTATGAAGAAAAAGAGAGAGAGCAAAAAGTTAAAAGCTGAAATGACGACAGTCATTTCAATGTAATACAATGCAAAACTGGAGAACAGTAGACTGAAGAACAGTAGAAATCAGTAGAGTGAGAAAATTAGACCCTGATGTCCTCCAGCAGCCTAGGCCTATCACAGCACAACTATAGAGATAGCTCAGGGTATGAGCCACTCTAACTATAAGCTTTGTCAAAAAGGAAAGTTTTAACATTAGTCTTAAAAATAGATAGGGTGTCTGCCTCACGGACCAAAACTGGGAGTTGGTTCCACAGGAGAGGAGCCTGATAGCTAAAGGATCTGCCTCCCATTCTACTTTTAGAGACTCTAGGAACCACCAGCAGACCTGCGGTCTGAGAGCGAAGTGCTCTGTTAGGAACATACGGGGTAATCAGAGCTCTGATATATGGTGGAGCTTGATTATTAAGGGCTTTATACGTTAGAAGGAGAATTTTAAATTCTACTCTTGATTTAACAGGAAGCCAATGAAGGGAAGCTAAAATTGGAGAAATATGATCCCTCTTGTTGATTTTCATCAGAACTCTTGCCGCAGCATTTTGAATCAGCTGAAGACTTCGAACTGCATTTTGTGGACTTCCTGATAGTAAAGAATTACAATAGTCCAGCCTTGAAGTAACAAATGCATGGACTAGTTTTTCAGCATCACTCCTGGACAGAATGTTTCTAATTTTGGCGATATTCCGGAGGTGAAAAAAGGAAACTCTGGAAACCTGTTTAATATGGGATTTAAATGACATGTCTTGGTCGAAAACAACACCAAGATTTTTAACTTTATTACCAGAGGCCAAGTTAATGCCATCCAGATTAAGGGATTGATTAAGAACTTTATTTTTTGAAGACTCTGGCCCAAAGATTACAACTTCTGTCTTGTCAGAATTTAAATGCAGGAAATTTAAAGTCATCCAGCTTTTGATGTCATCAAGACATGACTGCAGTCGAAGTAACTGATTGGATTCATCAGGATTTATGGATAAATATAGCTGAGTGTCATCAGCATAACAGTGGAAATTAATCCCATGCTGTCTGATAATTTTGCCAATCGGAAGCATATATATAGTAAATAGAATTGGTCCAAGGACTGAACCCTGTGGTACTCCACAAGTGACCCTAGAGTTTGAGGAAGATTTATTATTAACATGAACAAACTGGAATCTGTCCGACAGATAAGATTTAAACCAGCCTAATGCTTTTCCCTTAATCCCTACAGTATGCTCAAGTCTTTGTAGGAGAATATTGTGATCAACTGTATCAAATGCAGCACTGAGGTATTTGTTGTAAATTGGACCTCCATAAATTTAAAATTTGAAATGAAGCATATTTTGCAGTTATTTAATGGAATGAGGTAAATTAATATGATAGCAAAAAACAAAAATATGTTAGCTTAAAAAGAATCACTTCCCAGTGTGCAATCAAACTCACATATAGTGCAATAGTGACTTTTAATCCTTTTAATTTGACCTCTGTTGTGATAAAATCAGCGTCCTAACAACTCTTATAAAAGCACACTATTATCTTGTGACATAGTAAAAAGGTTTTGCGCATCAAGAGGTATTTACCCGGTCCTGCTGTTGTCCCGACGTAGAGTTTAGCCAAACGCGCCTTCCCCGCTCCGTCGGCGTTGCAGATCAGGCAAAACAAACAAACTCCCAAACAGAGATTCTGCAGTGTGTCTTCATTTTGGAGTCATGGTAATGAACTAATCGCTTCAGGTGAAACATCTACAACATGCAAAACATCAGCTCTTGAGGACTGACTTCAGACACCACTGCACTAAGCTAGTCACCAGTTAGCTTAGCAACATAGATGTGTTCACTTGGAAAAAGTAACACCCTATAAAAAGACACAAAACACAGAACTACATGTATTTTCAGATAAAAACACATATGCAAATATTCTGGTCTTTTTAAATGTTGTAAACATTGGAAATATTCTCCAGAAGAATCCCGGTTGTGAGTAGCTGTTAGCTTGACTTCTTGATGAGAGTTTCCCTCCAATTCTCTGCAGCAGGTGAGGTGGTGGACAGCATGAAGTTCCTGGGCATTCACATCTCCTAACCTTCTCCTGGACTGTGGACACCTCCCACACGGTAAAGAAGGCTGAACGAAGTGGACTGGACTTTTCACTAATCTGTTAAAAAACCTTTACAAAGCTACAATTAAAAGCATTTTTTGTCATAACTGTGTGATATGGGAGCTGCACAATGCAAGAAAGGAAGGATTTAGCGTGGGTAGTGAGGACAGAGCAGGGGATTGGAGGATGCCTTCTACAAGATCTGGACACGGTTTATGCTGCACGAGTCCAGAAAAAGGGCCAGACGTATTGCCACAGACCCCAGCCACCTGGGCGATGCACTTTGTCCCATTTCCATCATAGAAACAATTCAGGAACATTAAATCAAAAACCGATAGACCTAAAAACAGCTTTTTTCCAAAAGCACATTACCACACTAATGGTTACACAGGTTTCTGATCTGATGAAAATCATTTATATTCTCTGTCACCTGTAAATGCATATTAGCACACTTCAGTCTCTCAGGGACTGTCTGTTTAGACAGCCACGCAAATTGTACAATTCTGCTACTAAATTTACTGCACAGTATTGCAGTCTAGTGTCTGACTTTGACTCAAAATTGAGTTTATTAGCTGCTAAGGGCTGTATTCACACCTAAGCTCCTCAGGGAGGGTTGGGTTGTTGGACAGTGCGATCAACTTTTTGTCTGTTTTGTTTGTTTGTTTGTTTAAATGGAAATATCATGGTTTGTTGTTTCTATGTGTTATGTGTAATTATGTGCATTATGGTAATACATTATGCTAATATATAATAACAATACAACTTATTGATCCTTGATCAGCAACAAATCTCTTCCGCAGCAGTTATTGTGTAAGAATTGCAGAGTTTTAATCTTTACGTCACATTCCTCTTCTTTTTTAACTTATTAGCATAAGTTAAATATTGGCGGGGAACATCATGGATTCATGGTTTATCTGTTAAATTACCTTAATTTAAAACAGTTTGCTGTCTAACTGAGCTCTTTACAAAAGCTATGATCTATACTGTAATAGTTACACCACATATATCCCCGACCCGGTTCAGTTTCAACAGCGGGTTGCGGCTTGTGTTTGTAATGTCTTCAGTAATTTAATGATTGATATTTGTTGTGTAGGTGAATGAGTTCATGCATTGCACATACATTCCCTTCAACCTATGTTGTTGAGAATTACTGATCTCTGTGTCATAGTTTGTGGGGAAACATCTGCTTTGAATCAAAGGGCTAATAAAGTGTTTTCATAACTTGAGGCCAGGTTGTTTTTAAAGTAATTACATTGCATCATACTGAATAAAACGCAGAAGCATGACAAGTGAATTTCCCGTTCAAGACATTTTGAACTGATATTTGATTTTTAGCACAAAGATGTGTCCCTGAAAGCTTTTCTTGTTTCCCTTCCGCACAACCGCCCCCCCCCCCAGCTGTCTTTTCTACATCTCCTCTCTCAAATGCACACACATGACTCCATTTACAGTTATAAATTATACACGGAGCAGCCTACACAGAGCTTAAAAGCCCCTGTGTGTGTGTGTTACAGGCCTCAGACCAAAGAGAGAATGTGACACAAACCCCGCGCGCCAAAGGCTTTGATTGTTGCAGCCGAAGGACAGGGGCTGTAATTGTCCTGTTGGTGCAGCCATTCTAGGTCAGATGCATCTTGGCACAAAATCCAGGTCCAGATCCCGTTGCACGCTCCCATTCTTGCATCTAATGCTTCTCATAAAAGCAATAAAATCTCCAAATGGATACTGAGCAGGACATCAACATTGAATTCATTTCACCATTAATATTCATTAAACATTTTATCTGGGCACCACAAAGCATAATGCTGTGGTATCCAAACTTTAGCCTCATATCATGAAAATTGCTTGCAGACCCCAAATTTTGTGTATGTATGTGTGTCTATATATATATATATATATATATATATATATATATATATATATATATATATATATATAGAGAGAGAGAGAGAGAGAGAGAGAGAGAGAGAGAGAGAGAGAGAGAGAGAGAGAGAGAGAGAGAGCTTTGTTTTTTTTACCTGCTCAACAATTAACTTCCCCTTTGATATTTTGTGAATTATTTAGTGAAAAAATTGATTCTCCAGATGCACGGCATCTGTAAATTACTCTTTGCCTTATTAAAAGAAATACACGGTTTACACTTTGGGGGGAGTCGACTGATTTTATGTCCTGCCCTTTGAAATGTATTCATGAGTTAGTCTTTCTTCATAAACATCTTCCTGTACTTAGCAAAATGTAATAAGTCAGATTCGCTTGAACACAGGTCGGATTTTTGAGCGAAAGTTGTTGGACATTTGTAGTATATTTACCGTAAAATTAAAAGAAAGCAAAAAGCATGATTGCAAAAGGATGGGTAACCTTTTCCATTGTAAAATTATAATATGTCAATAAAGATTTTGCTCTAATCTATCTATCTATCTATCTATCTATCTATCTATCTATCTATCTATCTATCTATCTATCTATCTATCTATCTATCCTCTACCTGCATGAGGCCAAGTATTTACCATTTTTGAATTGCTGCCAGGGTTACACAAAATCAGTCCAGGGGTCGGTTGAGGTTCCTGCAGGATGCTGATGTTTTGAAATATCAAAACTAAATTAGATTAGATTAGATTCAACTTTATTGTCATTACACAGGTACAGGTACAAGGCAACGAAATGCAGTTTTGTTGCCTTGCAACAAACACAGATATGTTGCAAGCTTTGGCAAAAACCAAAGGAACTATTGCTCAGAGCTTTCTATAACCGAACCACACCATTTACATGGGAATGCTTCTAATTTTGTAACAACTTGCAGTCAGGAAATTAAAATAATCCAATGGCTCTTAATCCCTCAAGAGTGCTTGAAGACTCGTGAGTGCTGTTTCGCTGCCAATACCAGAGCATTTGGCGTGTTTGCTAAAAGCGGAGACATTTCAGCGTTTGCAGAGGGGGCCTCAGAGACGGCCTACCAATCTAATGTCAGACTGGGAGAAGTCTGCTCTTTGGTACGTTGAAATGATGGATAGATGCAACTCTAGTGAATCTCTTTTTCAGCCGGAATACCGCTAGGTTCAGAACGTCAAGGTATTCATATAGTAATTCACTAACACGATTAAATTGCTTTTATTTGAAAACAGAAAAGCACTAAATACTATATGAATCATATAAATTATAATATATTTGTCCCAAATATTTACAGTAATTTGGATTTTGATGCATTCAGAAGCAAAAACACATTGAATAAACTACATTTATTAGTGATTTTCAGAAGCTCATGACCAAAATAAAGCAGCACTTCTGGTTCTGCGCCTTATGGAGGAACACTAAAAGTATTTCATGACTCATTACAGTCACGGCTTCTTGTTAAGCCCGGCACACACTGAACGGTTAGAGAAGTCGTACAGTCATACATGTCACACAGCAAAAAAACTATTATAATAGCTGACACATGACATCATGATCTGTATATGTTCTAAGAGACTTCATTCATTCATAAAACTATCATGAGTGGATGTGGCTCTGAATTTAGTTTAAAATGTTTATGATCATAAAACATGCAATAACGCAGTCTAAACCTGGGGGAACTGAACTGTGAACCAGTCCTTGTTCAGGGTAAACTTGTACAACACTGATCCTGTAGCTGCATTTTCCCCGCGCGGTGCCTATTTCCTTATTTTGTGTGCTTCTAACGCTCTGATTGTAAATTAGTCTGTGGCCTTGGGACTCTTGCTGTTTCCTACATGTGGGCAGTCCAAGTTATTTTTTTGTGTAATGACCCCTAATTGAATGACTCGACAATGAAGTAATGCCTTTCTTTGGGACTATTTTATGGCAGGACTGTGGATCTGAGAAAGTTCAAGAGGTGCAGACGCACAACCAAGCGCCGCATTCCTGCTCAGCAGTCAGAACATGGAGGCATGCAGTGATGTATACTGTGTCCCTCAGTAAAATGGCTGTCAACTCTGACCGTCTGCTGTGAAATATACTTGTTAGTAAAAAGATCCCGGCACTGTGCCGTTAGCAGCTTCGTGACTCTCAGCAGGTAGAAATGCAAACGATCGTTGCTGCAATTAGCCCTGTCACTGTGAAAACGGTAAAAGGTTGATCTCAGCATCCAGACAGCACCGCTGTACACATGGATATTACGGCAGAGCTCCACCATGACTGTGATGTTTTTTTTTTTTTTTATATAATAAAATTAAGTACTTTATTTTATAGAGGACATTTGAAATGAACCCTTCATGTGGTCAGGTCTGGATTTAAAAACCACACGCGGAGCAGGAGGCAAAAACATGCAGGACTGGTAAAATATGGAGGGAAATAAATGAGATATTGAAACAAAGAAAGGTCCAAACTGATCCCATTTTCCACTTTTCTCTCTGCTCCGTTTCTTTGTCACCTTCCTGACTAAAGAAGTAAAACCATCGCTCCACCTTCTCCCGTCTGGCACCCATCACTCCTCCCTATTGTCTGAAGTTGAACACTCAGAACATGAGCAGCATCACAGGATGACATAACCTATTAGTCCTTCCTTTTAATCTGCCCTTCTCTACACGTCTCTCTCCCTCACACACATATGCAGATCTACTCTTTGTCTAAATCTGTTTCTTTCTGTTTCCCTTTCCAGTCTCCGGTCTACCTGCTTCTGTGCCAGCGTGTGTTAAAGTGCAGCTCTCTCAGACGTCAAAGTGACGAGGATTTAATTACAAGCCGCCTTTTAAAGCCTCCAAGTTCCACCTCTTTTGAGGCGACTTTATATTTGCGAGCGTTGCATAAAACCTCCAAGTAAAAGCTTTCTTTCCCTCTTTCACCTCTCCTGCTTGTGTTTGTCCTTTCCCACGTAAAGAGACGGCAGCGTCTGATCGCACCGTGTCAGAAAACTCAGAAAAAGCTTTGAGTCACAGCCGTCCCCGTTCCAGTTTATCCTTTTGAGCAGCATGAAAAGGCCAACTATTAAAACTGAATTTGCTGGATGAAATCCACGGTGGGACTTAAATGTTGCTTAGATTGTTGTCTCACCTGCAGCTGTCACCTCGATGTGGCCATTTGATTCACTTCTGCATTTACGGAGCCTTGTAGAAATATTTCTTCCCCTTGATTTTTCTTTCATATTTTCTCATGTTGTAACCATGGTTTCAAAGATTTTTCCTAAATAAAATCCAGAAAAATGTGGCGTAGCTTGATATTCAGCCCCCTTTTACTCTGACACCCTGGAATAAAATGCACCCCCATCAGTAACAAAACTAGTATAGTCCAGCTGTGTGTAATTTGATCTCAGTATCTATTTAACATTGAAAGGATAAGCCCCTTGAGGTGAAACCATCTCGAGTTCAAGGGAGTCCTTAAAAGAAAAAGAAAAAAAAACAGACAGACAAACAAGACAAATACAGAAGTATGTACATACACATACAAACGGTCACAATCAATCACACCATATGTTCAAACAGACAAAGCTCTATAATAGAGATTCTGTCAAATATTAACACAATACCGTAAGTTATTATACAAAAAAATATAAAAAAGTGTTTATTTATGAAGATGTTGAGTATCACTACAGGCGATCTGTGGGAGCCTCAGACGTTTATTAGGGAACTGAATATGTCAGAGATAACTGCTGGATCTGACAAATGGAAAGTGTGGGGCATAACTGGGAATATATCAAGGCGGACAGGCCAGGCAAGGAGAGTATCAGCTGCTAATGTCGACAAAAACACAATATATCAACTGTGTTGTTTCCATTAGATAAGGAATACAATTAAAATCAAACATGTTCATGCCACAACTCATTTAAAAAAAAACATGTTGGTGACAGATGTAAACACTTACATGAGATATCCATAGTGGAAGCCATGGTGCTAGCGCTCATCACCAGCCATCAGAGGCCATGTCTTGAGCCGTTGTAAGCAGTGTTTTGGAAAAATTGCAGCAGGCGATTTTACTGAAGAGCTTTGGATTAAAACACCTCCTATCGTCTTCTTTGTCTTTTTCACCAGTAGTAACATGCGGTTGGTTGTTGATGTGATGTGGAAAAAACTGTTTCCATTGCAGTTTTCGATACAGTCAAAAAACCCACCTCATTATAGCACAAAAACATTCTGTCAAAAAACGTGTTTTTTTTTTCATTAATTGTCTTTCTGTTAGGATCGTTTATTTTTGTACTTCCAATTTGTGCAATTTGATGATCAAAGGAAACAGCTTTTAATCTGAGAAGAAGCTAAGAGACCCATGGTAGCTCCGGAGGAGCTGCAAAGATTCACAAGAACTTTTAAACAGACAATTTCAGTTTCTTAAAAGTTGATGAAAAAGAAGGTTTAAAGAGAACCCCAGGACTTTACTTACAATACTAAAAACTTTCTCAAGACTTAACGACAAGCTAATTACAGGAATCCATTAATTTATATGTTATTGCTTATCCAATTAAGTACACAGCATTGGTACAGGTATTCCATAATTGATGCTTCAGTCACAGAGATAAAGGGCAAATTGCCAGTGGGAGAGAATAATAATAAGCTAAATTGACTTTAAACGGGTAAGGTTACATAATGTTGTTTAAAAAGCGCAATTTTCATTATGCCATTTTCCTGTCGGAGACGTTTAAAAACAAATCAGCAACAGACACATAATGGCAGGAAATATGTTGAATATGTGTGTACTCTGGCGGCGATTATTGCATGGCTGTCTATTTCAGAACGGTCCCTGCTCACAGAGTAAACACAGCAGCTAGAGCAAAAGTAACATAACGAGGCTCATAAGTTTGAGTTTCCTGTGGATTTTCTTTATTCCCCGGACCCGTTAGCAAACTCCTGGCTTGGCTTTTGTTGGCTATGTGACCTTTCGCATCAAAAATTGTAGAGCTTATTTAAATTAGTCTCTCCCGTGTGCCACACTTTCAGTCATAGTGTGTAGGTTTCAAAGTAGTTCAAGGCAGAAACCTTCCAGGAGCTCAATGGTTGCCCGCTTTATCCATTTAAAAACTGGTTTGGATCCGTGTTCAGGATCATTGTCCCGTCTGAACGCCCAGCTGTCGCCACATTCCTATAATTTCCCTACTGATTTGAACTGAGGTTGAAGAATTTTGAGTCCGCCATCGGTTTTCTTTAGTCCATCGTCTTTGTTTAGTGCACCAGTGCCACAGCAAAACAGACCCTCAGCATAACACTATTACCTCCATGCTTGGACAGATGGTACAGCGGTCTTAGGTCTTAAAGGCTCAATTTGACTCTTAAAAAAAAAAAAAAAACTTTTTCTCAATGTGGTCAAAAAGCTCAGTGTTGTCTCCTCTGGCCATAAAACATTTTTCCAGAAGGAATTCAGGCTGTTTCTGTGGGCAGCTGCTAATTTTAGTCAAACTTAAAGGTGTTGATCTTGCACTATTGGCTTCCCTTCCCGGTCTCTCAGTCCATCGATGTTAAACTCCTTCCTTCCAGCATCTTCCAGTTTCCAACAGACTCTTCTTCAGACGGCACTTTGCATGTCTATGTTGGCAGGAACAGATTTCACCAATCATGGGCCCTATGAACTGCTAAGTTGCCATTCCCCTGATTTTAAAACAAATATAGGCAAAATCTTTCAATGGACAATATAATACATTTCTTACACAGGCATGTTTATCCATTTAAAACGTACATTTCATGCACATCTCTGCAGAATAACAAACATCCTCTAGTTCAGATTTCTGACAGCAGCGTGGTTGCTGTTTGTTTCCAGCAGAACTGAGAGCGATAACTGATTGGCGCTTCAGATCAGTGGTGTCTTGGAGTTGGGCATTAAAGGATGAGACCTGCATTAAAAGCCGGACTGTGCAGAGGGCTAAAAATCCTCCCCGGCCTCGTCGCCAAGGCAAACAGAGTCCTGACGAGCTGACCGGGACGCAGGCCGTACTCGTGTGTCAGCGTGTAAATTTAATAAAGAATGCTACTGGCCGGGCTTACGTAATCAGTCTCCAACCGTGATGCTAAATCGCTACTATAGTAACAAGTATCACTCGGCGCAAACCTTTTCCCCTCACATGGGCTTCCTCTGTTTCAGTATTCGCTCTCACCGCTGTTGTTCTTTGGCCACGCTGGGATGAAACCTGAAAGTCCGCTCACTTTCTCGTCCTCCGTCTGTCCTCTCTCCTCCGCACCCATTCCACCCCACGTCTCTCATCCTCCTAAGTCTCCTTCATCCATCGCTTGCTCTCATATCCGCCCACTAAGTCTCCTTAACCCCTCGTCTTCATCAACCTCCCCTCACTGTCTGGTTCTCTCTTACCTTGGCTCCCATCATGCCTCCTTCCTGGTTGATTAGTCAATTTCCAACACAGTTTCTTGCTGACTGTCAAAACAACAGATTGAGTGAACTAGGGGTACAATGTGAAACATTCGCCTGCACCAGCACCAGTTTTTTTTTTTTTGTTTTTTTTTTACATTTTCTCTCTCCTTCTGTCTCGCACTTCCACCCACCCTCCCCTCTGGTTGTCTGTCTTGCCATTAATCTCTGCAGCAGCTCTTATCTCAGGGAATACGCTCTTACTGCTGATTATTGTTAAATCAGTTATTAACTGATTAATCTGTGAGAAACGTTGCCCCTAATTTTCCTCACAGTTGATGAGAGCTCTCACTAAGTGCTGGCTAATCATTATTTAACTTCCATTATCCTCTTACACCTTTTTCACCTTTCACTTTGCAGCATCACAGTGTAGCGTCTTAGAGGAAATAGCAACAGGGCAGCACTGAGTACCATGTAGGTGTTGCATGAAAGCACTCTATGGGAAGAAAAAAACCAGACCAAGTGCCCCCCCCCCCCCCCACACACACACACACACACTTATCCCTAATTGTCTGTCTCTGGCTGACCATCGTCTCTTCTCTGTATTATTTTCTCTTTATGCTTCTTTCAGCAACAAAAGGTATTCTGCTTGTCTTTGCTCCTTGCTTCCTGTATTGAAAAGTGACATCAGAGATAAACATATGCAAAAGGCAAAGCAGTGTGAAGAATAAAGTTAAAGAAAACTGCTTACAGCCGATGCTGTATTCAACGTGCGTGCGTGCGTGCGTGCGTGCGTGCGTGCGTGCGTGCGTGCGTGCGTGCGTGCGTGCGTGCGTGTGTGTATGTTACATTTATTGTAATGTTGGTGCCGTGGCCCTAACACATCCTTTGCAATAATAACCTTAAAATGTTCGGGGTTTTGTTAGCATTTTTTCGAGGTAAATCACAAGAATAATTCTGTGATGACTGTTAGTGGTGGTAAAACCATGGACATTATATACGTAGACGTCTCATTACGTGCTGGGGCGCATCCTGCGTCGCCGCCATATTGGATGGGTCTCTCCTACTCAAAGCTGGCATAGGCCACTTTAACCATATTTTCTGCAGGTTACAGTTACAATAACCGAGGATGACTATTCAAAGTAGATCATGTGGTGTACATCCCCATTTTTGGCTAAGATTGGTGAGAACG
This sequence comes from Fundulus heteroclitus, assembly GCF_011125445.2. Taxonomy (NCBI): domain Eukaryota; kingdom Metazoa; phylum Chordata; class Actinopteri; order Cyprinodontiformes; family Fundulidae; genus Fundulus; species Fundulus heteroclitus. The sequence continues at coordinate 17,801,120 of NC_046375.1, read as the reverse complement.
ATGTAGAAACTTAAAAGATGGACCATAATTTTATGCTAATTAGTCTGTTATCACTGTATTTCACAAGTTAAGGCTCAATCAGATTGCCAAATTGACTACCCTAGAGTTACAGGAAAAAAAGCATTTCTGCCAGTGTGTGTGTGTGTGTGTGTGTGTGTGTGTGTGTGTGTGTGTGTGTGTGTGTGTGTGTGTGTGTGTGTGTGTGTGTGTGTGTGTGTGTGTGTGTGTGTGTGTGAACTTTCCAATGGTTCTATAACTCCTGGAAAAAAAGCTAAATTTTTAGCAACACAACCATGACTGCTAATGCAATGAGTCTTTGGATTTATAAGCTATTTTTCTAACTTCCTGTAAAGGCCAGCTGTGGTACAATGCTCAAGTGAGCTTCTAAATATGCAAGAGAAATAAGGGGTCTTTTGCCTTTATATGCATTCTTTTTTTTATTTGTACTTTCCACTGCAACAGTGCACTGCAGAAGATGCAAACAACTATTTGGTCGCATCTTGACTTATTAAAATATATTTAATTTGCTGCTGCTTATGGAAAGCTACTTTTGCGTGAAAGGGAGTGGGTTGTTTGGCAAGCCCATCCCCAGTTATACCAATAATAATATATTCATATGAAAACAGAGTCCTGTTTAACACACCAATGGTTTAGAGCTGCAAAACTCTTTGTATTATGACATATTTAGGTTAGTGTTTTAGTCTGTCAGCCAATGCACAGTATCACAGTAAATCTCTGTCTTAAAGTAAATGTCGCCCGACTTGTTGGACAGAAGGTTTGAATCTCCCTTTTAAAGTCCCAGTTACTATGGAGATGAGCATCATCGGCGACCCTCGACAAAACTTATGCTAAAAAGGCCAAGAGGTTGCTATGACAACTGGAAGCAAAACAAGACAGGGAGGGGGGGGGGGGGGGGGGGGGGCTGGAGAGGGTCTCTTAAAACATTCAAACAAACATATTCACAAAAACACCTCTAGGCACAAACACACAAAAGCAGCAAAGAAAATCGGGCAGGAGAGTGATGAAAATGTGGCAAAATACATGCTGACTTTTTTCTAACCAGTCACTCTGCATCACCATCATCCTAAAGGCATTCCCCTCAGCATGTGCACACCCTCATTCTCACACTATCACACAGTAACATGGTGACAGCCTGCCTGGTGCTTGTTAGAAAATATTCAAACAAATGTTAATTGGGAGTAATATCGAGCTTAGAGGTCCAGCCTGTTATATCAGAAAGAAGCAGTTTGCTCACTGCTGTGTAAAAAAACAAAACGTTTACTTTTAATTCAGGATCTCTCTTAATCCTTCTCCTGTATCTAGCAGTGGTCCTTTTCCCTTGGGGAGCCTTTCCTTTAACCAGCTGAAATTTAATTTAAATCTAATCTTATTCCACCTTTATATAACCAGGGAGATCAGTTTAAAACAAATTCTCATTTACAGTGATGACTTGACCAAGAGGCAGCACACTCTGTAGACCCAAATTATGAACAAAAGAACATGAGACAATGAAATAAAAAAAATGAGTGGATATACCATATATACACACAGAGGAGGACATGTGTTTAGTGCAATGGTCTTGTACTATTGATTGTACAGGAGTCTTTGAAGGAGGCGAGCAAAATGAAAGTAGTGAGTTTTTAGGGCCTGGGGGGTTCAAACATTCACACATTCCCACCCTAATGTCCACGCATGCAGACGCTCATAACCATACACTCAGTCTAATAATAAAACGTTTTACAGAATGTGTGAAAAGGGATTTTAAAAAAAAAATTAACAGTAAGGTAGTTTGCATTGAGCATTGAGTAATGCATTGAGCATCTTCCCTCAATCTAAGGGCCTTATTAACAAGAAGACATTTAAAATGGCCTTTTTTTCATTGAATCAATAAAACACCAGCCCAGTTTGTATTCTGTTACAAATTTACAAACACACTACCGGTTCAACAGGTTCTTGAACCGACGAGAATCCTTTACACTGTCTCTCACTTGCAAATGTGTATTCACACGCTTCGATTTCTCGGGAACTATCTGTTTGGACATCCATGCAAATTGTACAGTTCTGCCACTCGAAGATCTAAATTTATTGAACAGTACTGCAGACTGCTATCTGACTATTTGACTCAAAGATAAGTCCATTAGCTGCTAAGGACCATTTACACACGTAAGCCCCTCAGTGTTGTTCGTTATAGATAAAATAAATAAATAAATAAATGTTTAGAAAGATTATGTCTTGCTGTGTCTGCGTGTTATGGTCAAATGTGTGCATTCTGAGCCAGTGTCTGTCATCTAAAATGTCCTTATTGTAACACATAATGACAATAAAGATCCTCCATTCTTTCAGTTACAATTAGAATAGCAGCTTCAGATTATGTTTTAACATATATTAAAAGTGTTGAATCATCCAAAAAATTTTTTGAATATGTAGAATTCTGAACTATGTTAAGGTCAAACGTACTCCAGATTCCCTGAAAAAGGCCATTTAGCAAGGTATAAACTGGACATGTAAATTAGCAATAGGGCACATGTCCAGGGTGAGGAGTGCAACTGACAGATCACATTTTTCATGTAGTAGTGCGCCCCCCAAACTATAGTGTCCTAGGCAGAGAGCCATATCACAAACCAAACCTGGTAACAGTGATCTGTCAGGTTTTGATGTGGTTTGACTTGTGTTTATTTGGAAAGTGTGTTAAGTCAGTTTTTCTAGGAAACCAAAGACCTTCTAGCAGCCGTAATCCCTGCAGCACGTCTATCACCGAACATCTGACAGACCTCCTGTTAACTGGGTATGTGCGCTAGTGGGAGGATAAAAGACCGAGAAAATGGAGACCACATGTCACCACAAACTGCAATGAGGCACAATGGTGCTTGTTAGGAAAAACCTCATTATGTCCAGTGGAATCCCTTCACATCGACAACTTTTGCTGCTTAAAAGTGAACCACATCCGGAAACGAACATCTGAAAGATTCAAGCTGAAACAACAAGACCGCGGCTGAGGGAGCTCACAGAGACAACAGGATCTGCCTGGAAACAGAAGATAACAAGCTGAGAGACGTAAAAAGCCATCAGCTCCATACACAAATTACCTGTGTGATGATGCAAAGATATCTGATTCCTTTACAGAACGACTGGATGAATACACCAATTCATTATCAGCTGCGTGTTAAACATTAAAGCTGTGATGTATGACTTCAGTTGCAGTTGATACCATCCTTTGTGAAACCACAACACTTAGAAAATGTTATCCTGGGTAAAGATTCACAAAGATCTTCCAGCGCTTTTCTTCGCTGCCTTTTCACCATCCGACAAAAGCACAGAGAATCAATCCAGGCTGTATGTGAAAAGCAACCAATTAATGCATGAAACATGACAGCTTCCAGCAGCGAGCAGAAGTGTTTAGGTTCCTGTGAAACAGGTATAGATACATTTCTTTATTATTAAACTACAACTTCAGCTCAGGTCAGTAATTTGCCTCTATGGGACCATAATAAATACTAAACAAGAATAAGTAGTGGCCATGCTCATCCAATTTTCTTTTGGACCATATGCTTTATAATGTTTGTCCAACTCTGTTTGAAATTTCTATAAGTCTGTAGCTTCCCTTCCCTTTGAAAAGAGGAGCTAAGCTGGACCCTGACCTGCAAGCTTCCCTTTTTTTTCCCCTGATAACCATTTGGTCCAAAGTGCAAAGTGGAAACTGTACAAAAATCCCAAAAATCCGAGCACATATACAGTATATTGTGCTTGTAAACCAGAATGTGTAGTTGTAAATACATGTTTCCACACTGTAAACCAAAATATCAGAGAATTGTATCTTTGTCCTTCCATTGATAAGAATGTCTCTGTGTGGGTTTTTTTTAATAATTACACCAATAACAAACTGTTTAGCAAGCCCCAATTGTTAACTCAAGTTAAAATATTTATTAAGCTCTGATTGCAAATATGAAGCAAAATTTTACAAGTAAAATCCTGCTGGGAGTTGCAACTTATAAATATGAATATTTATCAAAATTGTCTTCCTTTTAGCTGATTGGTCAATGTCATGTCACTCACAAATGTGACAATCCAATCAGAAAACGTATGGGGTTGACTATTGGGGTTGTGTCTACTGAGCTGCAAGAGTATTACAATCTATAGGAGCAATAAGTAAGAAATTTACTGCAAAATTAACCTAAATCATTCTAATTTATCACCTGGGATGGAAGTAACATTCCCTATAAACAATTGGTCCTCTCCATCAGCCATGTCTAAGTCAAGTTTTTCTCCTTTCAAATCTAGAGGCACGGTCCGAACGACTTCGGTTCAGAGTGTCACCTGTTTTTACTTCCCGTTTCCTGAGACAATCATATGAGAGTTCCCAGGGTTCCCAACACAGAGCAGAGCATTTTATCTTGGCAAAAGAGCTGCAGCCTACAAACATGGAAGCCAGTAAGAGAAGTAGACCAGAAATAGAACAGAATACATAATTTTATACCTATCTTGTGTTAGTTAAAATTCTGTGGAGTTTCACAGCAGCAATGGACCGTTTAAAAACGGCATATTAAATTACTGTCAGTGGCCGGCTGTTATACCGATTTGAGACACGCGGTGTCATTATTACTTATTGCTCCTTAAAAGATGGAGGCCGGCGCACTGGTTTAAAACTTCCATCCATCCATCCATCCATTTTCCGACATGGTTATCCCTTTTGAAATCGCGAGGGGTGCTGGTGCCTATCTCCAGCTGCCAATAGGTGAGAGGCGGGGTACACCCTGGACAGGTCGCCAGTCTATCGCAGGGGTTGAAAACTTGATTTTCAAAAAAATACATAATTGGAGAGATTTTGTTGTTCCGTTAAATGACACAGTTATGCCTACTTGAGCAGCAGAAGTACTAGCGCTGTAGAAATGGGACTCCGCCAGTCAGCTGAGCTGAGTTAGGAGATGGTGAGAGCCACATGTAAAGAGACCAGGTTTCGGTTCACTGATGGATGACGCAACCAGATCTGGACCACAGTAAAATGTCCTGATTCTTCAGATGAGGTGGTTTTCTGGTCTGAGAAACCGACATGTCCAGGTTTCCTAAAAACCTTGAATTCTTCCTTTAAATTAACTGGAGAGTTTTGATACATAAACAGGATTTAAAGTAGGTATCTTTGCCTTCACTGATGTAGTTCTAGTGTCTGTTTCATGGTGCAGCTTTTCAGCACGTGATTTAATTTCACAAAGCCATTTTTTTCCATATAAAGGCAATTACTGAACAATTATGAGGGGAAAACTCATGAAACCACTTTAAAACCTTGAAGTGTTTAAATTGAAAGGAGCTGCAGGCTCCATTTTTCCTCTGATATGCCCAAGCAAACCCAATAAAGCCATGCATGGTGATTTATCAGACAACAGACAAACACATAAACAGCAAATGCCTAAACCTAATTAATTCTCCGAACAAACAGCAAGGCAGACACTGAGAAATAAAGATCTATAAACCTGCGCAGAAAGGTGTGTGTGAATCTTCCAGGCTTAGTTTCCCTTCATCAGTCAAAAGGCAGTAAAGGACAGACAGACACACTTCTTCAGAATAAGCCCCCTATCTCTTGATCACACAAAGGCAATCCATTTTATTGATCCTCGCGATGCCGTCACTCAATTAGTGTGCACGGCTCAGTGACCGGCGCTAACTCCTGTGATTTTTACCACCCAAAATCCGCTTTCTCTATGGCGAGAGAAGAGCAGCGCGGCTTTTATTATGAGTTGCTAAGGAGCACTGATCCTGAGCAGTGACAGTAACAAGTTTAAATGCATCTTCCAAGTCCCTGTGGTGGAGATGGTAAATGGTGAATTCAGAGATTTTACTTGCAAGTTTAGAAACCTATCAGGAATGGGCTAAACTAAACATCTGAGGGAGTAATTTGAGACGGAGCTGCATCTTGATAGGACCATTACTTTTCCTCTTAGTTAGGGAACAGGCTGGTCTGAAAACACTTACAGCGATCATTGAAGAAGCCGCTTGTTGTTGTTCACATTTATGCAGAGCTTAGGTCTTTTCATTTGCCGCCGGGTAAAAACAAACATTGATTTCAGTTGTTCACAGATGAAAGACTCGGATAAGTATTTCTAAACTCCTCAAATTTGGCCTCAAAATGATGATAGATCAGTTTTTCGTGCCTGCACAACGCCACCGATGATTAAACCACAGAAGAACCAAACCTTCTGGCTGCTGGAGGAGACTTTGTACTGAGCAAGTCAAACAAATGTCAACCATTTTAACGCTGCCCGTCAGCAGCAATATAGTAGCATTTTAGCAACTGCTTTATTTCTGTTTTCCGCATTCAGAGCACATGCCAGCACTGGTGTAGTAAATTCATAAAACAAAAATGAATTAATGATTTTAGCAATCATCCCAACCTGATGACAAGATTGCAGTCATTCTCCAAAGCTTGTAATGTATACCATTTTTTTTGTTCAATAAATGAGACTATTAGAAATTATTTTAAAACCTTTTCAATCTTTAAATTGATATTAGAGTTTTCTGTTGAAACGAAAAACAAGTTTATGAGCAGGAAAGTTTGAAAAGGTATAAAAATCTGGCTGCATACATATGCACACTCCTTAGCTGATGCCTTTTTTGACTGAGTCAAACACCATGTAGTTAATCTGATTAAATTAAATTCAGCTGTCCTTGTAAGATTTTCCCCACTTTTTTCCTCATTTTCATCCTTTAGCAACTGCTTTTAGTCAAAGTTGTTATGTTAGTTAAAATAGATTAAAATGATCTACAAAAAAAATTCTGCAGCATTATCGACATGCACCCTGTAAAAAGTGACAAGAAATACAAGATTTAAGCCAGGATAATTTCTGAAGAAGCTGCAGGAACTTCTTGCCAGTGTTGACCAGTTCTCATGTGACAACAATATTCTGGATTTGTCTTGACTGGAGGTTTGTGGGATGGAAATCTTTTCTTACCAAGAAAACACGAATCTTCCAACAACCTTATAGAGGAATGTGTGATTGTCTGATGAACCCGAACTTTAACTTTTTGGCCAAATAGCAATCAGTGATATAACAAAGGCCAATAACGCAAAACCTGCCAATGCTGTTACAATGTTTTTGAGCCAATAGCACAACATTTAAGCAATACCTTTTTTTTCTTTTTTGTGTCCTGTCTGGAAATGTAGCATTAAGAATTGTTGTCCTAACGACAAAGAGAGCCCAACAGATTTTACTTTCACAAGTGGAGCCTTACTGCTTTGGCCTTAGTGCTCCGCCTGATTTATATATGCAAGAAGCTTAATAAGATTTTATGCTGGGACTGTTTCATGTTCAACGGACACTGAAACGTGAAGGTTGAAGAGGAGAAAAAGGAGAGAAACAGATGAGACGAAAATGCTAAAAGAGAGAAAAGGTGTAAGACAAAGAGGAGAGGAAAAGGAGAGAGCAATATAACATCCTTGGAGTCTGCTTCTTCACCTGCAAAGGGAGATATGAAAAGAACAGCAAAATCCATCTGATAGAGTATTACTGATAAGGTATTCTCACATTTAGGAGAGTGATGAAAATGTGGCAAAATACATGCTGACTTTTTTCTATCCAGTCACTCTGCATCACCGTCATCCTAAAGGCATTCCCCTCAGCATGTGCACACCCTCATTCTCACACTATCACACAGTAACATGGTGACAGCCTGCCTGGTGCTTGTTAGAAAATATTCAAACAAATGTTAATTGGGAGTAATATCGAGCTTAGAGGTCCAGGCTGTTATGTCAGAAAGAAGCAGTTTGCTCACTGCTGTGTAAAAAAAACGTTTATTTTAAATTCTGGATCTCTCTTAATCCTTCTCCTGTATCTGGCAGTGGTTCTCTTCCCTTGGGGAGCCGTTCCTTTAACCAGCTGAAATTTAATTTAAATCTAATCTTATTCCACCTTTATTTAACCAGGGAGATCAGTTTAAAACAAATTCTCATTTACAGTGATGACTTGACCAAGAGGCAGCACACTCTGCAGACCCAGATTATGAACAAAAGAACATGAGACAATGAAATAAAAAAAATGAGTGGATATACCATATATACACACAGAGGAGGACATGTGTTTAGTGCAATGGTCTTGTACTATAGATTGTACAGGAGTCTTTGAAGGAGGTGAGCGAAATGAAAGTAGTGAGTTTTTAGGGCCTGGGGGTCTGCAAGAAGCTTTATTAGATTTTATACTGGGGCTGTTTCATGTTTAACGGAAACTGAAAGGGGAAGGTAGGAGGTGGGGGGGGGGGGGGGGAGAGAAACAGATGAGATGAAATGCTAAAAGAGAGAAAAGGTGTAAGACAAAGATGAGAGGAAAAGGAGAGAGCAAGATAACATCCTTGGAGTCTGCTTCTTCATCTGCAAAGAGAGATATAAAAAGAACAGCAAAACCAACTGATAAAGTATTACTGATAAGGTATTCTCACATTTAGGCAATACTATATGAAGCCATTTTGTATTGGCTTCAGCTGATAAACACTGAGTAAAAACATAATGGACACATGACCACTGTTCTCTTCCAGTATTCTGGCGCTTCCCACTAAGTGAAACTATGACATTCTCCTAACAGTTATTATCCTATCCATTAAATCAATTTTAGTGACGCCCGATTCGTTTATTTGCTCAATGCATGAGGAGTAAGACATGCACTACACCAGTTTTGATGAACAAACATCACAAAAACTGTAAATAAATATTTAATTTCCATGAGATCCATTGTTATTTCTGTATCCTTACATTATCAGCTCCAGTTATTGCATTTTCAAAAGCTTTGATTAGAATTGTGTTTTATACTTTGGGCTAAATATTATTAAATTGTACTAAATACCTCACTGACAGGAATCAATTCTCAATCTGGTCTACTCCTATAAAGCTAAAAGAAAAAAAAGAAAAAAGAAAATTCATCTCTAAAAAGTTTCAAACTTTGTCAGAAATACCATTTAATTTTCAGCTCCAGCTGAAATTACGGATGTTAGTTGAGATACACACCTACATTTCTTTTTTTTTTTTATTTCCTCGCGTAACTATTTCTAATACAATTAATGTTATTATATTTGTTCAAATCATCTTTATGCTCTGTTTCTTCTTTTGAATAATTTTGTGTAATCTCTTTTTATCTTTTGTGTAATCCCTTGTTAACCACATGCGGAGGCCCTTTATAAGCTCATTGACGTCTTTGCTTCTTTCAGCACTGTCGTTTATTTTAATTGTTTCCTACATGCATTTTAACACTTTGCTAAATAAATACATGTAATTGGATCAAACCCTTTATTACATTATTGGCAAGCTGTTATACTAACTACTGACTTTATTACGTTTAAAATGATCACATTATTGGTTGCTAAAGGGCACAATTTCAACACATATGTTTGCAACAAACTTTGTAAAAAAAACAACAACTACAAAGCAGTAGTTTGTACATACTTATGGTGGTAAATTATGTTTCAACTGAACACAATTGTTTTCCACTTTATAAATTTAAAGGTTTTATTTCATGAAAAATATTTAATCATCAGGCACGTACTATAGTTGACATATTTCAGCTAATATAAAATATAAAGTAATTTACAATTTAGCTTTTCCCCTCATATTTAAACACTGAAAATAATGTCATCACTGTTTATAAAACTTAAAACAAAAGCAGACCTGTCCAGATTGGATAAGGCTTTACAGCAAAGCTGCACAGTGATATGGATTTTATTAACCTTTTGCATAACTTCTGGTATAAAGGTGACTGTAACGTAAAAAGGTGAAACATACATGAAGATGTCCACTGGTGTTGTAATGTTTATGAAATATAAACACCCTAATAAAGAGGTAGTAGTAGGGCTGAACTGAAATAACCATAGATGAGATGTCCATGGAAGAAAAAAGATGTCCAGGCCCTCAGTAATGGCTGATGCAATCGGTTCTGACAGAAAATATAAAGAAAGAAGATTGGGAGGCAAGATAAACTGAAGAATCACATAAAAGGAGGAGCAAAACGAGCTGGAAAAGCATTGGTGTGTTGTTGAGCATTTTATGAGTCAGCGAGTGCAAAGTTCTGAGGTTCAATGGTCGAAGCGTTACTCAGACTCGTCTGCACACATGCACTCAAGGTGATAAATAAATACAAAACACAGGACTCCTTTTCAAATGTGGCTGTTTCAAAGGACGCTGAAGTTTGGGGGGGGATCGCCGCACAATATGTCCATGTTGCCAACAAACACACGGGTCAGGCCACAAGAGCTAATCTTCTTACTAATCACAAGGTTTGACCGTTAAACAGAACAAAGTTCACGCTGACAACAGTGGGAGAGCGGCAGAGCGTCGAGAACGGTAGCAGATAGGATCAAAAAGAGAGAGAACAGGGAAAAAGACGAGATCTCAGAGCAAGAATGCCCTTTTCTCCTTATTTTTTTGGAAACTTGCCGTCATGGTTAGACTTTAAAGGTTTCTTTGTGGGCTAACTATTTACACCAGGAAGGACAGCATACACATCGACACGATGATGGATCCTGAAAACTGTGAGTTTATTCCTTAAGTTTCACGTCCAACAATTACAAGAGAGCGGCTCCTGGTTTTGGTGCGAGCGCGTTCTGGATGTGCACGAGAATGTCCATTTTCATTTGCTTCTCTCTATTTTTAACCGCCGTTGGCTTTTGTCACCAGATGCCAGCGTGTGAAAAACAGACTAATTTCATGGCGGTTTGCTCCAGGAACAAGAGTGTAATTTAAATTCAGATCATAAGTGCACTTTCCGAAGCAGGCTGTAATTTAGCAGGTAGAAATGCGACCCAGAAATAACTAGCAACGCCACGGCTCTGTGCCACTTGAGTCAGTCTAAATCCTGCATGGGGGTGGTTGTTGCAAATCGACGGGACTGTAAAAGTTCTGGGATTCGTGTGGAGAAACGCACGCTTCTAGGTTTATGCGTCAGGCGGTCCATTCTGACGTTAAATGACACACAATGACAGTTTGACATTTGCTGTGAAACCAGAAAAAAGATGAAATTTTTTAAACTCCAACACCAGAAACTGTTCCCATCGTGGCTCAGAAAACTGATGGAAAAGAAACTTTGTCATATAAAGATAAAGCATGTCCTCTTTCAAGTGTATTTTGTATGTTTCAGAAAATTCTGTTCATCAAAAAACACAACCTATGATTTAATAACGTGTAAAATGACCTTTGACAGCAGTACTCATCTGCTGTATGAATTTATCAGTTCACTGGTCGACCACCCAAAGTGTTTTCCTGAGGTTGAAAACACCAAACCAGATTAATAACTCATTAAAACAATTATACAGGATGAGAAACTGAAGAAAAGCTGTCAGGTTTAGAGAAACCACCAGAGAGAAATACAAAAAAACTCCAATAAAGTTCTAAAAACATAAAAAAATACACATAGGAATACATCCCTGTATATATTTTTAAAAATAAATTCTAAATTCAATTCTGCGCGATCTGAGCAGCTGACATGTGGCCTCAAGACTCGACCAAACCATCAGCCTTCCTCTGCCATGCTTGGTAGTAAACATCTGTTTCAAATCAGCCATACGTTTTCTTTTTTTTTTATTTCTAACTGTATAGTTATAAACTTTAAATTTAACATGCTAAACAAGGCCTAAAGAGTCTGAGGTGGAGCTTTTTGGAGTTCAGTAGTTTCTCTGAGAAATTCACCATCTGACTTTGGGGTTAATTGTTTTAGATTGCAAATCATTTAGTTATAACTATGGAACGATGGGCTTCACATTATTTTACAAAGCATACGACTCTTCATAAATTACCAGACAATAAAAATCACTTCTCAGAGGGCCAACGCCGCAGCCTCCATAGAGGCAATCACATTTGTTGGAAAACAATTTAAGCAAGTGCTTTGATTGGCTGCTAGTTTCCCTCTTAAATCCTGATGAAGGTGAAATTCTGCAGTTTTTCAGGCAAGGATTTATATTCAGGCTTCGTTTGCTGTTGAATAAATAAGGACACCGGAGAGTCTGATGGGTGTTTTTGTTCATTTTAGATTAGATTTTTATCATCTTAAAACCTGCTGAAGACCAGATAATTTCCACCATGCCCTGATGCGTGTCGCCGTGGGTTTGCCTTCCCTTTACCATGATTATATCTTCCTGTTATTCATGGGCATGATACGCTCACAACTCCTCTCTCTCTCTCTCTCTCTCTCTCTTTGCATCAACACATTATTTATTTTTACAGTTGCAGATTATTTTGCGGCTGATGAGACGGCTTAGTTAGTACCTATCATGTGAAGGCGGTGTTTACAGTAGCCGTACGGCTCGACTCTGCCAGTCTCTCCCTGATCAAAGCAGCTCCCCTGACTTCAAATGGCTTCTTTGAGCCGTTTGCCCAGCTTCAGCCTGACTGAACATAGCAGATTAACCAAAAGAACCCAAGCACTGTGAAAGATTGGGCTGCATTTACCTGTCAGCTGGAGGTCTTACGGGTAAATAATGCAACAGGCAGATTTTTATTCATGTACTTACAGAGACCCAGCGGACTTTTAAGGCTGTGGGTTTCTTTTACATCATGATTGCGTCTCTTGCAGCAGGGTCGGGCACAGAAATCGCAGCGTGCTACCAGCGTTGGGAGAGGGCTCCGTTACAAGGCGAGCCATGCTGTTTTTTTTTTTTTTAAGCTAACCCAAACCAGGTGATTCTACAAATTCAGACGGTTCGCTGCTGCTCTGAGAGCTGCGGCACACGTGCCCGTTGAATGAGGCAGAGGGATGTGGTGACAGATGGGCTGGAGATGAACACAGTGCATGGATATACCATTTGTGTCCAAGAACATTCAAAGCGTGAGGATCATACAAATTAGGGGGGGGAAAAAAACAACAAAAACATGAACAGTTGTAGATGATTTTCATCAAATGGGAGGGGAAAAAGTGCACAAAGATGTAACTTCCCCTCTGCTTCTCATAAAGTCATGTAGAAAAGAACATGTTGGGGTGGGGGGGGGGGGAACCTCACTTAGGTTTTTGTTCCTGAAGTTTAACTTTAAATTAACTAAAGTAAATAAATACTGTCTCAGGAAGACAAAAACACATGGCCTATCACACCATGCTATTCCGCACACAAACACAGGCAGACGTTAAGGGTGTAAATTGACAACCTTTCTCCTTAAACTGCATGCATGAAGAGCTGCTAGTTAAATGCATTCATTAACACTATTGGCAGGACCTGTGACTTCCCTTTACAAAAGCCCACTTTACACTCCTGCAATATCCAGACACCGTTTAAAAGTTCCTCAGTAGCATGAGGGTTGGGTTTTGCTGACTTAGCTCATTCAGTGCCTGAATAACTTAAGAGTGATGAGATGCCTTATAACTCATCCCCAACAGCTTCACTGTCTTAAAAAGATTTCTTTAAAGCAAAAGCTCTTTTTCAGGGTATACTCCCATGCAAAGTTATTAGCCATATAGCTACTCAGTGTGGCGCCATTATTACTTTGCATCATAATTACTACATAAGTAACTAAATTACTTAATAATAATAATAATAATAATACATTTTATTTAAAAGGCGCCTTTCTGGACACTCAAGGTCACCGTACAGAAGGGTAAACAACATACTTCAATATACTGCAATACTCTAAGAAGTATGCACTTAGGTGCATACTTCTTAGAGTATTGCACCTAAAGGACCAGATGACCAGATTATCAAAAACTTTAAACTGTGAGGATCAAAAGCAGCAAAGAGGGTTTCAGGATGTCCAGAAATGTCGAGCAGTGGTGCAAACACCAGCACTGTCTCCAGCTGAGGACAGCAGGGCAGAAAGGGGCTGCCACCAGTGCAGAGCTTGGTAAGTGTGATAAGCAGGAGAACTTGAGTGCAACTGCACACACAATAAGGTAAAGTGCTCTGGACAGGAAAACTCTCTATGCCTACAGACTGAAATCTGCCAATAATAAGAACCACTGGCACAGTGAAGTGCAGACCAGCTTCTCATCCAACTAAGTGCACTAAAGAACACTGCAATGCTTAAAGCATGACATCAAAACATCCTTCAAGAGCAACTTATTCATACACATTTTGGCGATAAGATGTAGGTTTTCCAGTTAAATTGGCAAAAATATGTTACAAAAGTTTATAAAGGGGGGAGTGGAATCAGCAAATGGTGATCATGGTAAAGAACAGGCGTGCACAATGGAGTGCAAACGAACCCAAAAACAGAAAGAGAACAAAGGAAAGGAGGGAGGAAGGAGACAAGGAAAAAAAATAGGACGCAGGAAGGAAATAAAGGAGGGAAGAAACTAAGGTAGGACACAGATGGAAAGAAGGAAGAACAAAAGAGAGGTAGGACACAAGGGAGTAAGAAAGAAAGAAGAAAGACATTACATTTAGAAAGTGGACTGAGGAGTAAAGTCTGAAAAGAAAAACATTTCTCCATCTCCAATTCTCCATGTTATCCAGATCTGGAAAACAGTAAAATCAAATCCCAAACTTTTCCAGACCTTTCCAGACTACATAGGAACCTGGAGAATGGTTCACCCTCAGTCAGAATGAGGCCCCTTTGATGTCCAATAAGATCAATTAACACTGGTAATGGTGACACGGTTACTAATAGAAACCTTTGAAATGTGTGACATGTTTAAGCTGCAAAACATTAAAAAAAACAAAACAAAAAAAAAAAAAAACACTAAAATATCAGCAATGATGATGGAGAAGGAAATGTTCCTGCTCATCAGGTTAGGGAAGGTTGTGGGGTCGTTATGTAGCCAAAAACCACTAAAAATGAGTTACCAAGCTGCACAGAAGTCCCTTTCGTTGGGACCAGTGGCTAGCTTAATCTAGCTCAGCAACAATATGTGAACGCAAATGTATCCTTATACCAATATGTCTACAATACATTAGAAATGAACACATTTTGTTACATGTCGGATGTTGCTTCAAGAATAACTGCCACATCAGCCCTGACATCCTCTCCTCTCTTCTCATCTAGAACAGGCATGGAGGTCCTGAGTGGCCCCTGGGCTGATCTGGCCCTCTTCCTGCGACAAACTGTCACACTCACAAACAGAGACAGCTTTCTTCCTCTCTGGCTCTTTGGATTGCTGCTATTCCTGTCAGTCTGTCTCCTGCTGCTGCAACTAATTATCTACTTCAGCTGGAAACTCAGACAAGGTGGGCACGGTTTCAAGTTTTCATGTCGAGTAATCCAGATTACTCAGTATGTTATGCTTAATATGTCAGAACGCAGCTAAACAGACATTGCAGCAGGACGCCTTCAGGGTCAAACTTTTATTCGATTCCAAAACGAGAAGCAGCCAATGACAACAATGTGCAAAAACAATTTCCAGCTCCCTAACAGCATCCAAACACTCACACATATACACACTGCAGGCCAGGGATTACTTATACCTCTAGATTTTTATAGCTTTATATAGCAGCTCATGTCGCCTGCGGCTACAGGCAAAATATCTTTGGGTCCTGAGTAAGCTACATCCATAGAAAAAAAAAAAAGTAAAAATGGCCAAAATTGGCTCCTGAGGGAAAGAAATAAAACGAATTTCAGCAAAATGACATTTTTTTGGGTTAAATCTAAATTTAACCATGAAGATACAGATCATTAAGATGGTTACGCAACTGTGGTCCTGCTGTGTTGTGTGTATGTATCCGAACCAAACAGTGGGAAGTATGGAGGAGAGCAGCCGTCTGTATTGTTTAAAATTCAGAAAAGGCAGTTTTTCTTTCATATGCATGCTTTGTACGACCCCGGCACAAATGCTGCTCTGCAAAATTAGCCTGAGTCCCTTTGTTCTTTGTGCAGACATGAAACCCAGGCAGACGCATTCAGTCATCCACAGCCAATAAATACAACCATTTGTCTACTTTGACCATCTGATCCTGCTCTTAATGGGTTTATAGGAAAAGTGCCCAATTATATAAGCAATAGCAATGAAGTAAACAAGCAGGTGCAAGGGTGTTTTCGTCTCTTGCGTCATTCTTTTTAAAGATACCCAGAGTACACCAGCTTGAATCAGTTCATAAGTTAGCCAATGGTAGGATATTAAATCTCGTCATCTGCTGTTTATGCTGGAAGCAGTCATAATCAGTTACAGCAGCTCAATCCTGCAGTTTACAGCCGTTCAGTGATAATCAATTAAATATGGCTGTCATGTCTCATTTCACTGATATTAGCAAAACATCCACCCATCTGTGCTTATAGAAAAAAAAATCATTTGGTGGTTCATGTGATTTAAATAAACAATTTTTTTTTTATTTATTTTTTTAGAAAAACTGCCATTTTTGGTGAAGGGGAGGTCATTGTCTACTTTTCCTAACGGACTATAAAAAAGTGCTAATTTGAAAAATGTTTCGTTTTGGATTAGGGCAGGAGTGTCAAAACTTTTTGTGACATGGGCCAAAGTTGTCAAGTTAAAGGTCTAGCAGGCCAAAAGAAAAGTTTTTTTAACCAAAACTCTACAATAAACTAAGCATTCATTCTTTTGTTAACCACTTAGTATTTTAACTAAACAAGTAAAATAGTCAGTTTTTTTGTAGCAATGGGATGTAGCTTTTAAATCGCTATAGATCCAAAGTTTACAACACATCTGCCTCATTTAAATATAGGCATCAAGTCTGCATTTGTTTGGCCTAGATTAATAAATAAGAGTAAGTAGAGTATAATTTACTACAAAATTAAAGGGAATGCAAAAAGCATGGTTATTAAGAGACAATTTAAGGAAATTCAAACACAACCTAACATTTCAGGTTGTAAGATTAGAGAATAAGTCTGCACAAATTAACGACACAAGGGTATCACAGACGCTCAAACCCATCCCACAAACAAAAAACTAAATATATGTAATTTAGCAGAAGATGAAACGTAAAGTTACAAATTTAAAGTAAAAGAGCTAACCTGTGAGCTAACTTGAAACTAGTTTTAAAGCTAGCAAGCATTTACTTCATAGACCAGTATGGAAAACTGAGAAAATTGTTTAATTTCCTATTACCTATTAATCTGCTTGAATAATTTAACTCACAATTCATAAATAATTAAACAATACATATATTATTCTGAGTACTTCAGTAGAGCTTGCAATGCAGTTTTGAAAATCATGGTCAGTTGATATCAGGTTACAGAAAATTTCTTTATTTAAGCAGAAGGATTTCAGTTTTATGCCATTAAGATGAACAGCATTCTCCAATTATCAATGCTGTATAAAACTTGCATTAAGCTAATATTTTCTTGTACTTTTTTTTTTTTTTTTTTTTTTTACTATGACCATGATCATTTTTTGGCCCTTTTCCTCCACAGCTGAGGCGGATCTGTCCAGGTTGGAGCAGGACCAAAGTGCCTTCCAGAGGCAGAGGCACAGAAGTGCAGATCTGACGAGGAGAAGTGTCGGACCACGTTCATATACCTAACGAGAATCATAAAAACCGAAGGACACATTTAAACTTCTCTACACTGGTATAACTTGTACTTTTATGAACACTGGAAAGATCTTCAAATGTGAAAGAACTCCTCTGATGGTACCACATAAAATCCTCAGAGCAACCCAGCATCATCCATCAAGGATATGCTTGTTTAAAATGAAAATCTAACATCTCATATGTGAAAAAACACATAAGCCTACTGCAAAATTAAATATCTTTTGTATTTTACTGTTTGATTTTAACTGGGTAGGTTACACTGTTCTCAACTTGTGCAGATCGGCTTACTGCGTTAACTCTTAGTATCAATAAAATAAGTGCATGAAAAAAAAAGGAGGCGACTGGAAATGTTTCAGAGTATAACAATTGTTTATTTGAACAGTGTTACAAAGGGGGCAAGGAGTGGCTGCGTGTGGGGAGACACAACACAATTATGCATCTAGACAAAAGAATCTACCAGTGATGTGTTGTCAACAGGAGGCAAAGAGGTGGCTGGTTAATTTCTCCAAAATGTGCTTTCTTTATAAAAAGTGTTTTGGACAGAATATTTGTCTTGTTGGATGAAATACAAAAATTGTGCTGTTACTGTCAAAAATGAAGAATAAAGCCTGAGATCGAAGCATTAAGAATATACTTTTCCTCCAACAACAATTTGATTATAAAACATTGCTTCGTTAATGAGCTTTCAGTTTAATGTTAAAAACTCCTGACAAATTTAAAATCAGCTGTCGCCAGCTTTTGGAGATCAAAGCGTAAGTTATAATCGCCATTTAAAATTTTGTGTCATTAAAAGCTACAAACATTTTGGAAAAGTCAACCTCGCGGCCCCAAAGCTCCTGTGATTGGTTCGAGAGAGCCCAGAACCCCCAAGCAGAGAAAAAGCTGGCCAGAAACGTTCATCTGTAGTGGTTTTTCTTCATTAACAAAATACACAGTGGCAATATTACAAATAAGCAGGAAGGTGGAGCAACACACCCCACCCTCCAACTTCTAGACCAGTTTCACAGAGAAAACAGAGACTGAGAGGCTCCACAGATACAGCTGACGTGGCATTGCAGATTCTTTTAAATGGGATTTTCCTATCTGGAACAGCGGTGGCTTCCAAAGCTGCCTAGAGATGGAAAAGTAAGATTTTTCTCTCCTTCTGTTTCGCAAGAGGATAAGAAGTTAAAGCTTCCTCCTCCTCGGTGGAATGTCATTTAGCTGCATAGTAGAAGTAAGACCTGTGTTTAGAAAGCTTTCTCTTTGCAGTCCACTGGACATGTTTCCAGACTGGATGTTTATAAAAACGTATCACTTTAAATAAACGTAATAATAAAAAAAAAATGTTTAACTAAAGTTTGGAGGAATGTGTTTTCTCAGAAATAAACAAAACTTTCTTTCAGCTTGTCGTGATAAAAATGGCGAAGTTTGGTGTCATTTTTGCAAAAACGTGAAAAGATCCATTATGAGCTTCCACTTCAGGTCCTCCAACATGCTTCCCTTCATGCCGCGTTATACTGTTGTGTTGTACCAATTGTTTTACCCCTCTAGCATGTCGTGCAACTGATAACACACTTGGATAGAGCGGAAAATTTGGTTGCACAAAAAACATGTCACAATACAGCCGGCGACATGATGACGTCACATGAGACAGTGTCCTACCACAGCAGCGTCCTACTCTAGACTGGTCAAACGTCGACAGGAAAAAAACAAAAGCGTGAAGCATGCTTGATTTGACCCCGCGTGTGCCTTCTCGTCTTAAACTAGTCTGGCGTGTAGCAGGATATGAGAAGCGGCCGGGGCGTGAACAGTGAACAACTACGACAACAAACAGATTTGCAGTTTATAGCGATTGGCGGAAAAGTCGCATTCGTCTGAAACTGGGACAGAACTGGTTTCGAGTCGTCCTCGTTTTGGTACCTTCGCTCCTCTGAATAATTTAAAATGAAAGGAAGTTCTGCATGAAGTTCTAGTCGTCAGGCTGGACCCCTGCACAGAGTAAGGCCAACTTGTATCCGTGCTCCAATTGCTTGTCATTCCCGAGGTATTGGTTGGCACTCTCCCAATTATCACCCAGTTTACCAGTCGTCCCTCCCAGTAAAATGTCAGTTTAATCTCCCATGCTCCCCTGGGGCCCATTAGGAATGGTTAGTGTTGAACAGTGGTAGGACCCAAGGAGGCAATTAAGTCACTGAAAAAGCTGCTCGTATTTTTATAAACTTTTTTGTTGTTGTTGTTGTATCGACCAGCGTCCAAGTCTGTTTATTTTCAGCTGCGAATCCTTTCAGTGTAGATTTTAAACGATTGTAAAAACCATCACATTTTGCTTTTTAAGCTCATGTAATTTCTCACCATCCCTCCGTTGTCACCAAACGTCGGTGATAAAAAACGTCGCCTTGTGTCAGTGAAGTAAAATCGGGAACTGAACTGAAGATGAACTTACTCAGCAGCTGGCAACACAAGGAATGTGGATGAATAGCTACATTTAAAACAAACAATTAAACAAAAAAAAAAACCTGGATGACTTACTGCAATATGCCAGTTACAGCTCCCTCCTCTGCGTAATTAATTCAAAGCAGTAATGTGAAATAGCTTGTGTCTATTAAGTGTTTTAAAATGTAAAAAAAATAAAAATTAAAAACAGAACAGGTTTGTTTTCATTTGCTTCAAATCGGATTAACGACTTAAATATTTTTCTGTGCATTTACACAATTTTAAAAAGGGGAAATGGGAGCCGTAATTCATATAGACACATTTTTAAAGTAATCCACAAAAATAAGTGTCTCTTGAGACCAAAATAATCCGGATCTATTTTCCGTCTGAAGCCATCAACTTTTTGACGTCGGCGTCATTTTTTAGACATTTTAGAGTCTTTCTGATATAAGATTAGAGACATAGATTAAGTATTCGATCTCATGCGTGTTGGTGATCAGCAAATGCCTAATTTGATATTTGCAACACGCCACAGACACTATATTCTCTCTTTTTTTGTAAAACAGGTAAAGAAAACGCTCCAATATAAAAGAATAGAAGCTACAAATGTTAAGCTAAAGTGGTTCTTTTTGCTCCTTCAGACAGAGGGAGGGGATTGTTCCCCCTCTTTTTGCAATGAGGGACTGAAATGCACCAAAACAAGTGTCTGAAAGACCATCTGGAATGAGAGCGACATCTTCCATCCTCCCCCTCGGCTGAACCTCGTCTTCCTCCTGTCATCCAGCTCCTCTTCCTCTCTCCTTTTGGTGGTCCAGGCTGGTCGTTGTAGAGCGATGAAGATGTTGTCACTGCAGGTCTTTCAGTTCTGAAAAGCAGATTGGGGGCAATCAGCCTGCAGCTCTGTGGTGCTCAGAAATTTACAGCCTCCTTTCTCAAAATACACCTTTTTTTTTTTTTTTTTTTCCCCCCTCACACCCACAGACCTCCACTGTTATTCCACTTTAAACTACAGCACAATTCACCGTTACTGGTAAAGATGTGTAATTTCAGACAATTAAATATGTTATAATTTCAGTCGGAGAAACCCTACTTTTTCAGGAAGAAAAAATGTTTTAAACTCAGGAGAAAATAAATGCAACTTAAATATTGAATCATTTTATGCTATTAAAAATATTTATACTAAGTAATACTGAGCCTTGCAACAACAATTAGGCTATCAACATGCCAAATGGTAATTTGGGAAGTGGACTACAAGGAAAAAAAAGCCCTTTCTCTCCTCCCATCACAAACCGGTAAGTTCTTTTTCTTATTTTTTCCAAGCTCCTCAACAGAAAAACAACACAAATTGCCGCTGAAGTCAGAGTTTCAAGTGGGAAAGTCAGAGCTTGCTGATCAGCCCCGGGTCTAGTAGCCAATACAGCCGCCACACAAACAGAATGTGCTAAAACTTGCTGGTATAAATAAACTATTAGCTCTTCTGTTGGTTTGCGTCTCACTGGTGGCACACACCGAGCTGTAAAATATCTATTTGCGAACATTTTTCATTAGCATTTGAACACAAATTGGAGAGAAACATGCTGTTGTTGTGTTGTATTGCTGATAATAGTTAGCACCAACACAAATAGAAAATTACACAGTTTTCAGGCTGGCAATCTGAAGGCTTTCAACTCAGGTGTGACTTTTTTTCCCCCCCAAGCTTCGGATAAAAATCGAAAGCAGCATCGAACTGAGCAGGGAAGTTGAACAAAAATGAATATGTTGATGAATGAGTATGCCTTCTGTTGCCTACAGCCAATTTCTCCTCCAAAGGCCCTGGGAACCTCATCACAGCACATAGCATCACAAACTCTTTAAGATACCAGGACATCTTAAATGAAAATCTGGACTCTAACAGTATACTGAAATACAGAATCCCACATAAGTGAATACACTCCTCGCATCTTTGCAAATATTTGATTATATCTTTTCATGGGAAAACTCTGAAGATATGAGACTTTGCCTCAATGTAAAGTAGTGAGCATACAGCTTGTATTACAGTATAAATTTGCTGCTCCCCTCAAAATAACGCAAAAAGCACAGCCATTAATGTCTAAACTGACCACCATGTTTGATTCTAGGCAAGACACACAGGTCTTTGTAATCCTCACCTGGCTGCTGCCACACACGCATGATCCTATCTGAAGGAAACACGTTTATCTTGGTCTCATCAGACCGCAGAAAATGGTTCCAGTGATTAATTGCCCTTAGTCGGTCTGTCTTCAGCAAATAAGTTGCTGTCTTTTTCTGTGCATCATCTCTACATCTCTACAACTCTTCATGTGGGGCAACACTTCTCTTTGTAGGATCTACAGAGAGAGGTGCCATGTTGACATTCCAGTGACCGGGGAGAGTGTTAACATCAAACTCGACACACCTGCTCCCCGTTCACACCTGAGACCTTGTAGCGCCATGAGGTCACATGACACCAAGGAAAGAAAGGGGCTAACTGGGGACAACTTGGACATTTCACTTTGGGGCTGTACGGTTTAGACAGTAATTGCTGTGTTTACTTATTTAGGTGTGAAATCTCATCTACACTGTTATACGAGCTGTATACTGACTACAAACTGCATCAGTGTCGTTTCTACACTGTTGTCTAAACTCCAGACGTAGATCCTATATAAAACCCGGGGCTGAGCTAAAGAGAAGACAGCAGGACTCAGGAAGATCTAGAGAAATTATGGAAACGGGAATGGCCTAAGAACCCTCTCTCTGTAGGCTTCAACCTTGTGAAATTGGAACACTATGCACTGCACTAAGGGAAAAATTGGGGTTGTACAAAAGCATGACAGCAGGGGTTATAATACCACTTTAATCAGTATGTAAAAATAAAAATTAGCTCCCTAAGTATGATTTTTCCTAACCGAATAAATATATTGATTAAAAAGGTCTGGATTTGTTTAAGATTGGACTTCAATGTGAGAATGCTGCAAGACATGATATGTTTACTGAGACTAACCTCTTCTGGCACGTCGGCAGGACACAAAATGTTCGAAGAATTAACGAAGACAAGAACGTCATTCTCACTGTTATTACCTGAGTTCAGTCAATCCTCCTCCTCCTCAGCCAGTTCAGTTTCTTTATGAACAACCACTCTGGTAACAGACATGTCAGGATGTTGCTCTTTGGCCTCCTTAATGGCCTGTGCCAGTGCCTGCAGTACCATGGGCAGCCACATGGTGGTGGCATCGAGCAAGACAGGCAGTGGAGGGGAAGGAGGGCAAAAAACGATGGCGTTAAATAAAGGAAAAAAAAAGATGGAATAAGAAGCATGAAGACATCATATGAAAGCAGAACATAAGATCTGTGGACCATTTTACTTTCTTGGGTTGACAGAGTGGTAAAATAAAAAGGACTGATAGAGTAAAATGGCTTTAAATTAGGAAATTACTCCAAGTGGAATAAATTCCTAAAACTCAGAAACACAAATCGGTTGTTTGTGCTTAAATTTAGCAAAACAGAACAGACATGCGACTTAAAACAAACAACAGAGCAAAGGGTCATGCAGATGCGAAAACAGCCCAGTTTCATTTGAACTTGGCGGCATTGATGTTAAAATAAGCCACCAAATATTTGACATTTGGAGGCGAAGACAGCCAATCAAACATATCAGGAGATCAATAAATAACATAAATTAAAAAAAACATCCAACAAGGCAACATTTTCTGGATGCGGGATGAAGGGGGTAAGTTAAAAAAAAAAAGAGGATTTTCATTACAGATGCCAGCAACATGATGGACGCGTCGGCAGAAATCTGTTTTCCTAACAATGTTTTTAATTCTAAATATGCAGAGTTGTACTCTATACCTACAGAAATAATCCCAGAGAGAGCCTTTCACACCTTCCACATCTTGTTAGAATAAAAAGTGACCCAACACTGAAGAAGAGGAAAACCTAAGATGAGCTGAGAGGCTGAGAACGGACCTGGTCGTGGTCGATGTCGCAGTCGCCGGTGATTACGATGCGCTTCTCGATCCTCGTCTCCGAGAGCCCGCCCTTTAATGTCTGGAACAAAAACGGGGGAATCGACTTTGATGACTGTTGCGTGTTTATTTGTAAGCGTAATGGCCCAGCTGGTGAGACACAGCTGGGAGGGACGCACTGAGCCGGAGGCAAAAAAAAAAAAAAAAAAACCAAACCAAACCATGGCGTCATAAAAACAGCAGCCTGTGCCTCAGTTTAACTCCAGGACTTCTGCAGGTTTAATTAGTTAAAGTTAAGCTCCATTTAAAACCCTTTTTAGACCATTCTTATTAAAACCTCAATGAATGACAAATTAATGCAATAAATTAACGTAGATAAATGAAGTTGGTAGGATGCGAGTCCATCGCTTCTGTGCAAACTTTGGTAAATATACACTCTTCCATGATAACTGAGATGGCAACAGACAGATAATAGAAAATATCTTGATTTCAATGAGCTAAAACAATAAGTGAGCTGCAGCAGCGGAAAACTTTTGCAGGTTTAAGGAAAAAGGGCAATTTAGTCAGCTATACAGTTAATATTCAATAAATCAGAATACGGGTTCCAATGAGGCTCAGATTAAAAGCACCTTTTGAAAACAACAAGTATTACACATACTTTACATCAAGCCCATATTTCTGTATTCAAAATGAATTTTTAATCGGTTTGACATAATATTCTAATCTTAAATGTCGTTTTCATTATATGTAGGCAACAAAAATCATTGTCACCAATATAAACAAAGTCTCTTAAACATCAGTCTGTGTCTATATCTATATAATGTGTTTACCTTAGCTAATAGGGTTACTGAAAGAAAGATTTTTTGATAATATTCTAACTTCTTGACCATGACTAAACGCCTGTTTGCTGCCCTGCCTCATGATGCCCCTTGGAGATACCTCCAAAGGGAGAACAATCATAACTCACCATCTATAATTTCAACACATGGAACGAGGTAATGGGGATTTTTCAAATAAAGACGTTTCTAAAGAGGCAATGGATGTACAAATTTAACAAGTAACTTTAACGGAAAACACATACTGTAAATACTTCAGATTCATAAGGCTTAATATTAAGATGATTAAACATAAGACCCGGAACTCACAAGTTTATTTATATAAAAGAAAAGTCAAAACACTGTGTGATTTGAATGCAGGGTGATAATACTAACGATGAACCATAACAGCAAGATACCAGCATATGAAAATGCTTGGGTCAGCGTGATGAGGAGTCCCGTCTTGTACCTTGGTAATGTGCGTGGTTGTGGTGGTGCACAAAGACTCAGATGTGATTGTCTGAGCGGTCATCAACACTCCAGGCTCTCCATCACCGTTACCATCCAACTAAATAAAAAGAGAAAAATTAAACTGTTGGCTCCACATCAGCAAATTCCTCATCTCATCTCTACACTGCTAAGACTTTTTTTTCTTCCTCTTTGGATGAAGGGATGACTGGTGGCGCCATGCTAGAAAGAAAGCCCTTTGTAAAATAAGCTGCATGTTTAACTATAACCACAAGTTTCTCTCACACAGAAAAATGACACAAAGATGAACAATAATGACATTAATAAAAAATAAATAAAAAATCTCCCTGTGCGTCTTAAGTGTGCACCTGTGCGGCCTCGTATGTGATGGTCTTGGTTTCCGTGTGCACGATGGGCACTTCTTTTGTGGCTATCTCAGTTTTCTGGGCAGCAAACGTGTCAGATATAGTCACCATTTCTGTTTTTACCACCGGCGGCTGGGGAGGGAGGAGAGACAGGAGTGAGCGGGAAGGAGACGAGGTTAATAGGTTTGATCTGAGACACACATTTATAAACTCTCTTAAGCACCAGAATCACTTTCAATGTCGGGACAATTCTTATACAAAACGTAGGCGAAGTGTGCTTCAAAGACGCCGGTACTCAAAAAGCACCAAAGAAAAGTGATTTTGTGAACAATACCAGTCAGAGGTTTGGATCACCTTTGTCATTCAACGACTCGTCTTTATTTTTATTACTCTCCTACATCGTAGAGAAGACATCAAAACTATGAAGCTAGATATATGAAGTGAAACAACTCAATATATATTTTAGATTCTTCAAAACAGCCGCCCTTAAAAATAAAATAAGGGCGGCGGAAAATAAAGACAAACCATTAAACGAGGAAGTGTATCTAAAACTTTTGACTGGTGGTGTACGTTCTGGTAAAATACAGTGCCCTGCTAACATATTGGTCACTTTACAACCACAGACCTCAATGTATTATTGGGATTTTATGTGACAGACCAACAAAAACATTGTACATTACAGGTGATGGTCACCAACCTGCAGGACAATGGCCCTAATAATAAACCCAGAGCTCCAATGGGACCTCATAGGTTTAAATATGCAAGTGTTGGAACGGCCCAGTCAAAGTCCAGGTGTAAAGGCCTGAAAAGTGATGCTCCCACATGCTCTCCAACCAATATGGCTCAGTATGAGCTGTAGTGAAAATAATAATAATAAAAAAAAAAAAAAAACAGTCTCTAGATGTGCAAAGCTGGCAGAGAAATAAAGTCTTGCAGCTGTAATTGTAGTATTGACTCAGGGGAGCTGAATCTAAAGGCATGCCCTGATTTTTTAGATTTCCTGGCATCCATCCATAATTTTCTTCAAATCCTCCATCATACACTACTTTGTGTTGGTCTCTCATTAAAAATCCCAAGAAAATCCATTTAAGTTCCGGTTTTAAATACTTTAGCAAGGCACTGTGCTTACTGCATATGTGGCAGAAGGTATAGATTTATGTAAACGAAGCATACACATGCACACATGCAATACATTTCATGCAGGTGAGCGAGAGCTCTTCAATTCATGCAACTTTATGCCGGGAAAAATAAAATACAAACTAGCTAAGAGAAGATAACTAGCAGCTAGCGCAGCAGCCCGACCACACAACTTTGTGGGGTGTCAACATGCAACAGAAAACATGAGACGCCACCAACATGCATAAAACACGAGCCAATAAAAACCAGCAGGGCTCTAATGACTGGGAAAAAAAAACAAAGCGGCTATTGAAATGTAAACAAGGTGACATTCAGATGAGCGGGTGGCATTTCCAAAGTGCTTGGCAATGACGATTTCCACAAATATGAGGCGCAGCATCACTGCCAAACACAATAAAGGACACACAAACACGCCTCGTAAGAGATGAAAATCAGCATCCGAAAATCAAAAACACGCACAGCTAAAAAGCATCCTGCATTAGGCCCCATTTACTTCACAACACAATGTAGGAAGCAACGACAGCAGCACACCACACTGCGTGGCAACATCTATGCGGATGATGGTGTGATGATAATGTGGCAGTGAGTAGGTGTGAATGGGCAATAAAATAATGGTGGATTCATGAGCGCCAAAAATAATGGCGGTGATTTGAGGTTTAATATCACATCCCTAACCGTCTTCAGTAAACAATTTATGGATAATCAATAAACGCTGACAGGACAGAGACGGGTGTGAGAATGTACATGGGGCTTAAATTTGCACACAAGCAGGAAAAGGGAAGCCGGCGGAACGAGAAGCAGCGAGGAAAGAAGTGGGCGTTTCTACGGCTGGCGGGAAGGTTCAAACCCTGGAGGAGCTCTGGCTTTACCTCAGAGCAACAAATAACCTGCGGCCGGGGATCCACTTCAACCAGCGAGGCTTCCCCGTTCATTTTAGGCCGCTCCTGTTCCTCCGTGGGTTTGGCCCCCAGGGTCTCGTCCGGCAGGATGAGACCCTCTGGCGCTTCTTCGGGCGTCACCATCGGATCGTCCGTGCTTTCCTCCGTCTCACGTCCGCTTTCTTTCTCCTCCTGATCATCTTTCTTCTCCTCGACAACACTTGTGTCCTCCTT
Organism: Fundulus heteroclitus; assembly: GCF_011125445.2. Classification (NCBI taxonomy): domain Eukaryota; kingdom Metazoa; phylum Chordata; class Actinopteri; order Cyprinodontiformes; family Fundulidae; genus Fundulus; species Fundulus heteroclitus. Next base: position 17,773,476 of record NC_046375.1, on the reverse strand, counting down.
CTTGGCCTCCTCCTCCTCCTCCTGACTCAGTTCTTCTGCAGGCTCGCTGGCCTCCACTGGAGGAGCCGGAACAACTGGAGGAGACACTTGCTGCTGCTCCTCCTCCTTCGTCATCTGCTCCTCCTCTTCTTCTTCCTTCTCCTCTGGGATTTTTGTTTGAGTGATGGATGCAGCAACGTTTGGCTGGTACTCCGCTTCCTCCTCGCTCTCGCTCTCCGACGAAGCCCTCTCCGGCTTCACGGGCTTTACTTCTTCCACCGCCGCCGCTTCCTCTTCAACCTTCTCTATCTGGTCCTGAGGTTTGGGTTCCGGTTCGGCAGGCGGGGTGGCAGGAGAGTCGGCCGTAACCGGCACGAGTCCAAGTTTGACCGCTCTGGAAACTTCTTGGATGACAACAGTTTCCTCGATTTCAACTTCGGGGGTCTACACACATGCACACATGTACACAGAGTGCACAGACACACACGCACACACACGATAAGATGCACACATACACAACAAACGTTAAAACAAACAAACACAAAAGCAAAATATGATCATTGAACTTAAATTAAAAAAAACATAACTGGGTTAAAACTGTGAAAAAATAATACTGAAGAAACATGAGGAAAAAATAATTTAAAAACATGACGTGTAAATGAAGAAGTTCCTGCAGGGTTTCTACACACTTTTCAAGGAACATTTCCAGATGTTTCCATTCTCAACTTTCAAGAACGTCTTTATATTTAGTGTAAAACATAAAAAGAAATAAATCACTCTGAACTCTATTGAGAACTATATTCTCTGAACTATATTCCTTCAGTGGGCTGGACTGATATATGGAAGCTAAAGAAACAAATATTTAGGCAGGATAGAAAGAAAGGAAGAACACAAAGAGGAAAGAGAAGTAGGACACAATGAAAGAATAAAAGAAAAGAAGGAAGGAAGAATGCAAAGTGGAAAAGGAAGCAAGACACAAGGACAGACAGGAAGGAAGGAAGGAATGACAAGGAAGCAGTAAAGGTAGCAAACTATAAAGGTCACAAGAAGGGAAGGAAAGGCAAAATGATATAAAGACATAAGAGTACAGGAAAGCAACGAAGGACGTGAGAGAAGGAAGGAAGGAAGGAAGGAAGGAAGGAAGGAAGGAAGGAAGGAAGGAAGGAAGGAAGGAAGGAAGGAAGGAAGGAAGGAAGGAAGGAAGGAAGGAAGGAAGGAAGGAAGATCACAAGGAAAAGAACGATGGACGCAATGGTAGAAAATAGAAAGGGTAAAAGAAGGAAGATCGCAAAAAAAAGGTCTGGAAGTAAAACAATATTTTTCCACACTCTATTTTTTATACTTTTCCAGACCTAAAAATACTCAAATCCAATTCCCTATTTTTCCAGACTGTGTAGGAACCCTGTCACTGGATCAAGTAGGAAACCAGACAAACAAACGACCAAAGAGGCAGTGGGAGCACGAAAGCTCAGCAGAGAGGAAATGGAGAAACGAAGGAAGCGACAGTCATGAATGGGAGGCTGGGATTACGCATTACGGAGAAAGTTAGTACCACCTTTGCAGGTTCTTTGGTATCAGAGCTCGTATAATCGGCTGGAGCTGCTTCTGTTTGCGGCGCGCAGACCTGCATGACAGAGAAGTTAGGATAACAACATCAATCACACACCAACAGGGACATCATTGTTAGCAGTTAGTAACACTGGGATGCTTGTTATCACAGCATGGGGATGGGGATGGGGGGGGGGGGGATCTGTCCTTTGCTCTTCCACTCGTTATCATTTTCCTCTTTTCATCTGCAGGACTGCTGCTCTGCACAGACAGAATCCACACACATGCAGGAAGACCACAGCGGGCAGAAAAAGCTCGACAGAAGAATAGAAATGAAGGTCGTCACATGAAAAAAAAAGGCTACAGAAAAAAAAAAAATGGTACTGAAGTGTCTTTTTCCATACATACAAAGGTGTTTTGTGCCATTTACAGAATCTGCAGTAAACGGACACATAATAAAAACACTATGAAGTTCTCTTCTTTTATTGTGGCCTTGGTGAAAACAGCCGCTTCAGTACCTGCTGTCTTTAAAAAGGCAAGAGGATGTCTGGGATGCAGAGTCGGCACGTCGGAGGCTTAAAATCATTTAAAGCCAAAAAATGACAAGCCCATGCACGGAACAGCTGCTAGTCGATTTAGATCAAATTCATCCTGAAAATTGTGCATCAACAAGTCGCTGAGCATTAAATGTTCCCAGACACAAATTAAAGTCATGCGACAACAACAGCAGGCTTCATGGGCTTTTTAAACACATCTGCCAGGCATCCTTAGTAAACTAAAGCATTAAAAGGTGTCAGTTTACTTTCAAACTGGTTGCATTTTAATAAAAGATCGGAGTAAGAAAATTAAAAGGTAAACCCTACACAATGTTGGCACTAGCGATGTCTCTGCTATCAGCTCAAGATCACAGCGTTTTTTTAAAAGGATCTGTAGCCCAGTCCCAGACTAAACTTCTCATACTGGTTGTTGGGATAAAATCTTTAATTAAACCAGAGTTTTCACCAACAATTTAAGTGCTTTCCTCCACTTTCAATGAGATTTGCAGTGAAGAAGAGACTGTACTGGCTGCTGCAGTGTGGGTGGGGCTGGGGGCAGAAAGCAGCTGAAACGCACCTCAATAATCTTTATGACGTTCACAACAAAACACTAAGTTTAAATAGGAGGAGGAGAAAATCTTCTGAACCTTTTGTCCAAAAATGACTAACTGATATGTTACAAGCTGAATTATCAATGATCAAGTCAAAATAGGGATCAAACATGCAAGCATGGACGTAGCTTTGCTCGTTAAGAAAAAGCAAGCTGGGAACCTATTGAGGACTGTGGCTGTAGTCAGAAACAAACTCTTGTTTGTTTTCCCGTCTCACTGTCAAAGCAAATGGAAACCGCTGCATCTGGAAGGTCATTGGTGAGTAAGCTAAGAGGATAAAATCACAAATGTAGAATATCTAATGTTTTCAGCACTATGATCCAATCAGAAATCAGATTTTTAGCCTAATTAGCTGCTTCCAAAGGGCCAATGGAAAAGGCCTCCATTATAACATTAGACTGAGCTAAAGTAATACTTTATTTCACAGATTAAGACCATTAGAACCTAACATATTTGTCACCATTAAGTCCGTTCGGACTGGGAAGAGGTATCATCAAACAGGGCCATCCCTAGCTTTTAGGACCATTTAAAGTAAACTGACTCCTTAAATGTTTAGTAGTAGCAGAAGCACCTCGGTGGCAGAAGGTGCAGAAACAGATGAGCTGCAGACAGCAGTGGGAGCAGCAGCAGCGGCGGCGGCTGAACATGTGGTCGCAGCAGCATCTAGCGTTGGTTCCTGAACGCTGCGTTGAGGCTGAGCGGCTGAGTAAAATTCAGCAGCAGTGCGTCTGCTGAGAAGCACTGAAGCTATTTCGTCTTCCAGGCTCTACGGCAAAAAAAGGAAACGCACACAGGACAGCAGTGAAAGGAGTTACTGAGAGAACACGCATCCTTTCGGATCCACGCACAAAGCCGCGGTTTTTATCCGCTATAGCAAAGAGCGTTTTAGTAGAGCAGAGTGGAGAGAGAGGCAGCTAAAGAAAACCCACGTGCTGTCAGGAAGAAAACAGAGCATTAGTCCAGATCAGGAAGGATAAAAAGACAGACGCTGTTGTTGACATTTTTCAAACGATGTCAGGAAGAGCAGTTCGAGCATGTGAGAAGTCAACCCATAAAAAGGCAAAAAGAAAAAGACGGCTAATATTTAAGCATGAGGACCAACCTGCATTTAAAACCACACACAATTACAAAACCAGTTAGTTTGGCTTCACCTAGCAAACCAACCCAGCAACCATCAGCAGACATAACGCTGTCTTGTCGAGAGACAAGCATCCTGACGGATGGACGGACGGACGTACCACTTGTTGCTGCTGGACACGTATCGTTGTAGCAGGAGAGGAGGTGAGGCGTTTCTCCCACTGGTTGGGCTGAGGAGGAGAGGGAGGTGGCGCCTCCATAAAGGAGCGCTTGAGCTGGCTTATGCTAGCCTGGTGTTTCAGAACCTCGTCTTGGGTCTTATCGAGGTCCTGATGGGGATGGGACAGGATATGAGGGGTTTGAGGAGGGGGTGAGGGGTGAGGGGTGTAAGTAAATGAGGGAGCAGTGAGGAGAATGGGAGGTAATTAAAAACGGTATAGTAGTGAGAATTAGGGTAGAAAATGATGTAGGTTTTCCCAATAGAAGGGGTTTGGGAAGAAAACAGATGGAAGTGGAGTTTCAGTGGAGGTGTAGTAAGATTATGAGGCAGAAATGTGAACAAAAAAACAAAACAGACAGAGCAATGGAGAAGGTAATGGAGGAGGGAGGGATAATGGAGAACGGGGAGGGGAAACATCGGTCACAGAAATATTAGTCTGTCAATCCAAAGAGCAACAGGATGGAGGGCAGGCTTCACTGAAGCTTTCTTCTGTTAAAAAATACCCCAAAATAATCCTTATTTTTAATTACATAAACTAACAACCAGACTTCAGTGAAACCGGTCCTCCCAACTTGTTTAATTGCCGTTTTTTTCTCTCAATAAATGAAGCCATAAACATTATGGCTGGATGTACAGCATGGAGCTGGTGGTATTTTCTGTCATTCACTGTATTTTAGCTCGCCCCTCTCTGGCTCACCTTCCTCTTTAACCCACTCTGTTTTATTCCCACTCACCTTTAACATCCTGTATATTTATATATGCAGTAATGTGAAGAAGTATTTAGATATTTCTTCAGTTTTTATTTATTTTTTTGCTCCTTAGAGGTTCCAGAATAAACTAGTGGTCAGAGTAAAGACAAAAAGCAGTTTTCAAACAATAAACTGAAGAAAATATAAAAAGCAAACAAAAACCTCCTATCCTTACATGGAAAAAAATAAATACTCGTAAACTCATGTGACGTTGTTGACGATGATAACTCTCATGAGAGTGTTTCTCTAACTTTTGCATAGCTGTGAGCAAACTTTGTTCATACTAAAAAAAAAAATATGTGGTTGAATATACAGACCACTGAAGGTCACGCCACAATCGCTTTTAAGTCTGGACTTTGACTAGGCCATTTCAAAATCTTCATGTTTTTTTTACCCAGTCACTGGGATGGACTTCCTGTTGTGCTTTGGATTACTGCCCTGACCAGAGAATGCTTTAGCTTAAAGAGTTATGCCTCCAACAAGTACAGCAACTTAACCGGAAGCAGCAACGCAGCCCCAGGCCGTCACACTACCACCATGTTTGACTTTTGGTTAATGTTCTTTTTTTTTTGTCTTTTTTTTACACAGGATCAGGCTGGATTGTAGTTTTTCCTTTAACTAATACAATTGGAACTTAAAAGCTACCTTTTTAAACTCAAGTTCTTTTTGTCTGATAAAAAAAAAAAAATGTGTCTGTAAGGATACAAATACTTTTATTTGTAACAAGTATCTAAGTATGTACATATGTATGTATGACTTTTCTTATCTTTTATCAGCTCTACTTTACAACCTGTAGGACTGAGACTTGTCCAATCTAGTAATATTATATTAACAAAAATTCTCTTTAAAGCACTGTTGGTGGTCTGTGATACTTTAAGAATGAGACCAGTTTCAGACTCTGATCTAATAGGTTCAGAAACCAAATGGACCTTTTACATGTTTTAACGAGCGTGCTTTCATCTGTGCGTATTCAGGCAGTAATTCAGAAACAAAACCTACCGATGGGTTTGCCTTATTTCTACAGACTTGAAAAGCAAGAAAATTAAATCCCAAATCAAGCAATCCCTGATTTGAATCATCTAATCCTTTAAACTATCAAAATGCTTTGTAGACTTCTCGGTGCAATGACAGAAGATTCCCATCAGCCCCAGGGTGCACAAAGAACTGTTGTTGTTTTAGTTTGTTATCAGACCGCACGTGTCTCGGCGGTGGCAGCCAATCACAAGATAACAGGAAGGAAGCTCCTTGTGCAGAGGCAGGGGTTAGTCAGGTTACACACAGCTGCCTGGCAATAATCAAACTTTTGACCAATCAAGGACTGAGAACAAAACAAGATAAAAACAGCACTGGACATGCACAGAGCATGCATTATGGTGGCGTCAATACACCACACATCCTATTCACAAAGCAGCCATTGTGAACGCTCAGCCTGGGAAATTGTTTTTAGATGAGCGAGTCTCTTCTGTGCTTTTGTGTAGAAGCACATCAACCAAATACTTTGCATTTCATTCATTCAGGCCGGAAAAAAAAAACGCTCACTTCCTTACTGGCCATACGGTTGGACACTTTAGGATGGCGATAGTGTTCATTTATCTCTATAAAGATTGCAAGTCACAAGCATTACTGCTGCTTAGCCTTCAGGATTTAAGCAATTTAAAAAGGCATGGCTTTATCAGAATAGCTGCTGTGTAAATCGGGATATTTAGCAACAAAAAAATCTGCAAACAAAGTTTTTCAATGAGACGCGATTCGCTGAAAAACTGCAAATAGCTGAAACTGAGAGCAAACGTCCACATGCTGGCATGCACACAGAGCCTGAGAGTGCGAGAGGGCAGCAGGTCTTGTAGGACAGCCCAGGTGAGACTGGGCTGTAGCTCTGATGGCGTTAGATAAAGTAGTAACACGGACATCAGGTTTTCAGCCATCATTCGACGCCAGTACCAACCTCCAACATTAAATTACTGTGCCTCACATATATATTGTCCCCATGCACTCTCAATGGACTCTGGAAGGCAGACATACAGCACAAAATGTGGGAAAAAAAATAAAAAAAATCAATGAAGAAATAAACCCAAATGTGTAAAGAAAATTATGTAAAGCAATTTCACTTGGAGTATCTCAAAGTGAAACAAAAGCTGACCTTGGGAGCAAGAACAACAAAACATTTTGGTGTTACCGACGATCTGAGTGCTGATGCCACCGAAGCATAAAAAAAAAACAAAAAAAAAAACACCACAACACCAACACACGTGCACATAAACCAACAAACCCCAACGTGTTTTCCAGCAATCTCAAAATGATGTAAAGGAACAAAGCGTATGAACCAAAAAACCAAAACACAACCTGTGAAACGCAGCAGAGCGTTTATGAAAGTGAAAATAATGGATGAAAATGCCCATTTACGATCAGCTTTTCAACACCCAAACACACTTTGATTGGATTTTTTACAATTATTTACAGAGTTGATTTAATCTGATCCGATCAGGGCAACTTCAACCATCAAGCCAACCCACGGGAGCAGAGCGAACGATTGACGGATCAACACATAATCACCAATAACAGCGTATGAACCTGAGAGGGGGCAGGCTCTGCACGTCCAGGGGACTGTTGCTGAGGTAAAGCCAGGCAGAGAGTGAGGACAGGTTAGGATCACGGCCTATTGTAACCAGCTGGATACAATATTAAGATCCAGCTTTCATTTAATTTTTAATCAAATCTCACACTGTTGCTTATAATTAGGAAGTTTTGAAAACCAAAAAAAAAAAAAACAGGTCCTACAGACCTGGGACGGCTTGGCTTCCACATCGACGTGGCTCAAGTCCACCTCCTTAGCCTTCAGAGTGGTAGAGATGGGAGGTGGAAGTCAATATTGAGAGCACACGAGGGGGGGGGGGTAACAGTGAAATGGATGATGGGGAAAATCTTATTCTCCTGTTTAGGGAGCACTTCTGTTCATGTGAAACTACATATAAGACGATCAAGCAGGGACGACACTCTGCTGTTATTCTACATTTAAAAAAGACTTGTAGTTTTTACAAGCGTCAAATATGAGGGTTAACCATCTTTATTCTGCCTTAAATCGATTTTATATACAACAAGATATATAAACTAACTAAAAAAATAAGCCAAGCTTTCATCCACCAGGAGGAAGTCAGATAGCACTTCTGCTCATCCCTAACTACTGGGAGTAAAGTCATAAAAACAAACTATGTTCATTCGGTTCTATAAGGAGCTACCAGGCATGATACAGGTAGGCATGGGCCGGTCAGACCAAGGCTTAAACAGATTCAGGTTTTAAAAGCTGATAAACGCAGCAGAAAGGAGCAGCCTGTGCGCTGTTGTTACTAAAAAGACTCCTAAACTTAAGAAGGAAACAAAACTGACTATGCAGAAATATGTTGGAGTCAAGTGTGTAATCTAATGCTGCTGTGCGGCGGTTTCCAATTCAACCTTGTGTGCAGGCATATTGAAAAACAAGGGGTGAGGAAGTGAAGGGGATTTTACTCAGCGTCCAGCACGGCCGTGTCTCTGGGATATGTACAGTACGTGTGTACGGACATTACAGAGACTGATCCGGGAATGAGATTTCAACGCTATGAGTGAAGGATGCTGAGGGTCATGCTGCAAAATATTTACCATGGCTAAATCATTAATGGCAGCCTGGCTTGTTCTGGTAATCAAAACTGTATAAGCCACGTTGCTAAAATGTGTAGGAAGAGTGAGGCTGGGAGTGTTATGTTGCTACTAAGCAGCTACTAAAGCTACAGTAGGCAAACCATGAATGGGATGTCTGTAGTGGACTGCAGGCTGGCTTGTTATGTTGGGTCACAATAAACAGCAGAAAGGGACAATATTATGCACAATAACCATTTGCGGGTGTCTATTTTTTAATATCTATATATTAAAAATCATAATAAATCCCATACATACCATTATAACTATAAATATCCACACGGTATATATATATTAAAAAAAAAAACGCTTTTCTTTTTGTCTTTCAAATGTCTCATCCAGGCTACCATACAGCCGGCCCATGCCTAAATGGATACAAATGTAAAAATATTTAACATCCAAGCGCTAGTCTTTGGGGATTTTTCTACACTATGTAACCAAACTGGAGAAACTGAAGACGTACTGAGTAAGAATACTATAAAATATTACGCATTTCTAAATACTACATCTTGTTTCCTATTTTGGTGAGTTACGACACAGTGTAATCAGAGATAACGTCGCACAATGTGCGTTTCCTTTAGTCAGCATTTAAAACTTTAAATATACCTACTTTATACTATTAATTTAAATATTATTCATCTTTTTAACTTTAAATAATTTTGCCAACTCCGTTCTTGACTTTGGTAAGCATACAGTGAGGTGCAGGGGAGCTAAAAAGAGGAGGAGGATTATCGGATGGAGGAGGCGCTGGTGGTAGGAAAAAACAAAAAGGAGGAGACATTCACGTATTTATGCTGTTTACATTCCCACAAAGGCTGAAAAGGTAAAAAAATTAAAAGTGGGGCGGAACGATAAATGTGAATATGTGAATTTATGCCGCAGGATCACACATCTCCTGGATCCAGCTCTTGTCTGGATGGTGCCTGCTGTGAGGGGGGGTGCGTGTCGGTGTCAGAGCCGAGGCGTCCTGGTCTGCACCAGAGCTTAAATTGTGCTCGTTTGGCTCGTCGCTCATGAACACAGGCAAAAGCGTCTTTCTTCGGCTGGAGACGGCGATCTCAAAGTAGGACAGGGTCAGGCCGAGGGGTGTGGCTAAAATCAGGGCTAAAACCACCGAATGGCTGGCTGTCAGCATCACAACGAGCAGGAAGAGTGTTAGGAGGCAGGGCAGGAAGAGAGGGGAGGGGTTTAGGAGGTAGCGGTGGACAGATGCGGAGACGTTAGACGGGCAGAAAGGGCTCAGAGGAGGAAGGGCGGGGCGGGACGAGAAAGAGGAGAGCGAGGAAAAAGAGATGATCTGAGGGCAGGTGATGGAGGATACGTTGGGAAAGTGTAGCTGCTTTGTGTATAAAGGAAGAATAGTGAATAATTTCATGAACTTTGGGGCAAGACGTGTCAGAAATGCCTGAAAATGGGTCCACTGAAATGCTAAACGGTTAATTATTCGTCGTAATTTAGATGCGACTAGGCTGAGAACCGAATGTTTGGGCCCAGAAATGCTAAAACAAATGCTCAGCTTCTCTGTTAGCCCCGCAAATAACTTCCTGGGCTGACACCTGCCTTCGCTCTTGCCTAAAACGAAGAGAAAAGACAAGATGAAAGACGCTAATTTAACCACACCCTTCGGAGACAACCACAGTCGCAAATTTGCCAAACCGGCTGTTGCCCCGGTTACGCCCTCCTCGTTTTTCACCAGCTCTGAACCGAGTGTCTGGGGGGCAGCGACAGGCTGAGAGGTTTGAACCGCGTGTCCGCGATCAGCCGGCTGCTGATCGGTGAAAAGGGAGAGGGTGTTTGAGGGAAGGCTCCACAGCGAGTGTGCGGCTTCCGCGTCCTCGGCGCGGTCGTCGTCTTCGGAGATGTCGGAAAGGGCGCGGTCGAGCTCGGAGATGGAGTCGAGGGAGGGGGGGATGGATGAGAGGGAGGACGACGAGGAGAAAGAGAGAGGAAACATAAAGATTGACTGATGGATGGGACGTAAAAGAAGAGGGAAAACATACGTGGGGATAAAATGTGAGAAAAGCAGCAAATACAGGAGGAGAAAAAAAAAAAGCATACGCACGTCGAGAAAGTGATAAAAAGCGAGCCGTGAAGAAATGAATCGAAACGACAAACCAAAAAATAAGCAACAGTGTTTCATGACGGGAAAATATCAGGTCATGCAGGTGGGATGTTTGAAAAGCAAAATAAAAAAAAAAAGGGGGGGGGGTTGTGAAGGAAAAAAGAGAAAGGGAAAGAAACATAACATTAGTCAGTGAACAACACGGCACAAAAAGCTTCAAAGTGAACGTAGCGGGAGCGGAGCAGAGTGCAGAAAAACGAGGGCACAGGTGTTTGCAGAAACTGCCAACAGGGGGTGTCACCACTGATAGGCGGGAGGCGAGTGGGGATCAGGAGGAAAAGGGGTGGCGGGACTGGAGACATGCACTGCAAACTGAATACGCCCTGATCTGTGGCTGTAGGGGGGGAGCAGCGCCCCCCTGTGGACACACGTTGAGTGGCTAACACCAGGCAGAGAGTGCATGGCTGGAAAAGGATCACTATCCTGGGAAACATTCAAATTAAACACTGGGACTTATCGCAGTTAAGTTATCACCACGACGAAAATGTGTAAGCGTGAAAGTGTGGGCCTTAAAATCTATTCACCCTTTATTACCACACTGACAAGTTTAGAAAATTTCAACCTTTAACCCGAGAATATTTATTTAATGGGAATAACCATTTATTTTCATGTATATTTTAATTTCAATCTTGAATTTTAGTACTATTTTTATATTCATATATTTTTCTATTGGAATTATTTTCTTTTGAATTGATATTTGTGGATTTTCAGCTGCTCAGAGCTTTAAGAAGCTTAAAATCCTCAATGACTTCCTGTTTTCCAGTGGAATGAATACGAAGCGATGAAGAAACTCACATCTCTCAGCCTCTCCTCAAAATGGGAAAAACAGGAGAACATGTAAATCAACTCAGGCAGATCTCTGTAAAGGAAAATAGCCACTAACTTACGGTTCTAGACTAAGAGCAATGTTTTTGGAAACCTGTCAGCTAAAGCCTTTTCTGCAGACTCCCTTAAACTGAGCTGTTTGCTTTGTCTGGTGTAAAACAAAAAAGAACCTGTGGGGGAAATCTTTATGTTCATTGGTAAATATGGTAAAAGATCTACGATACTCTGCGCCTGCATGGATGAAATCCTGGAAAACTAGTAGATCAAGGCATTTTTGCAAAGACAGAAAATTCTGCTGACTATGTCAAAAAAAATAAAATAAATAAATAAATAAATAAATAAAGGGTTGCATCCTTCAACAAGATGAACACGGCAGTGGTTGACAGTACCTAGACCTAAATCATTTAGAAAACCTGGTGATTGAGCTCAAGAGAATATAAATGAGAGCAGAACGAGGTCTCTGGATGACCAGAGAGATTGTACAGAGAGAAATGGTCAAAGATCATTCTCTCTATTAAAAGATTATTATGTCTTAAACTGGGATTTATTCCAGTCAAAGATGTTGCACACTTTTCTAAACTTTACAATAAGACTGTACTACCTTAACAAAAGCTTCTTTTTAAAGGCTTTTACACAAAGTAATTAGATGTGTCCATTTCTAAACATCTATCCACACCTTGGTGGATTTTAGTGGCCGCTGCTTGGCCCAAGTTTTGCGATGAAAACTGACACGCTGAGAAGAACAATGCACACATTAGTGTTGAACTCTTCTTCTTTAAAGCATTTCATCAGATAAAAGCAGAGCCAGTCCGCTCCGACTCTGTTCTTCACCACATCAGGCAGCAGAAAATGTTGTGAAAGCCAGTAATCTGGGTTCTGTTCACCTCCTGCCTCTGGCTGACGAAGCTTTTTTTAGGGAGTGACCAGAAGATTTGTTTTAATTAACACAAACAGGAACATTATGCCGGTATGTCAGTATCCAACAAAGTCAAAGTGTTAGAAAGTAACTGATTTCCGTTCTTTGAGTAAAAACATAGATCCCTTTGCATATTACGAGCTCCCCACATAGTAGAAAAACATCAATATTATGATTATCTGCAACCTGCAGGCAGATAATTTTTAATGTTTTAATCTTGCGCTCCACACACTGAGATTTGGGCACATACACACCTTGGAGTCAGAGTGAAGCTCTAGATGGGGGTCCCGTCCGTTCTCAGCCGTCTCACTTCCAGCCTCAGTTATGCTGATCACCGGCGCTGAAGCCAAGGAAACACACACAACGAAAATCAGCTGCTTTATCCGACAGAAAATTCAAGATCCAACGTTTGTTAAAAAAAAAAAAAGCTGACTCTTAATCAAGTCTGAAGTTGAAGGTCTGGTAAATAAACTGAAACATCTGCAGGTTGATCTACCTACACTGCAAAACGGATCTAAAAATAAGTGAAATGTTCTTAAAGTGAGTGTATTTGTCCTTGATTTGAGCAGGTAAATAAGATTATTTGCCAATGGAATAAGAGTTTTGACCCCTAAAATAAGACAATTAGACATACTGCACTTGAAACAAGATGGAGATAAGTTGTTGCTATTTTAAGTGCAAAACTCTTATTCCATTGGCAAATCATCTTATTTACCTGCTCAAATCAGGGACAAATACACTCATTTTAAGAACATTTTACTAATTTTAAGCTCGTTTTTGCAGTGTACAGCAGGAATACAATTACTACTGAAACAATTATCCACGTTTTAGCTTTCACTGCGCTGACCTTTGAGCGTTTAGCTTATTTAGAAATGATCAGGGGAATGGAAGTACGTAAAAAGAGCAAAAAAACATGAACTGTAGTAAAACAATATGTCCAGCAGGGGTCGTTGTAAGGCAAGTGGAAATTTGCACACAGCTGCAAAAAAAGGTGGAATCTGTAAACATTGTGGGAAACCACAGGAAAACGGCGTGGTCTCTTACCGTTTTGTTTTATTACAGAGGGCTAAATAATTGCTCTCTGCAGAAATAAAGGCAGGTCTGAGACCAGGTTGCATTTCTGCATGGAGGTATGAGGGAACCTCCCACTTATTTAACTCAAAGGCGGGTGTCATGTGTCCCGCTTCTTTATACTCTGAGTTTCTCGCCTTTTCAATAAACAGAGCGTTCTTTATTTCCATCTTTCCCGTTCTCTCACTCGGCCTCTCACCGTGTGACAGGAAACAGATGCTCCAGCTATTTCCTGTATCTGGTCTGACAAAGAGCATTTTAGATCCATTTCATAAAAAAAGGCATTCACTGATGAAATTCCAAACTGGGCTTCGTGCTCGACATTCCTCTTTCCAGGCACATTTCCTTTTGATGGACACTCTTTAAAAAAGGGGTCCTTTAAATATGGCGCCTTGCTCACATGGTGAGGGGCTGCCAGCGTTACCTCCGTCCAGACTGCGGCTGATGCGTTTTGAGGAGGTGCGCTCAAAGCTGGGCGCGGGTCGGTCGATGAGGGAACTCGCCAGCCGGGTCTGGGCCTGAGTTCGCCCGCTGTAGCGGAACTTGGATCCCAGAGTCAGAAAGCGGGCCTTGGTGGGAGCCTCCGGTGCGTTTAACCTGGAGACGAACAAACAGAGCATGACTAAAATGATACTGTGGTGTTAATTTCTCTGCATGTCTGATGGAGGAAGATGATTCCCAGCAAGCTTGTGGTTGTGGGTGAGTGCAGCTGATACCGAAAAGCATCAGCCTATAAAGGCGCATGAACATACGGGTTCTTGCTGAGCCCCCCCAGAACCCTACGCTGCATCTCTCTGAGAATGTCTGCATCATCTACCTGAAGAAGCTGTGGTTTTCTACGCAGACCTTCCACAGCTTTTTAGCAGACCGATGGTTCTGCAGTTTGAATCCCACGGTGCTCTCGAACTGCTCCGTCTGTCGGGGAAACAAAAAGGCAGAAGCATGTTTGATGCACAAACCGAACTATGTGCATCCACTGGAGTGCTAATCCCCCGCTGTTTGAACGAGTCGCTTTGAAGCCACCGGCCGCCATCTTGGTACTCCCTATTTTCCCCCAGTAACTAGGGAATATGTGCGCTACAGCATCGAATAACAAGGATTTTCTCATGTTCAGGGGGGCTTAAGACTTTTAAAATGTCAAATGTCATATACTTTTATGTTATGTTCTAAAACTATCAAGTACTGATAAAGTCATGTGCTGAAATATTTTGCATTTTATGTATTTAAATATATATATATAACATTTATAAATATATAAATAAAAATATACAAAAACATATACATATATAATATGAATAACATGGTGGTTTTTCTTTCCACTGTCGCTTCATGCTTGCTCAGTATGAGGGATTGCAGCAAAGCCATGTACAATGCAGACGACTCTTCCTGTGGCTCTACGGTTCCCCAGGAGTGAATGCTGCTTGTCGGGACTTTGATGCAATCAACTGGTTTCCTTATATAGGACATTTTTGACCAATCTGTATAATCTGACCCAATCTGTATAATATGATTGAACTTGACTTTGTAAAGTGCCTTGAGATGACATGTTTCATGATTTGGCGCTATATAAATAAAATTGAATTGAATTGAATTAAAATATTTCAGCAGCTAATTTCCTAGTAGTTGATAGTGTTAGTACATCCACTGACTATAGAATTACCTATAAAACGTTTTTACACAGCCAGAAAACTGCTTGTTGTTGCAACCAAATCCTATGGGATTCTGTGAGAGTAGGGAGTAGCAAGATGGCGGCCAGTGACTTCAGTTTTTCGGCAAAATCAGCACTCCAGTGTATTATATAGCTCAGTGTGTGCAGCGGAGTAGGCGTGCTCTGCAACGTCGGGACAGCCGTCCAGCCGTCCCTGCAGGTGTATTTACTACAAACCTCTCCAGGTCTGATCTTGATGTAGAAGTTGTTCCTCTTGTACGATATCTTGAGGATTTTGGGCCACGCGAACCGATTTATCCGAAGTCTGTCTTTGTACACCAGGAGCCCATTGGCGCACACGCCTAGCATGATGTCCACTCCCTCTGAATCCTGTCATAGTCAGATAAAGAAGCAGAAGAGAGAAAATGACTTGATAAAGCAATTATATATCAATCTGATAATAAACTGGAGCTGATGGCACCAGTGTGTCCAAACCAGATCATGCTGTACATCAATTGATTTTTAAAGTAGTCTGCAGAAGCTCAATTATCACAAACAAACACACACACACTTCAGACTAACTCACCAGCAGAGCTTTTAAATTCAGGGCCATACGGTGGTAGTAATGGTGAATTGATTACGACGATATACTAACAGAGGATAATCAGTTGCACTAATGGAGAGTGCAGCAATATGTTGGTAATGGACAGCTTTACTAGGGCCCGGCCACATTTTACACATCACAAGGACATGCTGCGCTAAAAGCCAGCCATCGATCGCCGTTCCTGTGCTGCGGGAACTAATAGACTTTAGTTGTTTGGTCGATTGCTGACGCAGAATCATTATCACCCTCAACCACCGGGACAATTGTCAAAAGAAGTCATGGAGACACCTGTGGGGTCCCCACTGCTCATCTATCAGTTTGGGAAAAGATGTGGTCGTGTTTTTGTGTAATAACTTAGCTCTGGCAGCTAAAAGAGTTAGAAAGGCCTGCTGCATGGCATCTAATTAGATACAAATTTTCATTTATTATCAGCAAAGCAAGTTAAAATTTGGCCTTTATTTTGTGAACCTCACTAATACCTCGATTTGAAGTATTACATGACATACCTGAATGATGTTTGCAATACAGATTTGTGTGTCCATAAACTAAACTCCATTAGCTAAAATAAACTGTAATTTCACAACACTATGTTCTCCAAACACTGTGGAACCCCTAAATCGAAGAATATTAGATTTTATTCAATAATTGAAAATAAAAGAGCAAATATATTTTGGAGTAGTTTCCCAGTGCTCATTGAGCAGAATATAAATTATTTCTGCTTAACAAGCAGATATTACCTGATGAATTAGTCAGGCTAGCTGCTCAGGTAGGTGGATTAGCAGACATGAACAGACCCAACTTCTGTTTTAAGCTGTTCCTTAAACGAGAGCGATGGCACTCCTTTAGTTTCCACACTTTTTTTCCCCCGGCAAAATATTTCCAATGAGGCAAATTTGACGTTTTTATAAAAGGACTAAAAAAAGTGCAGTAGCCATCTTTCAGCCCGCTGACAAGCAGGGCGGGGTTACAGGTGCAGGACAGGGAGTGCTGTGCGATCCTATGCTCACTTCAACCAATGAAAACTCCCCGTCACCCCGGCGCTTGCTCTGTCATCTCAGTAAAAGGCGTAGAAACCACGGGTGAGATAGGGAACGCTAACGTTTTTGAGCCAGAACCTTTGTTAACACTGACGCGGGTCCCAAGCAAAAGACGAAGACGTGCGGTAAAATAAAAATCCAGCAATGACCCAGAATTATCATAAAACTCTTCACAAATTCTGCTTATATTTATCACACAAACACAACCTTGCGTTGCTGTAAGGCAGACTTAATAGCAGCGGTGTGCGCCTGGCGGAAAATAAATTTACACCAAAAGCTTGGAAACGTTTCGAGACGTGCATCACACGGCATATAAATACCATAATCTAAAAAAACTGAGCTCCAGCACACCTTTCCGTAACACTTTGCTTTACTTTCAGGAAAAAAGATCCAGAGTCGCCTTTGAAGAGGTTTAAGATGACTCTTTTACAGGCTTTGGATAAATAAAACTAGAAAACATTGAACAAAAAAGAACCCTGTATGTCACACCTTTGCAATTTCCAGAACAATTAATTTTATGTGATGCACAGAACAGACAGTCAGCAACTAAAGCGCTCCGCAGAACCAGTCCTTCCACTGTTGGTACTCTCTGCTGGACAGAAGTGGAGCATGTCCTTAAAGGGGACTCGCCTCACTCTAAATCTAACCGTCCCGTCCCTCGTCCTGCTCTAACCTTATTTGAACTGCTCTATCTTTTCTCCGTCACTATCAGGCATCCTGGCTTTCTATTTCCAGACTCTCTTATTCTCCCGTGGATTTTCTGGCTTGCCCCAAAAGAGCCCAGAAAAAATGCGCCCTGTCGGCCGACGGTCCGCTGTCCCGGCGAGGAGAGTGGCTGCTCCCATGGAAATGGCCTCCCCGGGTGTTTGTACAGCTGACACACACACACACACGCGGATTCAAACGCACGAGCACACCGGCACGCTCGGCCCAGATCAAAGGAGCCGGGCTAATCCCCAGATGTCAACAACAATGGAGAGGAAGAGGAGAGGAGGCGTTCATTTATTCATACCTTAGCATGGTGCAGGTCCACTCCGTACATGGAGAGCTTCTTGGCGTTTTCTAGAAACTGGATGTCCGCCTGTGCTGGTGTCATCCCCCTAAAAAACAGGAAGATTTACCAACATGGCATAAAACGTGGTAATAACTGATTTACGACATAAAAGCCAATCCAGTCAGACTCCCAGCTGAACTAACACACATATCAAACTACGAGTGAAACCCAGACCCAGAGCTGTCCACCACGGCTGCCTGGGGATTTCGCTCACATGACCCCCGTCCTCTCTGACCTGTGGGATTTGTGCAGTTCAAGGATCTTCTCCTCCATCTCTTTGTTCTGATTGGGTGCAAACGTCAGCTGACTGATGAAGTCCAAAGGACGAGGCTGGTCGGGTTCGTAGTCGCCGAATTCGGCCTGGAAAACGATTTAAAAAACAAAGATCTGCTACTGGAACGGTCCCAGGGCTAAAACGTGCTCTAAGACAACACGCTTAAAGATGCACGGCCTCAGAAACACAAGGCGCTGCATTCAGAAACAAACGTTAGCGGACGTTTCGTCTCTACCTGCAACGTGTATGACCCCAGCAGAGCGTGAGTGACGAAGGAGCAAGGCAGCCGGCCAGAAGAGACATCCTCCCGCAGCTGCAGACACAAAAGGTACCTAAAAACGATAAGGTGAAAAAAAAAAAAAAAAACTCAAAACAGAGTCCAAACAGGAAGCAGGTATGGATTAAATGCCTTTGTTTGAGCCGTCTCAGCAGGGCCGTTTTCTTTTTCTAGTCCTATAGCTGGTAAAGCACTTAACTGGAGAACAACAGGACTTCCTCTAGTGCTTCACCCTAAATTGTAAAGATTTCTACGAAGGTCTACAAAGCATTGACTCGGGGGAAGGAGAGGACTGAACACAAACCCATGTCAAACTTTTCAGATCTTTATTTGGAAAGATTTGGAAAACCATGCACACTTTTCTTCCACTTCTACATCATTCACTACTTTATGTTGGTTGATCCCATCAAATTCTAGTAAAACCTCATACATCTCAAGGGTGTAACGTGACAAATTGTCATAAAGTACCAGGGCTATGAATACTCTGTATATAACAGGGACCAGCCCAGTCTCCATCAATCCCTGTGAGGGATGGAAACACCTTTATGAGCTGGAAAATCTGCCTCCGATACTGCTGGCATGGAGGCTTAACGCCCATTTGTTGAGTAGCAACAACCGATGTTAATTGGGGCATAATGATGACTTGACACAATACAGTACATTCTTCTTTTATAATTAGACAAATAAACTGTTTAATAAAACAGACAGGCCATATGGAAACAGGAAAGACAACCTGGAAACAGACTTCATTAGAGTCGAGGTAGGAAACACACCTAGGATAGATTAGGAGACTGAATTGTCAGTTTAAATCTGTCCTTACTCTTAATTAGCTGGTAGCTTCAGATCGCTTTGCCTTCATCACACGTCTGAGTTTGTGTGGCTGTACTTTCACCTGGCCATGTTTAACTTGCAGCTCTACCAAGCGTTGTGCGGTCTCAGAGCATATTGTTTTGGCGTTAGCGACCCCCCCCCCCCCCCCCAAATCTTCAATGGGTCCTGTTCACTTTCCCTGGCTCTGCTGCATGACTCATCTTCAGCCAGAGTGGGTAGTTGTTTTCAGCAAATCTGGACAACAAAGAGCCTGACACAAAACAGCAGGCCACAGCGGCTGAATGCCATAGATAGTTTATCGGAAAAAAGAGTTCTGGCAGAGAAAAGAAACAGCACTGGACCACAAGTAGATATTGTGATGGTATTTCTTTGGGTGGCAAGAAGAAAGAGTCACCCAATGAATGCAAATATCACCCTGGGTCTGCTGGTAAGTGGGACCGGTCGGCTTCACGGCTGGAGGTCCAGATGAAAACGGATTGTTTGGAAATGCCATTAATCAAAGTCGTAATGTTACTAGGTAGTGGTATGTACGCTAATCTCCGCTAAAATAAACTTTTATTCCCTGGACAAGTTCCTGAAACCCGCAGAGAACCTTCAAAGGTATCATTTCACAGCCTTGGTTTGTAATGATCAAGACTGTTTGGATGCATGAATGAATTATAATATTCTGTAAAGCGAGGACATTTCTGCTTGTTTAGATCTCAGTAAGCTTTAGAAATGAACACTTTCTCTTCTTCTCCTGCTAAGAATACTTCAGCACTTGTTGGTGACCTTGAGGAAGTAACACCTTTGGCTAGGAACTCTCCCTCTCTCCCTCTTTCTCTCTCTCCCTCTCTCCCCCTCTTTTTGATTTTGGGAAAAACTTATTTTTCCTAATGGCACCTCCAGTACTTAGGAACAAAGAACAAAAAAAAAAGAAAGAGGGTTAGAGATGATGGCACCAGGAACAAAAACCCAAAGTGTTTCAGATACATAAAACAGCCGTCTGATCCAGAAGCCCTCTTGACCCGTTTTATGATTAAAGCTGTTTTTTGGCGTCAGATCTCAAAGGCCTTCCTCCCTTTGTACTCACCTTATGCTTGACTTCATAAAACCTTTAACAAAAGGTATAACTTTACATAATGATGAATACTGAACATTCATTCTGTCCCTTTGGACTCCATAACTGACTAGTTTCTATATAATCATTCAGTTTTAACTGAGGTGTCAATATCTGACAATTTAACTTCTATCACTCTCATTCTTTACCATAAAGCTTAGAGCTTACTGATAAAGTCAATAATTACTCTTTACACAGATCTCCATACCAATGAGAAAACCCATTAGATCTGATAAGACTGTTGAGATGTTTGACGCATGAACAATATTTAAGGTAGGTTATCATTTCCTGCCAGTAAAATCAAGTCTCCAAAGTTAAGTGCATGGACCGTGTCACAGTGAGAAAGATTTGTTTTACTTTTGTTTTCATTCGTCAGCCCAGGAATTACTCTGCGCCGCCTACAGCAGACAACCTCTGGTTCCTGCTGTCCTCTTCCACACGTTGCTGATTTCCAGTTTCTTGTTTTCGTGAGTTTGCATCAACTTCGGATGCCATCAAAAATAAGGTGTGAAAACTTCCTGTTGTTCGTTTTCAATTCACGAGAACGCCGCTGCAAAAATCGGAGAGCATGTGCGTGCGTGCGTACCTGGTGATGTCCTCCGTGAGTTGTGATGGGTCGGGAGGGTAAAACTTGACGCTGAATGCAAAATGCCAGTTGTTACCTGAAGAAGAAAATATTCATATTTAGAGCAATTTACACCCCAGTAAAACAAGAAAAGAGACTTGAATATATAGAGAACAGAAGGTATGGCACGTATGAGGAATGAATGAGAGAAAACAAGTAGGAAAGCAGGTGAAATGAAGCAAAACGCTGCAGGACAGCTGTTGCGCAACATGATCACACACTGAAAGTGTTGCGTAACAACCCCCGGCTTCACTAAAGAATCAAAACAGAGCTGTCATCACTTTCAATACGACGGCCAACGTCTTCAGCAGCCAGCCTTCATTTAGCACCTTGCGTTACGTTCTGCTCCGGCTCCAGCCAGAGACCCCGGCTGTCAGGGCCTCTCACCCCGTCCGTTGAGCTCGGTTCCACCCGACCAAAATGATGTAATGCACATCACATCATCGTCATCTGGCTATTTTGCTCTTAGAAAACCCCGACATCAGAGTGAAAACCAACACGAGGAAAAGATGCGTCACACTGGGTGAAAACCTCTTTAGATTCAGGCTTGGGAGAGCTTTTAGATTTCTTACAGCTGTGTTATCTGTTTGATAAATGTGGCCTATCGATTAGTATTTAAAAAGGTAAGGTGAAAATAAAAATGCATATAACTTAAAAAAAAAAAAAGAAACTTAGCTGCACTGCAAAAATAGAACTAAAAACAAGAAAATATTTCTTGAAATTAGAGTATTTTTCTTTGATTTGAGCAGGTAAATAAGATTATTCACCAATGGAATAAGATTTTTGCACTTAAAATAGGGAACAATTCGTCTCCATCATCTTATTTTAAGTGCAGTATATCTAATTATCTTATTTCAGGGGTAAAAATACTTCCCATTGGCAAATAATCTTATTTACCTGGTCAAATCAAGGAGAAATACATTCATTTAAAGAAGATTTTACTTATTTATAGTTCTCTTTTTGCAGTGTGGCAACATTGAATGAAAAGTGTTTGCAGCATTTAAAGTTCATATAACCTTATTAAGAGCAAACAGGCTTAAATCGGAGGCAGCCAGACTTTCTGAAAACGTTTTCACACTGAGCTAATGTCCGGCTGCCTCCGATTTAAACCTGATTGCTACTGCGGTGACCCGGACAACTAAGAATTTGCCCAGGCAACTTTATTAATGTTCACATTTCGGTTAGGGTGAAATGTTAAATTCGTAAAAATGGCTTCATGTGTTTTAATTTTTTTGTTTTTTTTAGCTAGCAATAAATCTGTACCGTCCACACAATGTGGAAAAAATGAAGGCCCTATGTCTTCTTTCCAGAGTGACTGTAGACCAGAGAGATGCTTTGGCAGCAACAACCAAATATCAGCATTTTAATGTCTCTCTTACATCCCTTTGGCTGGAAATGATGCAGACCTGCCTATAGATGTCCCTGCTTATCCTCATTACAGGGGCTAAACAACACAAGACGAAAGCATCCAGTGAGGCATGTAGACCTGTCGGAGATAGTTTGATGAAGGAGCGAAGCTGACCACCGTGGTTAAATATTAACAACAACACACACAGCTGAGGCCTACGACTGGCCTAGATCCAGGCCTGCTCCCTCTTCGCATGCCCTCCAGTTAGCTTCAGCCCAACGTTAATAGAGGAATGCTGTTGGTTTCTGTCAAAACACACACCCTTTACTCTTCCTGCATGGCTGACTGTTTCATTGTGGGGTCTAGAAAACAACTTAAGATGTTTTACTTTTAACTTTTGCTGCCAAATCTGTCATTTGGAGAATTGGAGGTTTTATAAAGTTTACATATCGAAGGCTACAACCTCTAATCTAAATAGACTGCAGAGCAGATATGACAAGTGTCATAAAAAAATGTAAATAAAAAAAAATAATAATAATAATAATTTACCATATTTTTTGGACTATAAGGCACACTTAAAATCCTTAATTTTTCTCAGAAATGTATGGTATAATCCAGAGCACCTTATATATGATATAGGTGGGTTCGGCAAAGATCTTCTACATCAGTACAGCAGCAGGACGGTGTAAATTCCTCTTGTTGTGGTAAACTTTTGTACTCCATCGTGATACACTGAAATCGGGGACATTTCTGTGGACAGCTTTTGCTGGGGACAGGTCCTCCAAAACGGGGACTTTCCCCAGAAATCGAGGACATCTGGTAACCCTACCGGAGGGGCGGAGTGATATTATACACTTGGGAGGAATATGTAATGCACCTTTTAATCCGGTTCGTTTTATGGTCCAAAAAAAATACGGTAGTCCCCAGGACTGTGTGTAAAAACACACCACAGAGTGCCCACATACCCAAATACTAATACTGGTGATGCCTTGTTTAAAAACCCACGCTGACATTTTAACATCAACTCTGAAGAAAAGGTCACCTTTATAAAATCGCAAACAAACATGCACAAACAAAGGATCTTCAGCACAAAAAAAAACATTTAACATCCATAGGATATTGCTTAAAGTGCCTTTTTCAAACAAAATGTTGACATTTGTTCCCGTTCTAACCACAAACTTTCATGTAAGTTGATGTGATTTTGTGTGGAAGACCAAAACAAATGAGTAAATACATGTTAAGTGGAGGGGAAAAAATCATACTAATAGCTTTTACAAGTCTAACATTTTTACAAATACAAATCTGAAAAGTGTGGCGTGCATTTGCAATCATCCCTCTTTACTCTAACGCCCCTAAATCCACGGCAACAGCGTCCTCTAGAGTCTAGAGGACACAAACTAATCTGATGCTCTGAAGGTTTTAGCAGCATCAGGACAACATAAAAACTGTCAGAAAATTAAGTTGTTGGGAAGTTTACGGAAGGTTTAGGTTGTAAAAAAAAGCAAAAAAACAAAAACATTTGAAGCATTAAAGCATTTGTGCCATCGCGGTTGGACTATTGTAGCCTGTTCACTTGTCTGAACAAAACAGTCCTGGCTCGGATGCAGCTAGTGGAAAATTCTGCAGCAAGGATGTTGACAGCATCAAGCAGAAGAGCGCACACAACTCCTATCCTCAGAGCTCTACACTGGCTTCCCGTTGTACACTGAGTACATTTTAACATTTTGGTACTGACCTTTAAAGTCCTGCATGGACAGGCTCCCTCTTATATCTGTGACTTGATTCAGCCTCAACCTTCTGCTGGCAGTCTGAGATCTTCTGAACAGAACCTGCTCATGGCCCCTCAAACCCACTTTGTGACTCCTGCCTGAGAAGTTGCTATATAAATAAACTTTACTTAAACATCTCAAATGTCACAAATGTGAACTGCAAACGTACCAAAGCCTGGTCATCCGTTTAAACAGGCTGGCCGGGCAAAAGGAGCAGCGTATAGTAACTGTGTCCAGCTGTCCAGCTGTGAACTCGGCCCTGCAGACCTAGATCCAAAGGCCTGCTAATAACCTAATTAGATGATTCATGTGAGCCCAAGCAGACGCACGTCTAAAAGCTGCAGAACACGGACCCTCAAGGACCAAGGACCCCTGGCTTTGATCAAATCACATTTAAGTCAAAGTCCATCCAGTCTGACTGAGCTTCAGCTATTTTGCACAGTAAAAATGGGCATAAATGTCTCTAGAAGACGGCTCACATTGCAGAAACTCACGGTTCTACAACATCCGAACCTGAATCTGTTTTATTGGCCAAGACTGTTTTTCAAAAGCTCGGAGTGCAAGCAACACATTTCTAACTTTTTCAATATCTAAGACTTGAAAGGCCAACATGACTAAAACTTTCCTATAAGCCCTGGAGCAAATCACAGGCAGCAGCTTTAAAATTATCAGTCCATTTTGTTTTGCATCAGAGTCGACGGCCGCTCTCAGGATGACGGGAGTTTAGAGAAGAATGGTGTCGACCCTGTGATTTGCGTGGCCCTGTGCCTGCAAATACACAAGCTGTGAGCATGCACTGTGTAACCCCTACTACTCTGTAAACATTCACTCACTCTATACACAAATGAGCGTATAGAGTGAGATGCATAGCACTTATCTAGGCATTCAGGCTCTGCAACGCTCACACGAGGAGCCTGGAATGAACCACGAACGTTCTGCACACGCCCAAACTCTGCAGCCTCACGTATCCGACTGCCAATTAACAAAACGTAAACTTTCTGGGGCCTAAATCACACGGTTTTACTGTCAAGTTAGAGTTTTGTTTTAACTGTTATGGCAACCATAAGAAGCAAGGTATGAACGGCACAAACGACAAATTATACGGTTTCTGTCTTTGACTAGAGGTCCGGTTTCTTCAGCTTTTTTTTTTATATACAGAAGAAAGGAAAGTTAACAGGAACACAGAGGTTTAAACCAATATTTTAATAAAAAATAAAACACATGCAACTCAGGAACTGACTGACTGTAGCAAATCTAGGTCCCAATAACATGTTTTTACGCTTTACCAAACAAGGAAGACATTTTCACGCGCTGACGCAAATTTTCCCACAGTAACCGTCATGCTCTGTGCATAGAAAACCAAACAAGGCTTCGTTAAGCTGGCAGCTGCAGACCCCCCCCCCCAGTAGGTGCCGACACCCTAAACAGGTGAAACGCCACACTTCATATCTCGTTTAAAATCTTAACAACGGGCACTGAAAAGGTCTATAAATAATGAAGCGGAGTGATGACACCCTGGTAAACTCTTTAACGCCGCACCGCTGCTGTCATCTGCTCTCCGGTGTCTCCGCTCTTTTGTTTAGCCGGTTGGTTCGTCTGCCGGCGGGAGGATAATTCATGAAATAAATATCAATGTCTTAATCAAGCCATCTGGCCAAGTCCACTGCTGCTTTATTTTTCAGTCAAATAGACGCGTGGACCCTTTGGATGGACGGACAGGCGGACGGGTGGGAGGATCGGGTGGACGCATGGGTGCAATGAATTGGTGCAGGGGAGGGATGGAAAGAGCCAAAAGAATGATCTGAAAAGGTGAACTTACTGCGGATTTGTCTCTTAATTTCCTTCGTGGGGTCCAACCAACACTGGAAAGCCACAGAAGGAGGAACAAGAGCACAGGGACAGTCAGAATCCATCCTGAGATCATTCGTCTTTAAACCTACAACTCAAGGAGCACGCGCACCTTCTCATCATGGCTGTCCTTGTACGTCAGGCCAAAGTAGTCCTTCTCCAACAGGTTTAGGTGCTCGCACACCTTGAAGAATAAGTACTGCCCCTTAGCTCGTTTCTGCAGAGACACAAAAGGAATAAAATAAAAGTCATGACAAAACGTCTCCTAAAAACGGTTTCCAACATACTTTGGAGACTTGGAAAATGTTGCAGTGAGAAAACATAAATTGTTAGTAGTACATCTCTGTTTTGGTTATTCCCCGCTTTCTAGTGGTTTCATAAGCAAATACCAGCCTTGGCCGTAAAAACCCCTCCACGCTCGGCTGGGACGGTGACATTTTACAATCATCTGTGAATGCATGTGCCCGAAACACACAGCGGCCCCCTTCACACAGACAGAAGGTCAGAGAGAGGAGGGCGGAGGAGACGAAGGGGCAGGCGGTCACAAAGAACAAAGTAATTATATAAGGTCAAATTCTTCTGCTTTTAGGGGATTCGGCCGAGCCAGACTCCCGACACTGGTGGCCAGACAGCGAGGTGGAAGGAAGGGGCTGAAAGAATTCATTTTTCTTTTTGTCGTGGGACAGCTGGAAACGTGGGTGTTTTTTTTTCTCCCCATAAACTTGGTCAAAGTCTCAAGGCGAGAAAAAAATGCCACATTTTAGACATTCTGCCTCAAGGCAAGCGGCTACTGCAGACTTTTGTTGACTCTGATAACGTTTTCGGTCCCCTTTTGTGCCAATTTCATTGTCATGTATAAAAACAAGACTTTATGAATTTAGTGTGAATATATTTCATAATGGTCAGGCTTTACACTGCAAAAACTAAACTAAAAATAAGTCAAATTTTCTTGAAATTAGTGTATTTGTCCTTGATTTGAGCACGTAAATAAGATGGTTTGCCAATGGAATGAGATATTTTGCATTTAAAATAGGAACAACTCATCTCTATCATCTCATTTCAAGTGCAGTATGTCTAATTAGACATAGATGACATCAAGGCTCTCCTCTCCGAAACCTGTTAGTTAGTCCAGACGATTTCCGTTCTTGGAACAACACCAGTGATGCGAGAGTGTAAATCTGTGGCATTGTCTGTGTTGGAGGTCCGCTGGTCAGAACAGAAAAATCTAATCTCTGGAATGCATTGTGCATCTTTCCATCCTGCCATCCTAGCTATGCCAGCATGTGGAGGGAGAGATAGATGGATGTGTGTGTGTGTTTCGCTACAGGACAATAGCAGTTAGTTGCAGTATCAGCGTTATCTGTTGTGACACAAAGCAGCCTCTGTTCAAACAACCGTAGACTCTCACAGGCGGGCTAGCCGGCCGTTGGCACACTGTAGATCAGGGAGCAGGTTGGACACGGCTCATTTCCATACGCAGGGTTGTAAACGCTAAACGGTAAACCCCCCCCAGGATTTGCTCCATGTTCTGTTCAAGGGTACTCGAGGCAGAAAAAGCAGACATGGAAGACCCAAGTGGATCAGCGCAGTGGCTATTTTGGGATGCTTCCCGCTGGATGGGGGCAAGTGTGGGAATGCGATGGGCTGTAGGGCTAAAAATGTCCGCGCTGTGTGGGAAACATTTTCTAACATAATTAACTGAAATGATGAAAACAATTTAGCTTTAAAAAAAAAAAAAACGGCAGTTAAAAGAATAGTTTAGATTTTTATTTTTAAACGGGGTTCTGGTAAGCAGTTCTTAGTAGTCATTAACATACCTTGTACCATGGTCTGGGTGAATACTCGATTCTGATTGGGTGCAGGGTGTCCGTTAAAAAGTGATTTAGGACACCTATAGAAAAAGTTTGGCTCAAATAGCTGACTGGTCTAAATAAAAAAAAAAAACATTTAAGTATTAATAATTGGTTTAATATTTATTTTATTTCATAAGTGACCATGGTAAAAGCGGGAAAATGCCCGTCGAGGTTTCCATTATCAGAAATTAATGGACTTTTTGCAGAAGCAACCGTCCGTCATTTTAGTCTCACACAACAACTCAAAGACATCATATTAGTGTTAACTTCAGTCAACGGGAAATTTTAGCTTTTTTATCACTGGGTCCTATTTTTTGTTTCGTTTTGTTGAAGTTTCCTTAAACTTACTGAATCACAAATCTGTTGATGCAATAAACATCATCAGATTTGGCCAGTTGTGTCTCATCATTCTGCAGACAGAAGTCCGAGCCACCTTACGGGTTTAATAAATCTTTGGAACTTGCTGCTCTGGGGTTGGATGTTTGTTTGTTTTTTAATTCATATTAGAATAAGAAGATCAGTAAAAGAGGGGGAAAAAAAAAAAACGTAGGAATGCGTGGTATTCTTTGTTTGTTGATACAGAGTGTAAGACACTGACATCCCAGCAGGACAGAGTCTAAAGTTGTGTCCTCATATTCTACCCATGGCACAATACACTTAATGTGCCACAGTTTAAATCTAGAGTGCAGACGTTTCCAATCTGCTGATACAGCGTTTGGCGCACGGTTGTGAATTTGCAGTGTTTGGGTTGTTTTATAGGGGTGAAACCGGTTCCATTAAAAAGGCCGGTCTGAATACTGTTAGTCTGCATGCAAACTTCCCTCTTTGTGTAACCTATGCAAATTCAGCAGGTTAGGTGACTGACTACATAAAATTACCTCATGTACTGCAAAAATGGAGCAAAAAGTAAGTGAAGTTTTCTTGAAATCAGTGTATTTTTCCTTGATTGGAGCAGGTAAATAAGACTATTTGCCAATGCAATAAGATTTTTGCACTAACAATAGGAACAATTCATCTTGATCATCTTATTTCAAGTGCAGGATATCTAATTATCTTATTTTAGGGGTAATAATACTCATTCCATTGGCAAATAGTCTTATTTAGCTCCTCAAATCAAGGAAAATACATTCATTTCAAGAATTTTTTACTTACTTTTAGTTCCCTTTTTGCAGTGTGAACCCCACGTCAGAAAAATGTAACCATCTCTCAATAAAGAAACGGTTTTAGCGACCGTGCCTTGTAAAAGCATTTATACCCCGTGAACTCTTTCACATTTTGTCACGTCACAACCACAAACCTCAATGCATTTAATTGGGATTTCAAACGATAGACAGACCCAAACATAGTTGTGTCTATTTACTCTAAGGTGAGTTTCCACTACAGTCCCAGACCTGCTGAAGAACAAGTTTACTCCTAGGACTGCGTATCGCTTCAGCTTCAAACGTCTGGCCATCACCTATAACCGTTTTCCTCGTCCTTTACTGAAGAATTGCAACGAGGTGTGAAAATCTTTGACGTCAGTCTGTAGGAAGATGGAACTGGAGGGGTGGGTGTGAGGCACGTGCCCATTGGGGAGCAACAGATGGGGAAACTAATCTGGTGAGACCCCCTAATCTGCTCAACGTTTATGTTTGCGTCACCAGACAAGCCCCCCAGCTGCTCGGTCTGCTTTGCACTTAAATTACATCCTAAACAATGTGAGCAGGTGGTACCGCCACCATGGCTGTGCTTTTGAGTCAGGAAGTTAAATACCCCCGGAGCGTTTTTCCTACAAAGACACACAGCAGATCTGATCCCATTAGTGATTACATCATAGACACAACGGCACTCACGTGTAGCCTCTCAGCTTCACAAGGCTGCCTTTTATTTATGTGTGAATTTCATCGACGTCTTACCTCCACCTCGCAGGTGAAGTCAGTCCCATCCAGGAGGGTGACGCGACACACCACCACCTTCATCTTGTTCTTCCTCACCAGCCGAAGGGGAGACTGGAAAATTGAAGTCTGGCTTTCTCCTCCGTCGGCTTCAGCCTCCACGTGTCCTTGGCGCTCTTTCTCCTTTTGCTCCTCCTCTGCTCCTTCTGCCTCAGCAGCCTCTTTGGTCGTCTCTTCACTTTTAGCTGTGGCGTCTTCCACCTTCTCTTCCCTGGCCGGCTGCAAGGAAAAAAGCGAGGAACATCGTTGCCGATACGTCTAAATGAGATCAGATTTCGTCGTTGTTGAACACAAACCTGAACCACCCGAGTACGAGGAACCCCGTTTTTCCCCCCTTTAATGCTCCTTGTGTAATCTCCTTTCCAATTTGATGCTGTTTAAATAGAAGCAGGCGTTTCCTTTGGCCCCATGACTAAAAGCTTGATGTCAATGGGTGGGTCCGTTTGGCATAAGGTTATCAGAGGATGCAAGAACACATGTATGCACGCTGGAGAACACTTTCAATTCTTTCTGTCTGTCTGTCTAGGCAAAATTTACAGAGGATAATAATGAATATCCATGTTTATCAAGGATATTTTTAAGGTTCTTTAACGCTTAAAAAAAAAAAAACCTAGCCCTTTTTTCCCCCCATAGAGGTCCTCTCTCTGAAATACTCCCGCGACATAAAAAAAGCCTCATTGTAAAAAGAACAAGAACACAAACATGATGTCGTAAGGCAATAAAAGCTGGATTCCTCATGTATAATTTGCTCAGGCAAAGCGCGTTTTAACCTTTTCCTGCTCAGATTTGCCGCTAACATACCTGCACATGGAGCAGGCTTTTTATACGCCACCGCTACGGTAAACCAAAGTGCTAGGGGCGAGTTGATAGCCATTTTTTACACATCCAGTTTCTTAATACCACATTACTTGGTTACTTAAATAACTAAATAATACTAATATAAACTAATAATCACAACTGCTAAATGCCCAACAACTTAGTGCACTCTAACAGGAAGTTCACTAATGCTCCTCTGACTGGTCAGTGAGGGTAAAGGCCACTGCAGCTCCTCCAGAGTCACCGTGGTTAATTCTCTGATAAATGCTCTGCTTGTCTAGCCTGTCAGCTGAAGTGGACGCCACGTCTTGATAGGTTTGCATTTATTTTTTATTTTTTTCTAACCCTTCAGTGAGTTTCCTCAAAACGTTATTGCTGACGTTGCTGTTCTCTACAGAACCGCTGGGTTTCTACTGGTATTACATGACACACAGATGCACTCTAACAATTGGGGAAAATCTGAAGGCAACGGGGCTGAAGTCTTTTTTTCAAGGGTATCAGAGGGAAAGCAAGCCACACTTCCTAGATTTTTATTTTGACCCCATTTTCCTAAATGATACAGAACATTGATTTTATTTCACAATTCTGCACTATTTTTTGTTGGTCTGTCATGTAAAATCCTATTAAAAACACAAAATAAATATATAAATGCTAAATAAATGTGAAAATATTCAACAGTGATCATTGACGCCATACCTTTTGAACTGTGAATACTCTGTATGGCTGCATTTGTGAAAGACTTTTAGTTTAAAGGGCAACTTTTAAAGCTGTGTGTTATGAAAAGCACTTAATTCACATCTTTACCTCAGTTTCTGCGCTGGCGGTGGAGTCGGATTCAGCTGCTGTTGCTTCCTTGGCTTCCTCCGACTTCACTTCCTCTTTCTCTTCCACTTCCTCGGCGTGACCGTTCACCTCCGGGGCAGGCTCCTCCTCTCCCTCCGTCGCCTTGCTGACGGGTTCTCCTGCCGGTGGGACCTCCTTCGTAGGAGATGTCTAAACGGGCAGAAGGTGACCGTCGTTACAACGCGTCTGGCTTTAAAAAGGGACAGATAAACAGCTACTTAGCAGAACAACAGCAGTAGACGCTTACCTGGCTTTGAGACTTCTGCTTCTTAAACCACGTCGGCAGGTACCGGGTTATCCCTTTGCCTTCCTTTCCCTCCTTCTCCTTCCCCTTTTCCTTCTCCTCTCCCTCGACGTTGGCCACTTCCTGGCCTTCTTGCTCGGCCGTCTCCGACTGGTCCGGCTGAGCAGACGTTTCCTCCGCTTTCTCCTTCACCTCTGTCTCAGAGCCCGCTTCTGTTGTCATGGTAACGGGTCAATCTGTATAAAGAAAAGGAGGCGAGTGACGAAGCAAAGTCGGTCATGACGAAATGATTTCAGGCCCCGTGTTTTTGCGACTTCTATACAGAGGGCGCGGGGAAGGTAAGTGAAGGCACGTCGCACGCTGAACACGATGCAAATATTTGCTTTACACAAACAAGAGCTGGAAGCAAACGGACTCGTTAGTTTATGACATCATAGAGAGAGAGAGAGAGAGAGAGACTTTCATCTGGGTCAGTGGCCATTTAAACCCAGATAAACAGAGCGGACTCCTCCATTGTTAAAATATGAGTCCCAGCAGCTTCGTCCTGCAGCTTCGTCCTGCAGCTGCGCTCGGCTTTCGCAAACTCTTCAACCCAAATTGCTTCCGGCGGCGCGGTCTGCACACAGCCTTTTAACGACGACGGACACTTTGGAGCAGCGGGGCGCTAATCTGCTGATGGCGCTTCTTGCAGAGAAGTTAAGCGGCCCTGGATGTGAGAATCAGCAACCGAACACTTTTATTAAAGGGTTTTCAAGTAAAAACCTGTTATTCCAATGCCTTTCATCCTTTAATTTCCTATATTAACATCTGAAACGGTCTTTGACTTTCATTTTTTGCGCCCTGACATGTTAAATGAAAGAGGACGGGCACACACAAACATCCACAGTGCAGAGGGAGAGGTGGGAGGACAGGAGTAAAAATAGACCGGGTCTTCTTACGCATGATTGGCTAATGAGGTAGAGCTGGGAGGAGAGATGGATGGGGAAAGGTGTAACTCTGGTGGGTGGGGGGGAGAGCAATAAACTGGTTGACTGGAGGACATAACAAGGAGATGAAACGCGCTCTGCTTAAGAGGTAACCCCAGTCCACTAAAACATCCCATCTAAGACACATGGCTGGTAATATTTTAGCTTTTCTCTACTGAAAAAACATTTGCAAAGGGATTCTTTAGTTTTTCCTCAGAGCGGTTCAGCAATCAGTCAATTCAAAAGGAGGAAAGAAGTCATAAATTATTATATTAGTATGACATATCAAAGAGAGGACCTGAAGGTGCTTGTGGATCTGGGGAACTGAGCTACGCGTGCTCCACAGCTTTGATCCCGTTTCAGAGGATTCGTCACGAGCCTCGTCACGGTTGATGTTTTAAATGCTAAATGGACTGAATTAATGCAGCGCGTTTCTAGTCGCCCTGACCGCTCAAAGCGCTTTACACTATAGCCACATTCACCCAATCGCTCTCACTAATGTGTACAATGTACACATTCACAGACCCCGCCTCTCGCCCACTGACAGCTGGAGATAGGTACCAGCACCCCTCACAACCACAACAGGGATAAACGTGTTAGAAGATGGATGGATGGATGGATGGATGGATGGATGGATGGATGGATGGATGGATGGATGGATGGATGGATGGATACAGCATTATGTGTTTCTGGATAGAAAAAGTAGTAATAACTGGGAGAAAAGAAGAGTCTATATTGGTGCAGCTTTTATTACCAGGTGAAATGGAGATAATAAGGCAGCAGGGATTCAAAATGGATGCGGGGGATTCAGATTTTCTGCTGGACGGATAAGTTAATTCAATATAACAGCGAAATAAATGTTAGAAACAGGGCAGTGTAGAGCAGCAATTACTCTGTCCTCCCGGCAGAAACGGCTAGTTTGTTCGTCTTGTTTCTCTCTCAGGTTGTATGTGTGTTTGAGGAGAAATATCAGCCGGCTCACGGTGTCTGTAGCAGCGCGAGTGGGTCTCTTTAAAGCTCCCGTTTATGGTCGCTTATTTTAGAGCCCGAATAAGCGACTTCACGTTCAGGAACGACACCAAAAAAAAAATGCGACTTTAGAAAAAAAACAGGCCTAAAGTCCCCGTATAATAAGTGGACTTGGCAACGGAGCCAAAAGCTATTTCACCCAATGACCGTAGACCTTAGCAGTAGCTTGGTACCAAATACACGGAGGACATATTTGTTGATATTGTCACACTACGCGGCTTCTGTAGTAGTAATTAGACGCTAAACGGCGAAGTCGTTTGTAATTCATTTAGCACCTCACTAGATGGTGCGCCAGTCTTACACACTGAGGCTTTAACAGGCCTTATAGTAACTTTCCTTTGAAAGAACATCAGCATGGTGAGTCTTCAGGTTAAGAGTTGTGGTAGTTTTCCATCTAATTTGTGTCTACATTTACCGCCATCTCTCTCTACAATGCATTTGGTTTTCGGATGGCTCGTATTTAAACTATTTCCGTAGATCCTTTCATAATTTCCGACCACCAAGCTCATTTGTAGAGCGTCCCGTGGCCGTCATGGTCCATCAATGGATTGATAAACTCAGCGTGGGGGGTGGGTGTGACCAAACAAAGATAGGATGGAGCAGCATTGCTGCTACTGACTGACCGTTTACATGAACAATAGGCATTTTGATCGTCTAACAGACCACCCACTAACATTTTCACCTAATCTCATCAACGAAAATTCCCACACATCTCGTCATGTTTAGTAATCAGTGAGCCATGTTTAGCTTGTCATCGCCTCCTTATTGTCACGAAAAAAAGGCGCGTCAACAAAATAATTTTGTCGTCGTTGACGAAAACAACTGCTTTACAGCTCCACCAGGTTTTCTTCCAGACCTGCTCTGAAGTCAGCGCCATCGGCTTTCTCGCGGACTCCGACTGGCTATGTGGTCCCTGCTGGAGAAAAGCTTCCCCACACCATGACGCTGCCACCACCGTGTATTCGCGGTGGGGAATATGTGCTCGCATAGTGTAGCTCACTGAATGTAGGCCAAAACGTTTAGGTGACGAGTAAAGATGGTTGAACAAGAATGCTGATGACAGTTGGCAGATTTTCTTAGTAGGAAATTGTGAAAAACCACAGACAAATTTTCCTTCCACTGTATACTATGTAATTATTATTTGTTGGGCTATAAAGTGGTGGTTATAACAATCAATGGTCCAATAAGAAATATTGAAATGGTCCGAGTGGTATGAAAAGTCCTGCAGGGCATTGTACACCTACTTTAGGGTCTCTGTATAAAACAGTGAACAGTGTCAGTGTCGGTGATCTAAAAGGCCTCATTTAGGAGCGGATGTTTTAGTTCTGAACGCTGCTGCTGACTACAGAGGTGGTGGCTGGAAGGCCAGAGACCACAGCCCTGGTCCATCAGCACACATGAAGTTACAGTAAACTCCAGTAAATATCAATAGACAGAGATCCAGATAGATAACACTACATGGATTTTGGTTCTTTAAAACACATATTCTACTACAAACAACCTGCCGTTCCTTCTCAGAGACGGCGCTCGTCTTCACCATAGCTCCCAGTAGCTTTATCCAGAGATGGCACCTAAGTGGAGCTCCGTCACGGCGACTTAGGCCTGCTTTAAACTCGCCCTCTTTCTCTACAGCTATTTAACAGCGGGAACCTTGTTCTAGCGCTCTCACAACACTCTCTCTCTCTCTTTTTCCCACCACTTTCTCTTCATTGCTCTTTTCTTCTCAGCTCAGGAAGACTCTCCCTCTCTCTCTCTCTTCCAAGCTCTCCAATTTACATTATCTCCCTCTAAACTCCTCTCTCTCTCTCGTCTTCCAATAACACATATAAGCCAGAGGAGCCCATTAGTCTACCCTCACAGCATCAAGTGTTTCTGAGCTACAGCTGTAACAGATGGTTTACATGCAGGCTAAAACACCGAGCTAACGTCCTGCGTTTCTTGTTTCATTAAAAAAGGCAACTTCCAATTCGTCTCAATTGATGAGGTTGAAGGCAGCAGGTTGTCCACATGGGAAAAAGTCAGAGCAGAGGGGCGGACGGGCGGCAGAGAAACCCCAGCGTCGGGCTTTTGATTGGACATTCCTCGGCTTTCTCTGCATTTACCTCTGTCTCTCGCTTGGCATATCTCAACTGATTTAATCATTACCAGAGGCACGGAGGGTGGCTGGCTAATTGCCGTTTTCTGCATGTAATATGATGCCCGTTACAGTCATTTGCTTTCCAAAACTACCACAGGGGGGGAGAGATAATTACCAACGGGTGAAAATTTCAACTCGTTCTTAACTGCTGTGGGATGCTGATCACACTGCCGCCGCACACTTTCCACCTCTCCGTGTTAGTTCCTGCTTCCTAAAGCAATGGACGGATGCGTGGTTACACGAGCTGATTACCTACCCAAGCCTTACCTAGCGTTGTTTGTGTTTCTCTCCTCAGTTCCCTTCCTTCTCACCTACGGTTTCCTTCTGAAAAGCTCTCTCTGCCTTTTATTGTCCTTTTCGGCCTCTCTTTCACACGCCACCGACTAGCGAAGAGCCTGCCCTACTAACTGTCATTGCCGTTTTCGCTCCTCCATCCCTCAGAGCTCCCCCCCCTCAGGACCACCGCTCAGAGAAATGAGGACAGAAAGCGGGAGAGAAACTCAGAGGCTGGGGGGGGAGGCGGAGTCGAAGAGGAGATGACACTGAGAGACGGAAAGTGGGAGACAAAAACGCAAGAAGAAATAACAGCACATCCCTACTAATAGACGACTAATAGACGACGCTCAACATGGGAATTAGACTTCCTGGACTCTGTTTTCATGCCACCCCCCCTTTCATTTCCCTAACACTTTCATTGCTCTCGTTTGGAGCATTTATGAGTATCTTTGAAGCAGAGTTATGACTGCATAATTTTGGGATTGCAGCTGCATGTTGCTTTGTAGGGTTCACAGAGAGTCCCACCCAGAGAGTAAACCCGAGAGAGAGAGAGAAAGCACCACCCGTTTGTTTTCCAGCTCTGTCAGAATATCCATAGGATGAGGAAAGCAACGTTTACCCAGATCGGAGATGACTGGATTATTTTCCGCATTCATAAAATGTATCTTTACGCCTCAAACATGGGAGACAAACAGCCTGACACACAACAGCTTTGGGATTAGGAAGCGTAAACCAGGGGGGATAAAACAGAAGACATTATAATAAAAGGAAAGAAAAGCTGTAATACTCTTGGTTTTAATGCCCCCAAACCTTTTCTTTTATATGTTGTAATGAAGACAGCAGAGCTGTCAAGGTGATACAGGAGCACATCCGACCCACCCACCCTATTCTATAGGGCGTAGCAGGGCAAGGGTGGAGGAACAGGTTTCTATGGTGAGGGCATTCATCGGCTACAACAATAAATCCCCATGGAGACGAGAGATTACAGCGGCACATATAAATATCACTGGAAGAGGGACTTGCCGACAATAGGCAATATTACCGTGGCGAACCCTTTTCAAAGCTACACGAACTGTTTATTGTGGACCTATCAGAGCTGGAACGCTCCCCCCGTTCACCGCGCCGTGAAGAAAACAGTGCTCGGTTTAATCCCATCTATGAAAGGGGATTCTGCCATTGCAATAGCAGTGAATTTATCCCTAAATGATGACGGCAATTAAACTCATTTAAGCGTTGCAGAGACAGTTTCTTCCTCCAGGCTGCTGAGCACTTAACAGCCAGAGTACCCAGATCGATACCATGCATTGGTGCATTAATACAACCATGTGTCCCTCTTTGTTTGAGAGAGAGAGTGAAAGAGAGATAGATAGATACACATTTTAACAGATTTCTGAGCAAATTGCACCAGAACTTTATTCATATATAAAGGTGCAATGGATTATAAGGCGCACCGTCAATTTTTGACAAGATTTGAGGAGTTTAAGTGCACCTTATAGTCCAAAAAAAATACGGTATCTACACATACATATATGTCGTGTATCATCTAGGATGAGCCTATTCGATACGATTCTCGATATAGCTCAGCTTGATTTGATTTGACTCCAATATCGATATTTATTACTTTCAAATGAATGCTTAAACTCCTTCAATCAACAAAACCAGCCAAATCTTATATTTATTGAACACTGATATATTAACTGGAAAATAAAGTGCATTTGGTTCAATGCATTTAATGTATCACAGAAACCAAAAATGTGCCCAAATGTCTGATTTTAGGGACGAAGGCGCTTCTGAAATCCTGTCGGCCAACTCGCAAATTCGTCTCACCTGCATCTTCTCGCGGTGAACAGTAATGGTGCGTTGTTATAACGCCCCCTAGGGGTTAGGAGGTATATCGATTTTTATGCGCCTTCACTGAAATCTCACGAGAATACTTGGAATTGGGAAGTACCAACTGCACCAGGCCCCGGCATACAATCATGCAATCGATCCAAGGCATTATGGTTGCAAAAATAAGCCACATGTATGCAAAGCGAAGTCCTTTTTCAAAATGCCCGTGCGACAACAAGCAGCAAGATGGCATGTCGACTGACAGCTGGCGGTATGATGTGTTTACGCTCTCATTGGTGCAGGTCATGTCACTT
Organism: Fundulus heteroclitus; assembly: GCF_011125445.2. Classification (NCBI taxonomy): domain Eukaryota; kingdom Metazoa; phylum Chordata; class Actinopteri; order Cyprinodontiformes; family Fundulidae; genus Fundulus; species Fundulus heteroclitus. The sequence continues at coordinate 17,735,495 of NC_046375.1, read as the reverse complement.
TCAGGCTTACAGTTCAGTTAATAATGGCTGCGCTCGAGGATTGCTTCTAGTCTGGTATTGCAAATGTTTTTTTTTTTTTGGGGGGGGGGTTTCCCAGGAGGTTATTATGTAGCAGGTGACAATTATGAATGCATTCATTTGTGAAACTACATGAAAATGTTTGCATACATTTGTTGTACTTTAAATCTCATCAAATTAAATCATTAAAGTGGATTAGCACTTCAAATTTTAACTAAGTAGGATAAGTAGGTAAACAAAGTTTGGAGGGTGTTTTCAGGACATCAAACTGGGATTGCGCCTCCAAAGTCAGATTCTTTGTTTGAACATCTCACCTCTGTAAAGTTGTCTCTCATAAATTTTCACAGAGTACAACCTAAAAAAACAACAACAAAGAATTGGAAAAAGGCGGGCCCTCGTCCAGCTGAATCTAATGAAGTCATAATCAACTCCAGCAGACCGCAGAGGGGACGTCCAAATCGCTGGACGTTGAGGCAACAGGCCGCCGCTTTCCAAAACGTTGCATCAGCGGCCGACGGCCACCCCAGGCACAGTTGCGAAAAATAAGCGCGCATGGAAACCGATTCTGCGCTGTTCTCTTTGCATGATCTCTCCATCTGTCACGCAACGGCGCGGAGAGATCTGCACCAACAGGAGCAGATGCATTTCAACACACTGAAACACATTTAATGCCATACTTTCAGAATTACAGGTTTTTGATCCAAACCTCCCAAAACACACACACACACACACACACACACACGTCCTCCCACACATATACACGCAATAAAAAGATACTTAGGAACGGTGCCGGTGTGAAAATTTGGGACATGCCTGTCTCTTTACGCAGCACTCTGACCCTCAAACCGAGGATTACACAAAGGATAATCCCTGTGTGTGTGTGTGTGTGTGTGTGTGTGTGTGTGTGTGTGTGTGTGTGTGTGTGTGTGTGTGTGTGTGTCTTTGTGTGTGTGTCTGTCAGGCGCCCTCTCTGCTAGCGCCCTGCTTTGCTTCCATCTCCACTTGGCTTTGACCGCTGACAGGAAACAAGGCAGGCAGGTAGAAAACTGCTCCACAGAGTCCTCCTTGAGTTTTCTAATAAAAGTAATAAAAAAAAAAAAAAAAAACATGATTATTTGAGGATGTTTACCATGCAATTACTCTGGTTGCTATGTCACTGCTGGCACCTCACAGCTGCACCGCAAAACACGTGGTGCGTTCACTGGCACCTACCGTGCTGTAATAGGAAGACAACGTATTGCTATGTGTCAATGTGTCTGAAAGCTAAGAGAGAAAAAGTCCATTAAATTAGGTTCATCCACAAAGAGCTAAACTGATTTTACGTATGTAATGGTGTTGGGTGACGTGTCCCTCTCTGTGTCTGGGGGAGTGTGTGTGTGTGTGTGTGAGAATAATAGGTCAGCTCATAACTACTATTGTTAAGCGCTAAACTCCCCCTTTTCAGCGATTAAAGCAGTCAGGCGCACACGGCCTGTCTGCGTGAACGTGAGACCGAGCGTGTGTGTAGGAGAGACAAAGAACGGGGGCGGGTCACGTTAGTGCACACGAGAGGGGTCATAATTTACTGATATCCCGGAATAAAGGAAACGCAGGAGAAGAGAGCAAGAAAGCAGGAAGGGGACTGAGCTGCAAGACACAAAAAAAAAAAAAGAAAAAAGTAGAGGAGGGGAAGGAGAGGCGCTTTGAAGCTTGGGGTGAACCTGCACGGCTCGCTCTGCGGCGGTGGGTGTGGTGACGCTGTGGTGGGTTAACGTCTGATGGCAGCCGGTAATCACAGGTGCTTTTCGCCAAAACAAGTGATCGTTTCGCTTGGCTCGCACGACAAACTGGTGCACGCTCTGCAGACACTGCATCTCCTAGAATTAGCAGAAGCGCTAATCAGGATGCTTTATTGGCTCATTGTTTCGTTGACTACAGAAGGAATCCTCTTTTTTTTAAGGCTTTGCCACATTACGACAACAAATCCCTGTATTTCTTCTTTTTTTTTAACCTACATTTTAATCAACGCTGCACTTCCCTGAACGCATCATCCCATCGGTGGAAGACGGTGGCGGTAGTAGCATCATGTGGGGGTGGCTTTCTGCAGCAGAGTCAGGAAAGCAGCTCAGAGGTGATGGAGCTAAATTCAGAGTTTAGATCTCTTGACCTTTTTTTGGACATGCAAACACCACGAGTGGCAGAAAACAGCCATCCTGTACACATCACAGGAACTAAAAATAACTAAACTTTTCTTGAAATTAGTGCATTTATCCTTGATTTGAGCAGGTAAATAAGATGATTTGCCATTAGAATAAGAATTTTGCAATTAAAATATTAATAACTCATCTCCATCATCTTATTTCAAGTGCAGGATGTCTAATTATCTTATTTTAGGAGTAAAAATACTCATTCCGTTGGCAGATAATCTTATTTACCTGCTCAAATCAAGGACAAACACACTAATTTCAAGAAGTTTTTACTTATTTTTAGTTCTGATTTTTGCAGTGTTCAAGTCGAAGTTGAAGCCTCGTTCCGACAAACTGCAAAATAGCTCAAGATCAGCCAGAATGGATGGGAATTGTATATAAACATCAAAGCAGAATTAGTAAAACCCTCAGTCTGCAGGGTGAGACCTAGTATACAGTAGGGCTGGGTATCAACTAGGATGAGCCGATTCGATACGATTCTCGATACATAGCTCAGCTTGCTTTGATTCCAATATCGATATTTATTACTTTGAATTAATGCTCAGTGATTCAATCACCAAAATCAGCCAAATATTATGCTTATGTTCTATTTATTGATCACAGACATATTAACAGGAAAATAAAGTGCATTTGCTTCAATGCATTTAACGTGTCACAGAAACCAAAAATGTGCCCAAACATCAGATTTTAGGGACAAAGGAGCTTCTAAAATCCTGTCGGCCGTTCCAGAAATTCGTCTCACTTGCTCTCCTTCGCTGTGAACTGTAATGGTTGCGCTGTAATAACGCCCCCTAGAGGTTGGGAGGTATATCGATATTGAAAGCCAGAATATCGATATTAAATCGTTTTTAAAAATATCGATATTAATCTTTATATCGATTTTTATGCACAGCCCTAGTACACAGATACCCACAGGACATCCTATTGTAATAACGCTTGCCCTGTGTGGTTCTACAAAGCATTACCCATCTGCTTTAAAATGATGCACTGCTTTGTGCTGGTCTCTCAAATCAAATTCTAACAAAATACATTAAGGTTTGTGGTTTTAATGTGGCAAAACGGGAAAGAGCTTAAGGGGTGAGGATACGTGTGCAAGGCTCTAACACAGCCACACATCACCAACTCATTGCTGCCAGTCATTCATTAGCTCTCCATCCTAAACCCTGAACTCTAAAATTAGAAGTTTCCCTGGCGACCACAGCAAGATGTCCTCTTTTCTACACCGCTCCACTGTTCCCTCGGTCACTTCCAAGGACGCCGCGGCGTCGTTCTGTGAAAAATGTTTGCCGTGGCCAGAATTTCACACCAGACTAATTATTTAGGCGTCTGGTATCAGATAATCCCAGGCCAGTGACCTCTGACCCCTAACCAGGAAACAGGAAGATACCCCCTTCTGGTCCTCCAGACAAAATGAGAGATTTTTTAAAATATTACCAAAGGCAAACTTTAATTTCAAAGCATTTATGCATTTTCTACAATCCAGCTCTTAGTTATTAAACTAAGAGCTGGGTAACACGTTTGATCCCCTGACACACAGTGAGAACATTTGGTCAAATTTAGGGCTTCTTGCCGCCACTTCCTGCCACAAATAATTTGACCTGAACAGCAGAGTGCTTCTAGTCCCCCCCACCCCCAATACAAACACAGAGTTCACAGAGTTCTTTAAACTCTCTCCAAAATGTTTCACTAACTTCAGAGCATCTCACTCGCTGCTAATGAGAACTAGTTGGCAGGGCTGCGCTTCCACTCAACCTTATTGACCGGGACATTTCGTTTACTCTCAGTATCCTTTCTTCTTCGTCCAATCCCGCCTCCCATGGTGCCGATTTGTCAAACGCTTACGTGGCATTTTCTGACACCGAACTCTTTTTTTTTTTTGTTAATCAAATGTTAAAATGGAACTGATCAATATGGTTACATACGAGTATAATGATGAACTACTTCTAATTAAAGTAATGTATTAATTCAGTTGGGTAATGAACACAAGGATATTTTGTCGCTACTTTTTTTGTATGTCGTTCAGAACAAAATATCAATTGATACCCAGTCTCCAACAGCCCACTGTGGAAAATTTCAAGTGGTTTATCATAACAAATGCCTATTGAGGTTATCAAAATAATGAATGCCTCGATATAATCAATACTAAAAAATGTAATTATTCTAAGACACTTAACTGCGTCATAGTCGACAAACTGAGCCGGTCACATTTGCCCAAATTGTCACGCTTCTTCCCACCGCAGCCTCCCTGCAGCTACTAATCCCATCAATGTGCTGCAGCAGGAAGTTTAAACTCTGCTAACATGTCGAGTTCAGCCAGAAGAACATATGCCATCCTCTTTATTAACGAGACAAACAAACACAAGCGTTATTCATAGAAACTTTCCCTATGAGGCAGGCGAAAAAAAAAACTAAATGTTGAACAGATGCACATGCTACGCTACCGCTACAAGCTAACGCTACGACACAGATTTTTGAAAGAAACTCAAAAATATCGTTAACAGTGTAGTAGTAAAACACCTGGGCATCATAAGCTAACGCTATCTGTTTAAATATTAGCTTAATGGACAACCCAGAGACGGGTTTCCGTCAGTTTGTGCTCCCCGTCAACACGTGGTTCCCAGATGCACAGTTCTGCACCACGCAATGCTCCCCTCTACAAAACAGTCAGCTGATAGCTATACTATCAGTTTTATCTTTTTTTAATCTTTTGCCAAACAGGAAAGCGACATTTAAAATGATACATTTCTCTCATCAAGGGCAGAGTTTTCCCCATACTAAATGGTCTTACCCTAACTAAGAAAGCCAACGTTACATTTATTCCCATATTTTTCGGACTATAAATCGCTCCAGAATATAAGTCGCATCAGTCAAAAATTGTGTCATAAAGAGGAAAAAAATATATATAAGTCACACCGCACTATAAGTCGTACCGGACTTTACGCATTTATTTAGACATCTATTTCACACAACCCAAAACTGTCATTTAATCTGGTAAACCAATTTATTAAATTATACAATTGCATCCACAACCGGCCGAATAACATGTAATATACTTGGGAGGATGAATGGGGTAAATTAGCAACTCCAACCGGCAAGGTTTAATCCAGTGCATTTAACGGGCCGTTACTCAGACTCAGACTTACTTTAATGATCCCAGGGGGAAATTACTTCACTGAAAGTTGTCAAAATGACGGCTAAATTAGATCATGAGCGTAATTAGATTAGATTCAACTTTATTGTCATCACACAGGTACAGGTACAAGGCAACGAGGTCTAACAAGAGGTGCAATAGCAGCAAGTGCAGGATAAACAATGGTTCCATAATTACAGGACATGGGTTTTTACTAAATAAATATAGAGATGTATACTATTATAAACAGAATTTTACTGATAGATTTGTCCTATGAGTACAATATATAGATAACTAGTATTGCTAGTATCCTATATGCTAAGCTAACAGTACGACACAGATGTTTCACATTAACATAAAGCTCACGTGCATCAGCGAAGCTGTAACCTGCCCGGACAACGGACCTTTAAGCTAGCGCTAATGCTAGCTGTCACTAGCGTCACGGACAGCCTAATAAAAGGGGTTCTGTCGCGGTCTGGGTGCTTCGAGCCCTTCTGCGTGAATACATACTGAAACAGCGAAACAACATACAGTTTTCACAAGCCTGGCGAGCCCTCTTGCGATATACAAGTCGCACCTGAATATAAGTTGCAGGATCGACCAAACTATGAAAAAAAGTGCAACTTATAGTCTGAAAAATACAGTAATCAAATCTTGCTCTTAACCAGAAATTACTCTGACTTCAAAAAATGCTGGGGCACTTTACAAAGCGGTATGAAATATTGAGTATTTTTCTTAGTGTCAATACAGAGTTGAAATTTTTGCATCGTGACAACCCTAATGCCTAAATTTCTGATGTATGTCCTGCAAAGTACCATCCTAAGTGAGCTCTGGTCAGGACGAGGGTAAGTGTCTCCATTGTGAGATCAATAAAGTTTAATTATTATTATTAAGCACTATATAATATCAGTGCTCTCAATGTTTGTGATTCCACGTACTGATATCCGACTGATCACGATGGCGTGTCAGGCTGAGATGCTTTCGTACCCGAACGCTGGGCTACCGTGACAAAAGCCTACAACGTTTTAACAAACAGGAAAATTAAACCGCAACATCCACCGTTCATCTCTAAGAGGGCAGCACTAAGATGGTTTGAAGACAAATACTGCAGAACTAAACAAGTTCACATAAAAATGTTAAAGAAAAAAGTGCAGTAACATTAAAGTATCACCCTTAGGCCCAATTTATCTGATTTTGGGGTGAGCAACACCTTAAATGTTTGCCTATTATAAACTGATGAATAAACCCAGAGTTTTGGTACTTTAAACCTACCCCCTGAAAAAATGTGTCGCCCTATTCGGGCATCTTAATTTTCCACACTTTAGCAACCCATACTGATGATATGGCTGAAATGTGAAATAAGTGGGTGCACCAGCGCCCTGTTTCCTCGTGCTGCATCCTGACCTTTTTAAAAACGAAGGCTTTGCCCCACGCCTCCCTGCCTGGCCTGTTCAGCCTCTCCCTGTGAGAATGTGACCCTACGCTGATTAATCTCTTGTTAACTACGTCTGGATCTGTGCCAGAGCAACAGGCCTCCGTTTTTTTTACTCTATCATTTCTTTCAGAAACGGATGCACGCTGGGGAAGGCGTTTTTTTTTTTTTTTTGCCCCCTCGTTCTCGCCCCCTCAGTGACTTAAAATCTTACCGCTGAACATAATGGTTCCCTTTTATTCCCTCATCAGACCGTACTTTAAACTGCCCCGCCGATTTATGTCCATTTGAGATTCGGTTACAGTTTTATTGAAAGAATCGGGCCGGCCTGCCTTTTACTTCTGTATCCTCAGTCGCTTGATCGGTCACTCCGCCTCAGCCGTCCCGGTAATAAGCTGAACACTGCATTACAGTTTCCATTCATCCATGGCCTTCTCTGATCTCCTCTGTGTGCAGAGGGCTCCTGTGGCGCCTCATCGCCCTGCAGCTGCAACACCCAGAGGCTGATACTTCCCTGTCACGGCTGAGCAGCGCACTGTAGAATGTGTCCACCTTGATAATTGCTGTGTTAATGTCACTGCCATCGCCGAGGAGAGGGAAAACGCAAACCTGAGCTCCGTTACGTGAGCAGGAGCCTCCGCTGACGGGTTGTCTGCGTGGTGCTGAGCAGAACTTGGGCCTCTGTTGAAGCTACAGAGCTGGGATGAAAACACACAAACACCCACAGAGGGATGTTCCCAGAGCCTTTCCGGATGGTTAAGCAATATCTCTCACTCTCTCCGTCGCTTTGACCCAGTCCCTTTCTTCTCTTGTGTCTAAATCGTACTCACTTCCTCCCAGCTCATATGTGTTCCTATCTTTCCCATTTTGTCACATCGCATCTACTCTAAGCTTTGGGCTTTTCTTCATTCCCCTGCGTCTCTATGTCTTGCACTCCAAGCAAAAAGTGAGGAGATTATGGCAGAATTTCTTTCCCTTTCAACAATTCGCCTCGACCCGAGTCCGGCGGATGGCTCCTCAGGAAGAGTTCAAAGAAATCACGACTGAGAAATGGAAGACGATGCAAAGTTTCCACATGAAATCAGAAATAATGTGAAGACTAGGCATAATCGTGCACTTGTTGCAAGCTCTCAGCTATAGCTAATGAGCCCATTCTCCCCAGCAGAACGACCAATTAGGGCGTCTCATTAGTGGGTTTGAACAGAGCTGCCACTGTTCTGCACGTCCTGGGAGTGAACATGGCACTGATGGGTTATAAACGATACACACAGCGAGGGGCCTGACAACCAGAGACACGGCATGCTCGCTTTGAGCACTACCTTACACCTAACTAAACATTTTACAACACAAAACATAAAAAAAGGTCAGTTTTAGATGTTTGTCACGTTTTATTTTGATTCCTACCTGTATTTAAAAAAAGATGACTTGCAATTAGGGCTGGGCAATATATCGAGATTTTTAAAATATCGAGATTGTTTTTAAAAGGAATACAAGATGAGAATATATCGTTTGCGTTATATTTATACTTTTATGTATTGCAGTAGGTCATTTTTCAGCCATTTTGCATATTTGTTCAAAAATGTGCCTGGGAGAAATTTGGGATAAGGCGTTGATTCGGAGATGCCTTTTCATAGTTCATTTATGAAAAGAAAAAAACATATTGATATGAATATCGTTTAACGGCATTCAGCTTAAAAATATCGAGATATTATATTTGGTCCATATCGCCCAGCCCTACTTGCAATACAATCCTACTCTTGATTACTAAGTTAACACCGCTGAGTACAAACTAGAAATTGGAACCCCACATTTCATTAAACCCCAGTCGTCATTGCGTTTTCATTGTGTCTAATATTTTAATCACAAAGGAGTGCTCAGATCTATTAATTAGTGTAATGGTACACAAATGTCACTGTTTGGTGGGTTTTTGGAATTGCTTTATGCAAGAAAAAAAAACTAGAAAATGTTTTTTTCTTTATTTGGTCAGCGGTAAAACAAAGAATCTTTCAATTTCAGAAATTAATTGGATTTTGTTATGCACTAAAAGAAATTTTATAACTAAGTGAAGATTTGGTTGGAATCTTTTCAATGAATTAAGTAGTATTAGGGGGCAATAGTAAGTGCCTGGATAGATAAATTATACAACAATATAACTACCTGAAAACAGTTCATGTTGACCTTTAGATTTCTTTAATTAGACTGCACCCACATTTAAGATTAAAACACATATTTAAATCACTTAAGAGTTGTTTTGATGTATAAACATCCTAGTATCCCAGCTGTACCTGAATGCAGCATTTGCAGCTGTTGGTAAAATCCCCTTACTTGCGTCTTGTTTGGCGCTACAGCTAGCCCATTTGAACGCAAGCGCATTTTTCTCCGGTACCACTGATGTGTTAATTTAGCTTGAGGCTGTTTCATGTGAATAATTAAGATCAGAGCAAAGGAAGCTAGGCACCTTATCGCTGTTCACAGATGCGTACGTACACTGACACTAAGTTCTTGTTCGGTTCGCCGCTGCAGGTGCACGAGAAACCTTCATGTTCCCAAACAGCAGAGCTTAGTGACAGCCGCGAGTCCTCTCTGTGTTGTTTTTGGTGGCACTCTTTAAAGCACAACATTGCAATGCCCACTTAGCTTCACCCATTAACATCCTGCATGTAATCAATATAGCTGGAGAGACTTTCCCTGCTCTTGGTGCCCATATCGGATCAGGATTCTGGCGACCAGGATGCTAAAAGCTTACGGGGGAATGGTGGAGATGTTGTGAGGATAGAAGAAATAAAAAAGCATATAGAGGGAAACTGTTGGTCAGTCACATCTGGTGCCATCATCATTGCATTTTTCAACAACAACATGGCAACCATTCCTCTTATCCTGTAGCGCTAGAAACAAATGAAGATTTTAGTCTGTTTGCCTTTTATTTCTTTGCAATGGCAGGAAAAGTAGCTGAAATTTGGTAAAATAATACTTATGAAAGGGACCCGTTTATGGTGGCCGGCAACAAAACAAAACATACCATTAGAACGAAAATTTAAAAAAATAGAAGATCCGCAATTTGTCTGAAAAGAACCTGCATGCAACCATCAAATTGGACCCTACATCTATACGCACGGAGGAGGCCAAAGGCTCCGGACCTGACCAATATCTCCATCAGTGTCTCTAATCTGTAGCAACACAGCTACTAAACCACTAATAATGAAAGCAGTTAGTAATAATTGGCAGAGCGAACTGGGAGAAAACCCAAAGCACTCCTCTTCAGGCAATACTAGAAGCAGCTATAGCAGCTCTTAGGGAGCTGACATGGTTATCTGCACTCTGACTGAAATCCTGTCCATATAACAACAATGACCGGCGCACATGACTGCCATAAAAGCACAAGCGAATAAAACCCAAGATGGATTCTCTCTCTTTGCTGATTAGGAATCCAGCTGCCTCTCACTCGGAGAGCAGATAATCACTTTATAACAGACCGATGGAGCTCCTCCTGGGTGGGTTGTGCAGATCAAAGGGAGGAGAACTTCACAAGACGCGCTGAAATCCACAATTAAGAGTCAGATTTCAGGGTTACCTTTAGTACCGAGTGGAACCGCCCCGTGTCCTGGCGTTAGTCTGTTAAGTCCTCGGGTTACGTTACCTGTGTAGCGCGTACGAAGAACAACAGCTGGGAGATCCAGAGCATTTTGAGCCAAAGAACAAAAAACGTGACAGGCACGCCTTTAAAAAACAAAAAAAAACGCCACTGATCATACAACCCTTAATTTGAAATGCAATTAACTCAAATGATAAAGAGGCACATATGTGTCGCATTTCAACCATTCACAGTCACATTTTTCACCGTTTGCAACTTGACTTGCAGTTCTGATCCTGTTATCAATAACGTTTCTTTTTTTCTACAGTTTTGCCACCTGCTGCAGTCAGTAATGATTTTTTTTTATTTTTTTAGGCACCTATTGCACAGACGGTTATACGTTTGCACCATTTTCCCATCAAGAGTTGTAAAAAGTATGGCAAAACAAACAGCTGGGCGTAGCCGGGCTATCTGTTTGCTTAGCCAGCCTGCAGTCAGCCGTCTACCACACATGCTGCTCGTGGCTTACTACTATCGCCTTAATAAAATCAACAAAAAAAAAAAAAAGTGGACAGGTCGCGCTACTTTTATCTCCACAGCAAGACTCTGGACAATTATTTACAGTCGAATCTGACGAATAGGAAAGGCGCAGCAGGTTTTCTTTCAGCCAGCTGACAGGCAGTGAGCAGCAAGAGTTTTGGGGGAGGGAGGGGGAGCGCTTAACGCCTGTCCCTCTGGCATTTTATCTGACATCGCATACAAAAAAAACAGCTTTATGTTGCAGGAACAGCACGACGGAAAGAATTTCAGGTTCTGAAAAAAATGATAACTAGCCAACAAATAACATCCAAAAGAACACAGATAAAAAGGCTTTAGGAGGTGAACACTCCCAATGTTGCAGCCAGGCATGATAAGCATGGAGATGTTGGTTATTTTCTCTCTTAAGGGTGCATTCACACCAGCCCTGTTTAGTCCACTTTTAATCGCACTCTGGTTCGTCGTCTGCGCAGAAAGCTCGCTTCGTTTGTGGAGGTGTGAATGGGCAATAGGTCACCAAAAAAAAGTGAACTCCTAAACCTAAAACCCAGGTCTCATCCTGATTGATTCAAGAGGTTTGGTTCGTTTGACAAAGCGCCAACGATGAAAGCAAACCGCACCAGCAGAAAATTTGCAATTCGGTCCCCAATCGACCCGAGTCTACCGGACTATCGGGTGTGAAAACGCCCTTAGCCTGTTGGGTTGACCGGAGCACTTGGTAGGAAAAAGCCTTTAACTTGGTAACATAGCCTGCACACTTTTAATAGAGACAAAAGCAGGCTTTTTATATAAGATATAAGTGGGCGGTTTCTCAACGGCCAGTGTAGCACATTTGATTGCTCGATTAAATCGAGGGATTCCTGAAACATTCTATAGGTGTATCGGGACTTGCACAAACTTTTCACGAGTCAGCACAATCCCAGATCAGTGTCTGTCCTGATTGCCTGACAGTAGCTGAGCCCCAAAAAAATACATAGGAAGTGCCTGGCCTATAAAGCTATGGATGCAAGGAACCATCAAAGGGAACAAGGATTTAAACCCATAGGAGCAGCAAAAAATGGGAGTGCATTCCCCACCAGTTTATGTCTGTAAACCACTTACCAAAAATGTAGCACATGTTTAATAAATTACCATTAAAACAAGGCAGTGGTACTGTAAACAAAAATATCATAAAAAATAAATAAAAAGAAAAAAACAAAGCAATAGAGAAAGTGAGCAGCGTGATTTGTAAACAACCAGGGGTCTACTACTTTGTTTTCTCAGCGGCAGGAAGCTGCTACGTGAGTTGTCCCACAAAAACGGAGCCGAATGTTTGAACGGTCTCTGAACGCATCATTAAAAAAAAAAAAAAAAAAAAAAAACACTATCGTTAAAAACTGACGCAAAGGTAACGCTACGATTAATCTGAACTAACCTCTACCTGTGGAGCGACTCCGTCCTGTAAACATCAGCGTAGCTAAATTCACCTGAGCTAAAAAAAAAAAAAAAAAAAAAAAAAAGAAAAAAAAGAAAAACATCCCCGCGAGCTGTTTTTACGCTACCGACGTAAATCACATCCTGAAGGAGAAGCAGCGGGAAGCGGGTGGTGGAGAGGGGGGGAGTTAAGGTGATGATAACAGGGGGATAACATGGAAGAAGGCAGGCGCCATGAAGCGCCTTCTGCCGAATGCATGAATTAATTTCCTTCATAACGGGCTTCGGTGCAAAGCGGCGTTTCTGTTAAACCACATTCATGAATAAAGTAGCTACTCGCGGAGGCTGAGCATAGGTGACCTCCACATGTAAGGCACAAAAACCAGAACATGATGCAGACCCAAAAGAGACAGCCGATTTATATATCTCCATCACGTGACTTTAAAAGGAGGTGAAAAAATCAACCCGTACCTGTTTAAATCTCCAGAGATGAGTAAGGAGGGGATTTTTGTTTTCTCTCCCAAAACGTGGACTCGCACTCGGTTCCGCTCCAGCGAGATAAATGCACGTCCCACAGCTTCAGCCTCCCCAAAAAAAATCTCAACTACAGTCCACACGCACACAGACGGTCTGGCCGGAGCTCAAAGAGACGTGTCCATCATCGCGGAGTCCCGCCCTTTTACAGTGCAAAAAACATCTTTTACCCGGTTCTCATTGGCTTAGAGGAATTACTGTAATGAGACTCTGACATGTGATTGGTCGCTTTGGTTGTCAGATTGAAGTGGAGGGACGTACCACAGACATACATGTACGAGGAAAATGTGTTAAGAGTCAGTGAAGCACGGCAGCTCCCCCTAGAGGCCAAATCCTGCAACATACGTTTTTTGTGTAATGTGGGACTTTTAATACGTGGGGTACAGTTTAAGCTTTAGATTTTATATATTATGTTTTTCAAATATTATTATAATATTACATAATAATATACACTACCAGTCAAAAGTTTGAGCTCACCTTTATTGTCATTCAATGGCTTTTCTTTATTTTTATGACTTTCTACTTTACAGATTTAAAGTGAAGACATCAAAATTACTAAAAAGTATATATAAATATGTGTCAAACACAAAATTGTGAAACTACTCAAAATATTTAATATATATTTAGTATATTTAGCTTTTCAAAATAGCCCTCCTTTATTTTGATTACGGCCTTGGTCAATATTGGCCTCCTATCGAACGCTTTATGAGGTTAGTGATCTGAAATGGTTCTCCAACTGTTGCCAGAGGTATTAATAAAATTAAAGACTCAAACCTTTTACTTGTGTATATAATAATAATAATAATAATAATAATAATAATAATAATAATAATAATAATAATTTCTAATGCACTTTTCGTCTGCAAGATCTCAAAGTGCTACAGAGTTAAAAGGAGTTAAAACAAGGTAAGGGAAATTAAAAACATACTGAATTAAAAACAGTAAGGTATGGTTAAAATCAGTTTGTAGTTAGCATTCAAAGGCCTTTCTGAATAAAAAAAAAAATAAAAAAAATCCAGGCTTGTTTTGAAAGAGACAAGGCTCTGAATAGTCCTCAGCTGGGTAGGGAGGCTGTTCCAGAGACGTGGTACGGCCAAGCAGAAGACACAATCTCGCACGGTGCAGAGTGTGGTACTGGGGACTTGGAGGAGCAGGGTGTTTGTGGATCTGAGGATGCGGGTGGTGGACTGAAGGGTCATGACTTCTTGGAGGTAAGTAGGTGCATGGCCATGGGTGCATTTATGGGTGAGTAGCAGAATTTTATAGATCCGGGATGAGACAGGGAACCAGTGCAGTGGTTGAAGGACGGGGGTGATGTGCTTGTGTTTACAGGCTCTCATCAAGGCCCTAGCAGTGTATTATTGAATATATATATATTTTTTTTATTATTATTCAGGATTATAAATAAGTTAAACGATGTGTAAATTTTTAAGTTGGAATGCGCTTCAAAACAAATGTCTAACTGTACAGATAAAGTTGACTTTAATAGTTAATGTTAATGTTAACATAATAGTGTTCAGTGTCCTCTAAATCTTTAGGTACTCCCGGTAGAGAGGTGCAAAAAGTGACAAATATCTTGCTGGACCCTGTCTCACCCATAAATCCACTTATTTCTGTTTTTGTCCTCTGGAGGGAGGCTAGAGAACATTTGGGCCAGACTGTAAAAGTTTCTTTCCTGAGGCCATCAGGCCACCGAATACTCTTAAAAGGCTGCAGTCCCTCTCTCCTGTCTGGAATTGAATGAATACACTGAATGTGCAGTGCGCTTTCCTAATTGACAGTAGACATTGCACCCATGCGTTTCAATATCTCATTTGAGTCCTTGTTTTTTATCTGCCACCTTTAATACTGTGAATTGCGTCTGCATTTGCGGAAAGTGTATGATGGAAGTGACATTGAAGTGTACCGCACTGACAAATTCTTTTGTCACAGTAGCATCATGAAAAGAGCAAAGCACCACTGCACACCTACTAAGACATGGCTGTCCACCTGAAGTGACAATCAGAGATCCACGTTAACCCTTGATGATGTGCAGAGAGCTACAGCTCAGATGGAGGAATGTGTGCCACAAGCAACGTGGAAACACAACAAACCTTTGTAAGAAAGATGACAGCAAAAGTCAACTTTCAGCCGTACAATGTGCCAGAAAACTAGCGGGGTACACCATCCTGAACACATCACCACCAAATAATTAACATCATGCTTTCCACAGTTGGGACTGAGAAGCTGGATAGAGCTGATAGGAATATGAACGGAGCTAGGTACAAGGAAACCCAGAGGACGTAAAGCCAGAACTACGTTTAGATCAGGATTCTGCAACCTTTACAATTCAAGGAGCAATTTTTACCCTCAATCCAGTTGAATAAAACTCAATCAAAGCCATAAATGTTACGTGACCTTAGAACTTTTGTTAAATATCTACTACAGGAAATTTGTCATTTTTAGAGAACTGTCATTTTATTTCTATTTCTGTTTTTAAATAAAGAAAAAATACAACATTTTTACAAAAAGAGGGTGGATACAATTAATGCGATGAGTTGTTATTTGTGGAAAATTCTGTAAAAAAGCACATAGTTTCCAGTTCAATGACAAAAGAGATTTACAAAAATATTATTGGTACTTTTAATGTAATTTTTGTGGAAATTCAACACAATTATTCCATGAAAAAAAAAACAGCTAAAGCCTTCATTTGTTATATCTATATGTAAAAACATTAGTTGGTTGTTCGATTTTAGCCAAATTTATAAAGAACCCGAGGGCAAGGTCCCAACAGCCACTTGCTGCTCTGGAGCCACAGGTTGCAGATCCCTGGTTTAGATCAAGGCTTATGTATGGGTTCAAATGGGCTGGCCAAAATCCAAACTAATTTCATTGATTCCCTCTATCCCATCCAGCTGAGCTTGATCCACTTCGCCAAGAAGGAAGGGCGGAAATTTCAGCGGGGTCAATACAAACACACGGCATATTCTCTGATCATTGATGTAAAACTATCTGTAAACCGTGAATCCTTCTCCTTCCACTACACATTTAACACTTTTTCTTTGTGTTACTCTATCAAATGAAGTCCCAAATAAAATACAATGACAGTTGGAACATTGATACAAGGTGAAAATAATCACTGGCTATGAATACTTTGGCAAAGCACAATGAAGTACCTGCTGGTACTTTCTGGTATGACTTTGGAATGGTTGCTATAAATACCCTCATAAACAGGTATACACAAAAAAATATAACGAGCAGCTATAACTAGGGGATGTGCCGATAAGAAAAACTGGGCCAATGTCGAGATCCGATGTTAATATTGTTGTTATGTCCAATAACCGATATTTACCAATGTGTGGATGTTGGTTTACACATTTACACACATTTACATTTCTGTCATGATCAAATTTTGTACAGCTTTGCGACGACTTAAAACGATTCAAGAAGAATTTTTGACTGTGAGTTATAGTGTAGACTTACACTCTGCTTTCCGTACGTCTTCTTTCAACACCGTGAAAAACGACCACACAGCTGACACTGCATCTCTGATCATTTAAAAACTCCACAATCCTGAACGAACAAAAACCGCATGATCAACCCGCTCCCGTCCCCCTCTTGAAATAGAGACACAAAGGGCGACCAGATGGAAATAAACATCGGTTGTTAATATCGGCCCAGTTTTACTTATCGGACCGATACCGACATGTTATAAAATGACTAACATTGGCCCGTACCGATGTTAACGCCGATATATCGTACACGCCTAGTTTTGACCCTTTCAACATGAATTATTCCCTACATTTCCCAGGCTCTTATAAGACCCACACAAACAAAGCGCCCGGGCAGATCATTGCATAACAACACCCGTCCACTGCCACTGTGCACAAGCGCGCGCACAAACACCCTTACATATACCGCCTGTTAAAGAAGCTCAGGTAATTGGCTTACGGTGTAAAGGAACCATGCAGATTTGACATCTACATGGGAAGAGTAAACAACCACACAAGGACACCGGTCATGCGTAAGCGCTGGGAAAGGAATGAATGAAATGCTTGTGTCTAAACAGACCTGATGGAAAACAGGAAGGATTCCTGATAAAGAGGCGGGTGGAGCGTGTATCCTCAGACTCACCGTTAGTGATGTTGCATGGATCCAAGGCAGACCAAGGGGGAGCATGCGCACAGACACACAGAGAGGCACACAGAGAGGGGAAATGAGAGCATATTTAGCACAGATGCTGCTTTAATGCCCCCCCCCCCCACACACACACACACACACACACACATCAGCATGTTTGTTTCATGAGCTACATCTACTAAGGCGGCCTCTCTAACATACCTCAATGGTAAATGAGCTAGCAATGTCATCCAATCGGACTCAGTTTTTATGATCTGACACAGGAATTGCACAAGACAACAACAAAAAAATAACAGGAGAACTCTAAGCTGCCGCTACAGCAGACCAGAGCAAATCTGCTCTCTGATGAGACAGCAAACGTGTTTCAGTATATTTGAACCAAACATGGCTAAAAGAGTACAAACACACAGCTATTAACGCCCACAAGTTAGAAAGGTGAATGACAGCAACATGCGTTGCTTGAGCCTTTTAGATAACCAGCTCAGTGACGAAATGTCTTAAAGCACTTCGCAGGATAGTAAAGACACAACAAACATAAAAAATCAAGAAGGAAATCAGAAAGAATCTACCTGATGTTTAATGGTCCCATCCTGCAAGAAGAGCTCCCACCATGACATCAAGCGATGACCAACCACGAATCTGTAGCTAATCGTTTTGCTGCGATCTATGATTCTGAAATCCTCTTTCACTCCTTTCTCTCCTCTGCTGCCCAGCCACAACCTCTCTCCGTCACTGACGAGCTCACAGAGCAGCTCCTCGCCCTGTGCTGGCCGGTTTTATGCTTGCTGCAGAGGCGATCATAGCAGGGGGGCCCTGTTCCTGCTGTATATGAACAGATTATGCTATGATCTTTAAGCCGAGAGGCTTCGATGTTGAGAAAGCAGCAAACGGGAATGGAAATAGCCGTTCAGTTTTCCCATGCAGGCACGAGATCAAGGCGGTTCAGATTCTCTGGAGGATTAGTGTCAGGCCCTTCTGAGGGGAATTACTCTGACAGAGCCATCTGGACAGCAACACACTGTCTACAAGAATAGCTATTGTCCGGCCACGACTGGTGACTTCATCTGAAGTCTGATCAGCCAAACATATATATTAAAAAAAATCTAATTAAATTCAACCAAAGTATGTAAATAAGAGCTACATTTTGCATCGGTCAGCTGGCTCTGAGTGTCAGACAAACACTGTCTCTAACCGAATTCTCCCTAACAACTCTTCCATTTAAACCAATCAGTTTTAATTAGTTTACCCAATCCAGGGCCTTTCATGGATAAAAACAGGCTAACTTGATTGGGTTAGAAAGCTGTTTGATTCACTCAAAGGTTTAGGACACTATATTTCAAATCTTTCGTAATTGAATGATTGGATCAGTGTTTTCCAAAACTGGGATTGGGGCAGTGGGTTATACAGCACAACAGTGGAGGATCTTGAAAAATCAAACTCCGTCCAACAATAAGTGCTTATGTTTTTTCCACTAAGGTTCTTGCATGAGGTAAAAGACAACTGTCATAAATGAATAATAAAAAAAGGAAAATGGCTGTCAACGCTGTTAGATTTTTAATCACTTTCTTGTCTGAGAAAAAGTGGTAGACTGTAAAATAAAGCGGGTATCTTTGCTTAAATCAGTAGGATGCAGAATTAAGAGAGACTAACAATAAATATAATCCGTGGTCATTTGTAATTAGTTTGATTGGTAAAGAAATCCTATTTGTTGATTGATACAATATTGTGAATTTCCCCACTGACAGACAAATGAAGGACAACTGTATTCCACAAGATCCCCTCCTTCCTCCTTTAAAGAGGTAAATCAGTCTCTCCCTGACATGGGTAAGTTCTTCATCCGTCAGTACTGAATTATGCTGAGATTACGATATGCATTACAAAACTTAATGAGGCTGATGGTTCATGTACGATAATTTGATTGAAAGTACCCACAAGTTTAATTCAGAGAGATAATCAAAAAGTACTTGAAGCAGCTGAGGCAGAAGGTTAGCAGGGAGACTGAGGGAGGGAGACTACTTACCTACCTACCTACCTACCTACCCACATACCTACCTACCTACCTACCTACTTAACTAACTAACTAACTACCTAACTAACTTACACAAGAGGACACTAAACTACGCCACAAGGACATCCTCAATCAAGGAGGAAAGTCTACCAGAGCTCGTACAGAAAAAAAAGAATCCAAATGTACAATGAACAGAAAAAAAAAAACACAAACCTAAACACAAAGGAGGGAACTAACATAGCAACACCTTGGAGAACACAAAATGATCAGAACAGAGACAGAAAACATACCCAAAAACTTAAAAGGTTCATAGCACCCTGTCCTGATCCTTTACATACAAATAAAACCAAACAATACCTCAGACCTAAGCATTGTCTGAGAGCTCATCTCACATTTTGCTTCAGGTGAACCGCCACATTTTGACACTTGTTGCAACTGTTTACAGTTCAGCTCTTTCATTTTCATCATCTGTCTGTTTAGACCTGAAGGCTTCCCATGAAGGCCACTCCTATCCTAAAGGCATCACGATAAGTCCAACACACACACACACACACACACACACACACACACACACACACACACACACACACACACACACACACACACACACACACACACACACACACACAGCGAGGTGCCTTTTACCTGGAAATCCCTAAAACCAACCGGAACGACTTGCGTCAGTATTTCCTTGCGTGACCCCCGCACTTCTCCCGCTCTCTTTATCTTCCTGCCTGCTGAAGAAACACAAAGACACTGAACAAATATTTCCCCGTCGGCTCACACCTGTTTGCTTGATGTAATGTCAAGCGCTTGAGCCCTCTCGCTTCCTCTTGCACTCCTTTGTATGTGTGAGTGGTAACTCTAAACTCAAGGATCGTGTTTCACGCAAGGAGGAGAAGAACAACAACAACGGCGTGAGCGCAGGGATAAAAGCACCAGCAGGGACTAAAATGATATAAGTGTACAAGAGTAGCAGAAATAAAAAGCTTTTTACAAAAGTTTTCTTTTGGCCTTACTTTTTCCGATGAGCACCATAGATGGGAAAAGACGCCAGAATATCAAATCTCACTCAAATCTGAACCATGTTTAGATCTCTGCCTGGGCCCTAATTCATGATTATTTATTTATTTTGTTTGTTTTCTGTGCGAGTTTCTTGCCTGAGTTTGGTTTTAAGAACAGTCGGCCAGAAACTTTCATGCCATGAAGGCTAAGGCGGAGAAAAATGTTTAAACACAGGTTCGTTGCCTAAAGATCTCAAAGTCTGTATTGTTTGGGGAATGGTACCAAAGCATACCACATAGGAGAAAACTTGCTATTTTGCATTAGAGAACTAATTTAGAAGCAAATGTAAGGACATTCGTCAGTGCATTCAGTTTAAACTCGGATCAAATCTCAGTGCAAGAATAAAGAGCTGTCAGAGGATGTTGGGGGTCCCCACTAGGCTGGAAGTGGCTCCAAGTCCGGCAGGAAGACGCTTGCTGAGACGTTGACAACTGCTGGTTTGTTTATATGGTTTCCACACAGTTTGGAATATTCTGTAAAAATATGGAATAGTATGATTTTAGAATATTCCAGATTGGGATGCATATGGAAAAATAAAAGAGTTTGGAGATACTATTTTTATTTTCTAGATTTTATTCCTCCCTGTGTGTATCCCTTCTACATCTGCTTTTCTTTCTTTTTCATTCTTTGTTTCCTTATTTTCTCCTTCTCGCTTGTCTTTCCTTATTTCTATTCTCTGCTCTTTTACTTGTATCTAATTATTTTTACTTTTCTTCCAATTGTCCTATCTTCCTACGTTCTTATATTATTATTATTATCATCAGTTTTGCGTTATTTCAAGTCCCTGAATTCTGCGTTTCAGCCGACACTTTGTATTTGCGACACCGCTGCACTTAGCAAACCAACACAGCATCAGGTGACATTTATGAGGCCATTTGGATGAACAGACAGTGGAGGTGTGTCCCGGTTCCTGAGTGAAACATACCTGATAGCTCTGAATCATGACTGATAAGCTTCAGTGAAAGCTGTCAACAAGCAAATTGGCTAAAAAGATTTTGTCTTTAAGAACAGCAGCTCTCTGTGGCATGCAAATCCTCTTTACAAATACTGCATGGCAACACTGTGACAAGTCTTTGGTACACTGGCACACTGACATATTTATGTGCAAGATGACTTCCTTAGTTAATGTTTAAGGCTTGATTTTGGTTTAGTGACTAAACTAAACTTTAGTGTGGTTTTAACGCCATAAAATTAAAATTGAGCTACTGGCAGCTTGCAATGTACTCAAATGCCACTAGAGGGCAACAGCTCCTTCTTGCTCCTTCTAAATTGTCTTCTTGTGTTGTTGAATAAAGGTGTTGATTGAATTATCAGCTTATTTTTAGTTTTATTGTTTTCGTTGAAAACTAAAAAATGTCATTATTAACAGGAGAAAGTAAATGAGACAAATCTTAACCCATATGTTCTACCTCTTGGGTAAGTATACAGTCAGTCACTGCAGGTCACTAATTAATATTCAGGGGAAATGGACAGGAAACTCCCTTTCTAGGCAGGCAAAGGCATAAAAAGATGTAATTTGCATAAGAATCACTGTTGTATCTGGAGTAAATATTTTCCAAGAGGTATTTCAGTTCTAGTAAGTTGTATTAGGGGTGGTGGCCTAGTGGCTAGAGCAGTGTGCTTGCACTCTCAGAAGGTTGCAGGTACCCAGTTTGAACTCCGCAGACTGCCACTACAGGTCCCTGAGCAAGACCCTTAGCCCCAGATTGCTCCCCGGGTGCTGTGATGGCTGCCCACTGCTCCCTAAGGCATGGGTTAAATGCAAAAGACAAACTTCATTGGAATGTACAATTACAATGGCAAATAAAGATTTCCTTTTTCTTTTTATGAATGTCGCCCATGGCAAAAAGTGGTTTATAAAAATGTACGGTATACTTACTTCAAGGTTACTTTTTATAAACTATATTACATATACTTAACAATAGTATAGTGAAGTACACTTGACTTGTACTGAAAAGAATAAACAGAAGTTTAAGACTAAGTACATTAATACTAAGACTTAAGCTTATAAGTTTACTTAATACAGTTAACTTCAAGTATAATACTTTTTGCTAAGGGTGTCTGTTAGGTATTGTTTCGCCAACTGCTTGAGAGCTCCACTCCAAACCACCCTGAAAAGCACAAATCCTTCCAGGTGAGATTTAAGGTCCAAATTCTGAGTTTACTGATACAGAGACACAGTAGTTCCATAAGCTTTGACTTTTAGTCAAGTCCTTGCCTGGTGGAACACTAACGTCTGTGTGAAATTAATGGTGCATCAGTGTGGCCAGAGAGTCCGCTGACCAAGAAAGAAGTCGGTATCGGCACCTTCAAGCTTGAATGGAACCTACAGACACCCAAACTGAGCAGTCAAAAGTTTTCTGGAGAAAAGTTTTAATGGTCAAAGACTGAGCTATCAGGCCACTGTTTCAATAGGAATGTTTAAACAGGCCAAGCACGGTGGTGGCGACATCATGCTGAGGATCCGTGTCACTACCAGAGCCACTGGTGCATTGCACAAAGTGAATTGAATATTGAAGAAGGGGGACTTCCTCAAAACTCTGCAACTTCCTTTTAAACCAACAGCGAGATGGTTAAAATTAGGACACAATTTGTTCCAGCAGGACAATGATCCCAAACACACACACACACACACACACACACACACACACACACACACACACACACACACACACACACACACACACACCAAAACCGGTTCTATGTAGCTTCTGAACAGCACTAGAGTGCTTAGGTTTCTGCAAATCCAGCATTTATTTATAGCAGTTTTAGACATTTCACCTCATCTTTGTTTCCATACTAAGATACATTCAATCTATTAAACATATTTATTTCCGAAATAAATAAATGGTCACGAGCAGAGGCGTACAGGATCTCTACACCTCATCTGCTTTCTACCTATATAAACATATAAACCTCAGCTTCAATTAGAAGAGATCACCTGGATGATTTGGTGATGAAAGAGATCTCTGATATGCCACTTGGTTGCACACGTTTTTTTTTTTTTTATGACAGTAGAAGCAGCAGGTTTATGTATTTTTTCACTCTCTGTTTCTAAATTTTTGGCTAATATTTTATTTTATGAATAAGGATTTAGTGTCTTGTGTTGCTGTTTGATGGTTTGGTATTTGCTGATAGATAAAACCTTGAAGGTACAGCAGAGCGTTGTGGTTTTGTTATCTTACAAAGACTGTACTGTCAGCCTGATTTTGACATGATTGCTGGTTGGTCTAATCATGCTATCTGAGAATCCCTGGTCGACGTGCCTTATTATTTGACTGTCTAATATCTTAATAATGCGATCCCTTTTTAAATTTGCTGTTGTATGATTGCAACATTGGTTTACCTACTTATCAGCTTTACTTACTCCAATGAGTTTATCTTATTAACACACATGCAATCAAGGCTACTATATTAACTTTGTGTTCCCTCTGTTTTTCTTTCCCATAGAAGTGCACCCAGCTCAGTGCTTCAGTGTTTGTTTGTGTCTCTTCTCTGTCTTCTCTACCCTCCGCCACCCTTCATGAAACTGAGCTATCTTCCTGTTAGAAGAGAATAATTTCTTTTTGCTGTCGCCCTGTGCTTATAAGGGATTCCATCAAAGTGAAAATTTATTGGAGGTTTTCTTAAACGTGCGTAGTAAAAGTTTTGAAGTAAAATTTTATTATTTTTCCCCCCCTACATGCCCTTACAATGTGTAAAATGAGTTATCCTCCATTTACCGCGGTTGGCTCCATAGTTTGGATTACTCAGTTTCTTAGAGAGCGATTCGGGCTGTGACTCTAAGCATGCATGTGGGTGTGACACGCTGCACGTGCTCGTTCACCTGGCTACTTTGTTGAGTCTCCGCCGTAATCGATGCATTAGGAAGAGAACAGAGGCTGACTTTCTTACATCAGAAAACACTACGCCTCTATACAAAAGACCTGTGCAGTCTCTTTGTCTTCTTGTCATGTTTTGTTAAGAAGCTGGACCCATATTAAGACAAAGGATTGGCACTCTCATATTGCTGGGGATTTATTGGCAAAACCAACGAAAAACAAGAAAGAGGCATACAAGGAAATGGGTAGAATTTCACCTGAACAGGAAAACAACAGTGACAGGAACACACGCATAACCGGCATGGTAGACAATGGGCAATGGACCACGGAAAGATCTGACAAGAAGGTGAAGAAACAAACAAAGGTTTATAACTACAGGGAGGGGATTGAGAATGGTCATCTGACATTATTTTAAACCCTATGGATTAAGAATAGGATGCCACTGTTTTGAGCACAGCCATCTACAGGATGCCACCTAATGCAATGGCATCTGCTTTTTAGTTGTACAGTCCCAAATTACTTCATGTTGAAAAATACCAATAAACCTGTCTTCAACCAAGAAATGCCAGTATAAATCAATTTCAATAGTGGAACATAGTAATTATTGCAGTTACATAAAAAGTTACTTTTAAGGCTAATTGGTCTCTCTAAATTACCCCTAGGAGTGAGTGGGTCTTTACATTGTTATATTTCCTGTGTGAAATCACAGAAATGAGATAGATCGACATGAGGGAGGCGATCAAGGAAAGCGGAACGGTTTACACACGCAGTGGCTTTCAAGAATCTGGCAGTTACACACTGGGAGAGCCTGGAATATATTGTGCTCATCCTAGGTGCAGCGACTCCCCTTAATTGTAGCCGCCGCAGGTGTAACTGCTCCAACCTTGAGTACCAGGTAGCGCCAGGAGCAGGAGCTGGGAATGATGTCACTGTTACTGCAGACAGGGTTTTCTCATGCAGGATCAGACAGAATCATTACAGTACATCCTCCTCCTCAAGGTCCGGCTCTTGACAAACCCTTTGGTTTGCATCTCCTTAGAGAAGATCAGAACGTTGTCAAGATAAACACACACACAGTGCCCCGCAATGTCTCAAAGGACCTCATTTACTAGAGCTTGGAAGACAGCAGGTGTATTAGTTAGCCCAAAGGGCATGACTAAATACTCATATTTGAAACTCAGTGTTGAAAGCAGTTTTCCATTCATCTCCCTCACAGAGTAACTGCTCAGGCCTTGATTATCAGGCAGTGTCAGGAGCAGGGAATGACGTTACAAAGACTGCAGACAGGGTTTTCTCATGCAGGATCAGATGGAATCATTACAGAACGCTACCCTAACATCTTCCTTATGTTACTATTGAGGTAAGTAACGTCAGCATTTTTTTTTCTGTCATTGTTGCACAAGCTGAAGTTAGCATATGATCTGTAGTTTCTGACAGCTGTTTCATGGTTTGTGTTTTCCACTTGAAACAGGTAAACTGATGTTAGAACAGCTGCATACCATATCAGGTTACCTGCAGAATAGTTTTTGGACAGCATTTTCTTATAATGCTACTGTAGATACTGTCGCTACAGTGCAATTATACAGGAGAATTGTATGATACATAATCAATTAAAACTTTGAACTCTCCTTTCCATTCAATAGTTTGTCTTTAATTTTATTACCACCTCTGGGAACTCCTTCAAGACAGTTGAAACACCATTTCAGGTGACTAACCTCATCAAGAGAAGGACAAGAGTGACCAAACCAGTAATCAAAACAAAAGGGGGTATTTAGAAAAAGCTAAACTATACTAAATGTTTTGAGTTATTTTACAATTTTGTATTTGATACATAATTCAAATACTTTTGAGTCATAGTTTTGATGTCGTCTCTATCTATCTGCATTGTAGTAAGTCATAAAAACAGAGAAAAGCCACTGGATGACAAAAGGTCCAAACGTCTGACTGGTAGTGTATTTTATTTCATAAATCCTTAATTTTAACTAGCTGATATACGTTGAACACATCAAGTAGTTTGCAGTAGCTACACGTTTTGTTTGTACTGCTGAGCAACAGTTACAGTAAATCATACTTAAATGTCCAGAAATATTTTTGCCATATTTGTCCACACAGAGGCTCTAAAAGTCTATTCATGTCGCCTGACCTTTTAATTCTTCTGAACTTCCATAGAACCAGAAAACAATGTGAATCATAACGTCCATGTTTTCATTTGAATACAGTTTTTCCACATACTTGACAATTAAGTCAAGTACTGCATTCAAGAATACTAATACTATCCATTATTGAAAGCTATATTGCAACATTACTTATGATAGGGAAAGTTGTTTAAGATTTTGTTTTTTTTATGGTAAATACAGTTTTCACAGGGAATGTTATGATCATTAGATGTTTTGATTTTGGTTTTCATTTGTGTTTGTGTTTTGATCACTTCTGAGTTCTTTATTATTTTTAAAAAAAAGTCTTGGTTTCATTATTGGTAGAAAGGTGTGTCATACCAGTTCATTCCTTTTGGTTTAGTTTTTTAGTTTCTTCTTGTGTTCTGTTATTTGAAATGCATTTCTTTTAGATCAGTGTTAGTCTGTTTCCTATTGGTTTGTTGTTGTTTCTTTGTGCCAAGTTCAGTTTCATATGTGTTAGTTATTCATCTTCCCTCAGTCTACCTATTTGCTTTCTTCCACAGCTATTCATGATGCCCTGATTAGATCACCAGCATTCAATGTCATTCTCCACTATTCCCTCAGCACATAAGGCTGCATTCCGTTTGCCTCAGGACTCGAAATTGGAAGTCAAAGTGACATCATCTTCAAGTTGATAGCCTTCCAGTTTCCCAGTTGTCTAACAGTAGGAAAATACATGGACGCTCGCACCAAAGTCATTGTTAAATGTACAAATAAAGCCAACCTAAGGATCAGAATGCTATTTAAAGTCACAATTTATTGCAAAATCTTTTTCTAAGCAGTTCTGAACTGTTCAACTGAACATGAAATGTAAAACATTGTGGTGTGTATTCTTCATCACTATGGCCACTGTTAACAATAATGTTAAAACAACAATGGCAATAACACTGTTCTATGTGGTACATGGTATTTTGTGCAAATAAACAGTGCTGAAACATCCCATCTTATAAACACCAGAGTGGTATGTTTACAACTGACTAAATGTTACATAAATAATAAAGAACTTCCCCCCATCCCCTCTCACTCTTTCCCCCCATCACTATAATCAACAGCTTTGTGTCTTTGTCTGTTGTGGAAACCTTCAGGCTTCTTGGATCCATTACATCCCAGGTCCTAAAGGACCCATCATCAAGAAGCCCCAGCAGAGGATGTACTTCCTGCCCTTGGAGCTTTTGATCCACTGCTACAGCCATGATCCAGTCTGTCCGCTGCTCATCCATCACTGTCTGGTTTAGGTCTTCCACCAAAAAGGACAGGGTCAGACTGCAACGGACAGTCAGGACTGCAGAAAAGATTGTCGGGGTTAAATTGCCTTTCATCAGGATCTATATATTTTCCAAATGGACATGTATGTTTGTATGTGTATGTGCACACGTAAATCACTTTCACATCTGACATGTACATAATAATAATAATAATAATAATAATAATAATAATAATAATAATAATAATAATAATAATAATAATAATAAAAATAATAATAATAATTGAAATAATATTTACTTCTGCATCCTTTGCACTCTGCTCAGTGCATTATTGCATTATTGTCTCAATCTACTTGTTTATAGTGTGTTAATATGTGTTCGCAACACCACAGACAGAGTTCGATTGTTTATAACTGCATTGTGTTGTTGTATTACTGTATAAGTAAGTACATTGTAAGCATTGAACAATCCAGTCAAATTTCTCGTATATGTATAATTAACAAATAAAGCTGGTTCTGATTCTGATACCCCATTCTTGTTGATGATAACGTAGAACAGGGGTGTCAAACTCATTTCTGTATGGGGCCACTTTGGCGTCACAAAGTCATGAAAAGGGCCGGTTGCACGTGTATAGACGATACTTTTAATTTCATAATTTCATTCCAGTTCAGATAGAAGTATAAAAAATGCACAGTAACATAAAAGTAGCAACCTTAGGCCCAGTTTATACAGTTTATCTGTAAAAAATGTTGATATTGAGGTGAGTTACACTTACAGGAGGCACAGATTTAGCCACTTTATACACTTTAAAAGGATATATTCCTCTACTTTATGACATGATATGCTTTTTTTTTGGCTCTTGAGGGCCGAATAACTTACCTTGATGGGCCGGATTTGGCCCGCGGGCCTTGAGTTTGACACCTGTGACGTAGAACATCTGTTTTAGACCCACAAAAAAGAAAATCTTTGTCTAATAAAAACAATCCACGTGATGTGTGTGTGTGTGTGTGTGTGTGTGTGTGTGTGTGTGTGTGTGTATATATATATATATATATATATATATATATATATATATATACATATATATATATATATATCCATCCATCCATCCATTTTCCAAACCGCTTTATCCCTCATGGGGTCGCGGGGGTTGCTGGTGCCTATCTCCAGCGATCGTGTGTATATATATATATATATATATATATATATATATATATATATGCATTTTCAGTCAAAGATTTTCTATTTTGTGAGTCTAAAAGATTTTAATAAATTCAGGCAAACACTTTTCTTAAAAAAATTTCAACATCAAACTTGAAAGTAATATTATAAATTAATATAATTAATGTATATGCAGTATGTTAGAACTGTTCTTTCAAGGACAATATCTACTGTTTACTGCATGTTCATTTGACATCCAAATGAGCTCAGCAGGTAGAAAACAACATTAAAATAACAAAGCTTTTTGTTTCTCTGGTGCATTTTTGGTTAAAACAATTGGTTAAAACAAGTATGGTCTTTATTCATGAAGTACTCACAGTAGGCATAGTAGCCAGACATTTCACTCAAGTAAGAGTAGCAACACCTGAGTAATAATATGACTTCAGTAAAATTAAAACAGTACAGTGCAGTAAAACCACTCCTAAAAGTATGTTTTGTTAAAAAAAATTACTCAAGCAAATTCCAAAAAAAGTAAAAAAACAAAACAACTGGACTTGTTTTCCGTAGTTTGAAGACGTTTCAAACTACGGAACGTCGGTTCAATCTGCTGGCTTAATGACTTTAACGACTGCCCATTACTAAGGGGGTGGACCTGTTTCTGTTGAATTTGTACATTATTTCCACATTACTCCAGACTTTTTGAATTGAGAAATCTTAAAACTACGGAAAGCAAGTCCAGTTGTTTTGTTTTTTACTTTTTTTGGAATGACCATGACCTGGATGAACGAGAATCTTCACCAGCATACTCACGCAAATGTAATTTGTAGTAACGTAAGTAATTGTAACTAGTTACTACCCACGTCTGGAGCGCACCTCCGCTGTGGCAGTGGGCAAAATTTCACCGTGGGGGGGTCCTCCAACTTTTCATACATCAATTTACGCACGCGCCCGATACGTGCGTGCGACGGGTTTCCCCGGTGTTGCACGTGCGCGATGCTTTTTCAGTTTTATTATCCTTCCACTGAACCGGGTCCACGCGAGGGAGTGACACGCGAGAGAGAGAGAGAGAGAGAGAGAGAGGGAAGGAGAGAGAGAGAGAGCTTCCGCCTTTAGACTACAGACACAAAAAGCTTTACTACACTCGGAGAGGAGTCGAGCGGAGGATGTCAACAGACATCTCTGCCCAAACAGCCGCTGTCCATCCACAGGACAGAGCGGGGTAGCTGCACACCCGGACGCCTTCAGGGTTGAGGCTTGTGGAGGAACAAGCAGATGCTCTTCGGGCTATTTTTTTTTTCTAAGTGGAGGTCGATGTGTGCGTGTGTTTGTGAGAAGAGGCGGAGAAGCCAAAAAACAAAAAAAGAAACAACAACAACAGAAAACCGGCGAGCGCGTCCTGACAAAGTTGCTTCGTGACAAGTAAAAACAAAGATGGTGCACGGCGGCTGGTTTCTTTGTACGTTTCGCGCATAGGGACTGGTCGGTTTTGGGGGGGGGGGAAACAAACAAAACAGAAGGTGTCCCGGAGGAGGAGACGACCCGGAGGAGACGGGACGGGACGGGGCGGAGGTAAGAGCTCACCCCGGGCCGCTGTGCGCCGTGCCAGCAGCCGTCATTATAAACTGATTGTTGCAGAAGGATGCAGTTCATTACACGTAGCCGGCGCTGGCTGCTCTGAGCAGAAGACCCCTTCAGGAACACGGGCGGAGACATTATTTAAGATGGTGGGAAAGTCAAAGAATGCGAGGAATTTTGAACGATCCTTGTGTAAATGCAGTCGAGCTGTCTCTCGCACGTTTCTTTTAGGGCGCACACGCTTTTTTTTTTTTTTTTTTGGATTGCATTGCATTGCAGAGTAGCAGCACTGTTTGATCATCTGTACCTATTATTTTACAGATATTCATATCTAAGGGTGTTCACTAATCCAAAAAGCACCTTAAAGCCTCCTTAAATGCGACATGAGATAATTATACAACTTGAATTGAACTGGACAAACTCTTTATTGTGTGTAATATAAATATTCTACATTTCTTCTTAGATTTCAGGCTTGACTATGAAACTTTATTAACGTTGTAACCAGGTTAATATTATTCCAAATTTAGCTAATTTCTTTCTCTCCTATTAAACCTGTAACAAAATAGTGCAAATCTTGCCAAATATTATATATAAAATTCGAATACATTTCCACTTTAGAAGAAAATAAACTTGAATAGCTGCTCGTTAAGGTTTTCCTGTCTAATTGTTTTGCGTATGAACTCAAGGCCCACATAAGTCCTTTTCTCCTGAGCTGTAGATGTCAGGGTGAGCTTTGATTATCCCATGTGTTAGGAGGAGGGGGATCCGGATGAAAATCCTCCGCTGCTGCAATGTGGAGCATTTATAGGTTACTTACTGTTAGGTAAGGTAATTGAGCGGAATAAATTAAATATTTGTTCGAGTGACACTGATTATGCACCAACGAATCGACAGGTTTTGCACTGACCGGCAATTGGAAGTTCAAATATAAAAAAGAAAATGAAAATCAGGACTATTTCTATGTGCGCACATAAACCAGCAACGTGACCTTCGATTAATGTTTTTATTTTATTATTATTTTAATACAAATCAGACTCGATGCACGCCTAAATGTGGATGATGACGTTATCCACTCATTGTCTGTTGGTTTCTGACTACTAATTCCAAATAAAACCTGCAACATATGTATATATATATATATATATATATATATATATATATATATATATATAGATATATATATATATATATATATATATATATATATATATATATATATATATATATATATATATATTATTTTTATTTTATTTTTTTTGTTATGGTCCTTTACAGTTAAAGATCGGCATTGCCAGATCGCACCTCAGAGCTAACCTGACATCAGCATCATCCAGAAGTAACCTGTTTGGAGCATCGTTACTACTAAACACGAGCCAAAGTCAGCCACAAATAGAACGCATGAAATGAAGTTAGTGTTAAAAGTGCTATACAGCAGATAATTGCATGCTGTCTCAACGCTACTGTCATTTTAAGACCTCTCCGCCCACGGGTTGTTGTTGTTGTTGTGTTTTTTTAATCCATAACTTGCCCACTTGCGTAGGCAAGCGAAACGGCTCGGAGGCTAACCCTGTCCCACTCAGCGTGACGAACTAGGCCACGCTGTAACCCTCTGAAGGGGTCTGAGGGCGCCGAAGTCAGCGCAGAGGCATCGGCGCAGGTCTGCCAGGGGGCCCTAAAGCCTGACTCACCTGTGCGATTTGGAAAAGCGTGGCGAGGAGATTTGTTTTTCCTCTCTGTTTAATCGCCTTGTTGACGTTGGACCCTCGCCAGGCGGATAAAAAGAAAACGCTCAGCTCGCAACACGATTTGCATCTTTTTGTGCCGTCATAATGAAGGTGTCACTGAAGGTTCTCCCTTTTAAAGCCTCTGTGCCTTCGTAATAATAATAATGCTCGCGTTAGTGGCTTGGTGGACTTATTTGTGCGCCCTGATTTCTCCTAAAAGCACCTCCTGGTGTGGGATTAACTCCTGGGTCTAACGGTCAGGTTTCTTTTCTACCTGCTCCCCCCCTTTTTTTATTATTGTGAGAAGTTTGTCCAGGAAAACGCCAAAAAAGAAGAAGAAGAAGAGGAGTGAGCTCTCCTCTGTAGTGCCAGGTTCCCAGTGCTGCTTCATTACTCTCCCTCTGTTTGACAGAAAGTAAATCTGCTGCTTCTGCATGAAGGCTTCAGAACAGACAACAGCACCAAAATAGCTCGTACACACCTCTCTTTCCATCCTGCTCGCTCACCCAGCCTTCTGTTTTTGGCTGTTTTCACCAAAACATGGCAGCCGGTCACAGAAACGGAGCCAGTATATATCAGGTTGTGCACAATATACGTATATATATATATATATATATATATAAAAAAAGCAGCTCTGATGGTTATTAAACCACACAGAGAGTCGGGGAGGCCTTTCAGATCAGCCGTTCTGCTTCTTTCTAACTGCGTCACTCCCTGTGAAGGAAATCCCACGTTTACCCCGATGTCCGTGACCCGAGGTCTTCGCTTATCGGCGATATGTTTCGATCCTTTTCCGCTCTGGTTCAGAGGGGCCCCTGGGACCAGAGTGGAAAGGATTTGAAGAGCCGTAGATCTGCAGAGATAAGGGCCTCGGTTATGCCACGCTGGGTGTTCTGATGAACGAGGCAGAGCAGAGAAACACACAGCGTCGTCCTTTAACTCTGACAAAATGTGCATTTTAGATCAGAAAGATCCCATAGATTCTGTAGATAAAGCCTGATTTCTCGCAGTCTGCCATGAACGCTTATCTGCCCGAGCTGTGACGCTACAGGTGTTTTTAGCGCTTCGCTGCAACGTCCCTCGAGCTGAGGCACGATATCTGCAACACGGAGCCGCTTAAATGAGGCGACGCGTGCTGCGGGTTTTCTGCAGCTGACCATCTGCGCATGGAACGCCAGCCTTGAGCTCCCGCCGCCCAGTCAGGCTTATTTGCATGGCTTGTTTCACAGCAGGGCCCGATGAAACGAGCTATTATACAGTGTTTAAACTGACCACTACAGGACAAAAACTGTTGTCATGAAATGTGTGCCGGAGTTAATCGCTAACCGGTGTTAGCTCATGAAGGAAAAATGTGCAAAAGGCTTTTTTTTTTTTTTTTTTTTTTTTGGGTTAAGGAATTTTCTGCAAAAATTTGCACTATTATGATTTAAAGTTATCGTTTTAGTCTGATCCAATATAAGCGGATGTTGAGAAAATGCATTCAAAGTGAGCAAACAGGTAAACCTCTTTCACACTTTTTTTTTCTCTATAAAGTGTAAATGGGAGAGAGAAAAAAACGTGACCAAACCGCAGCGTCGTTACCAGAACAAGTGTTGCTTTTGTCCAGGTCACTGCATCATAAGGAGATCCTCTGTTTTCAGTTATTTTTAGTTTTTTTTTTCCCTCCACCTCTGCCTGTTTTTACTCTTCCTGTCATGTTGTTCCTCTGTCTCCATCATTCAGTCCTTTTATTGCCTCTGCGTCCCCTCTCAGCTTTTCCTACTGTGCGATTTGAAAGCAGCTAAGACGCTATAAAGGGGCAGGGTTTTACTCGTATTTGTTTGTTTATCTATACTAAACAAAGATGAGAAAAGTGATACATTTTTTTTACATTTAAAACATAAAAACAACCATAGCTCCTACCTCTGCTAAACTTATACAATATTTTGATGATTACCATTAGATGATGCTTAGAGGTGCACCAATCTATGTAAGGTTTATTTGACACCTGACCCGTAAGACAGAAAGGAGAAAAAATGTGCTGCGCCTTCCTTGACAGATGTAGATCTAGTTATGAATCCTAGAGAAAATGAAAGTAGACCCGTCTAAATGTCAATATACAGTATATTTGCTTTTTATTAAATAAACAAAAGAACAGCAAAGCATAAGTTGCTTGTTGATAAAGTTATGGAAAGAAAATGGCGAGAGATATTACTGTGGATACATTATTATATATATATATATATATATATATATATATATATATATATATATATATATATATATATATATATATATATATATATATATATATATATGTGTGTGTGTGTGTGTGTGTGTGTGTGTGTGTGTGTGTGTGTGTATTTTTTTTTTGGGTGGGGGGGTTCATTTCTCAGGTTTTGATCAGCTGGTCATTGATCAATTATATAGATTAACGCAGCAATAATAATAATAATTAATTTAATCTTGTGCTGTTTTGCTCTTTATAGAGTAAGAGCATGCCAGCTGGTTATGTAGTGGGGCTGCTTACTGAACATGCTACTCATTTTTTTGCCAAAGGGACTTTAAAATTACCGTTATCCTAACAAGAGTGATGGGGGGGGACTTTTATGATCTTCAAACAATTAAATATTTTCAAAACACGTTTTTCAGTCTTGTAAGTGGTAACAAGCATTATCTCCTTCTTTTTGCCAGCCCTCGAGCAGTTCAGAGCAACAGGTGGGGGAGGGGCAACTCCAAACAGCAAGAACAAACTCCCTCACTTTATACAGTAGGGACATAATTGTGGAAACCTGTAGTGCTTTTGCAACTTTATAAAAACTTTATAAAAGGTCCTGATAGCTAGCATTTATCACATGTGACGGAAGCAAAATAAGGTTTTGTACTGGGAGCGGCTGTTTGTTTCACATATTTTTCCTCGTTCGTCCCTCGTTCGTCAATTTATTAATTTCCAGCTTAATTAACACAATCTGATTTCGATGTTATTAACGAGACGTCGGGTCCCGTCGGGAATATTTCTCAGCGTTAAACGGCGTAGAGTGAGCTCACCTGGCTTTTTCTGCTCGTCTTTTCCAGTGGTGGGAAACCTGCTGCCCTGCTGCAGATCTTCTGTTGCCGCTTGCCCCTCGGATGCAGGGGAAACGCTGAGAGTTGTTCGGCAGGCGTCCCTGCAGCTTCCAGGGGACATTGTCAGATGTGTACCCGGCACACAAAGCCCCTGGCCTGGCCGTGGGGATGGCAGCCTCTGCCTTGAACCTGAACGCCCTTGTAGTCATGAACAGGTACAAGGACTGTGAGAAAAATGTGTAACAAAAACTATTTTTTATTTTTATTTTTTAGCTGTGGTGAATAAAGAACTGTTAGACCACAGTGGCAAGATTAAGCTTAATTGCTGAAAGTTTTTACTTCTGGCTTCAGCTTTTATTTGGAGCTTTAAGCATGCGGCACCATGAACTGCAGATCAATCGTTCCGATCAGACCACAATTGTTCTCCTCTGACGTTCTAGTTATCTACCTTTTTAAAGGGTTAAAATTTGGTCGCCTTACCATAAAACACAACATTTAACAATATCCACGCACAGCATGTTGTAAAAACAAGTCGTCGTGTTTCTCTCCTCTCTCCAGCAGTAATCAGTTTCACTCCCAGCCTGGGTCCTCGAACGCCTCGTCCAGAACAAACACCAGCCCAGTCGGTCGTCCCGTGCTGCCGGTTCCAGATCGGAGCACCTACTGCCCGTTACTGGGTGGAAGCCTCTACAGCCCAACCAGCCCAAAGGTAGCAGAAAACAACCTGCAAGCATTTCTCCACGGTTCACATTATACAACACGGATTACATTTAGAAACGTATGCTGCAGACAGATATAGTCGCGTTAAAGAAGAATGGACCTCCTATTCGTTCTTTGGTTTTCGTATTTTCTACGTATCTGTTTTATTTTTGGAGGATGTTGTAGTTTTTAGAGGACTTTTTCATTTTTGTTGTTATAAATGCTCAATTTGGGTAGTCTAGCGTGTGGTTTTAACTTGAGGTTAGATTCAAAGCACGGTATTTTCTTTGCACAATTCCTTTATCGTTGTATTACCTTTTGTCGGTTAAAGTGTTGATAATTGCTTCTATTCAGTCTCTTATTAAGAAAACTGGTAGAGGGAAACTCAATAGGTTTTTTACTTGTGTTTTGCTTTTTGTTTGCGATAGAATTGTTTTCCTGATGCAAATTGCCTCTATAATAACGTAGAAAAAATATTTTTCTTATAAGTTTTTCTTAGGTTCACAAGATGAGATTTTAGAGATGTTTTGGGGCAAAAAAATTTTTTTTGTTTTGTGTTTGTAAGACCAGAGTCAAAGTTTTACAAAGTCAAAAGTTTTACAAAGCAATTCATTACCGAATTAGGCTCGTCAGCTCGGTATCAGTACTAACAAAAATACTTCATGTCGTTTTGGATAGAGCAGAAATGCATTTCAAGGCATAAGAATAACAGAAGAAAAGGGATCAATAACAGTATAGCAGTTTATTTATTTCCTAATTATTGCAAAGTATTAATATTAGGTTACATCATCATCAATTTTGTAAAAAGAAGCACAGTTGAAGTGTTGCCTTGGCGTTTAGCACAACAGTAGCACTTGTGGTAGTATCCTTTTTTGGAAATATAGTCCTTGGATTCAGAGTCAGGCTCACTTAACCTTGAGAAGAAATGTTATCAGGGCTGCACGATATATCACAAATTTATCATAATCTTAATATCATGGATCACAATGTGCATATGCCAAAGAATTGTCTGGAGAGCAATAAGTGTTAGTTAATTATTTATGCACCCTGCATTCAGGCTCTCAATGCCCCTATAATGTGTAGTAAAATGTGTTGTTTAATGCAACATAGAAGGCTTGGGAAGATAAAGAGCTTGTAAAGCTGATAAGAAACTTTGGTTTCATTGGTAAAACGTCGCTTAAAACCTTGCTTTCTGTGATGGAAACGATAAATGGTTTTGTTTTTAAGTAGCTGAGTAGACTACTTATTATCTGGGGTCTGTCTGTTTGCTATCATCCTAAAGTAGAAATACATTAACACTTAAATTTTTTACCTGTATTTATCGCCACCTTTCATCATTTACTAATTTATTGCATATCGTAGCATTTTCTAATATTGTGCACTCCTAAATGTGATGTTTCAATATCACGAGATCTTCATTTTTAGCTTTGTTTCTGAAATATGACTCGCTTTCTAAAGCACATTGTCCCCGTTTCTTTGACCCATAGTAGTTAAAACACACTGTATTTGCTTTTCTAGGGAAGAGCGTAGTACCACTGAACGCTAAACAACGACAAACATTCATAAATTTGTTGCAAATCCTTCAAAATAACCAGAGATTACTGCGGTAGTGACTTCTTCTGTCCTGTTGTGCGCCCTTCAGACGAGCCCCCGGTCTCTGAGCCAGGCCTTTGTCTTTCCTCCTCATCCGAATTCGCTCTCCCCCTGCGACTCAACTCGCCCTCGCTCCCCCTCGCCGCGCAGCCCGGAGCGCCTGGGAGTCAATGTGGGCCAGCGCATCCGACGCCTGAGCGGTGAAGACAGAGGGGACGGGGACGTGGAGGAGGAGACAGGCGGAGGGCCGAGAGGAGGCGAGGCGCGGGATGAGAGGAAACGACAGGAACATCTGCTACGGATCCACAGAGAGCTGCAAAACGTTGAGGTGATTTCATGTACTTTTCCTCAGAAATGTCTCCTTATATATTCATTCTTCCTTCTCCTAATCTAATAGTGCCAACATTAGAACATTTTGAATAATTGATGGAAACTCTGAGGAATTTACTTCTATATATTGATTTGATCAAATTACAAAGCTGTTAAGAGCTCTCTGCCTACATCCTCACTGCAAAAAGGGAACTAAAAGTAAGTAAAAAAATTTAAAATATGTATATTTTTCCTTGATTTGAGCAGCTAAATAAGACTATTTGCCAATGAATGAGAATTTCTACCCCTAAAATAAGATAATTAGACATCCTACACTTCAAATAAGATGATGGAGAGGAATTGTTCTCATTTTAAGTGCAAAAAAATGTTATTCCACTGGCATAAAGTCTGATTTACCAGCTCAATTCAATGAAAAATACACTAATTTCAAGAGGATTTTACCTACTTTTAGTTCCCTTTTTGCAGTGCTAATAACACATATTCCGTCTTCCAAAGAGATAAACCTTCTTTTTCACAGTTGCTTGTTATACGGATTAAAGATATAAACTTAAAGAACAATGTTAGTACTAGAAAACGGATGAAACGTAAACAATGTTGTCTTATTTTCATAAATATGTATTTTTTCCTCTCTATTCATTTGAAATCAAGGACTAGTTGTGGTGTCTTCACCATCCGCTTCATTCCACCTTCTTATTATATTGCAGGGGGAAAAAAACTATTTAAAATACTTATTTTAAGATTTTGAAACAGTGCATTTATATACAATTGCATTACAATTTAACACTCTTAACCAAAACGAATAAAAAAAAGTGTTTAAAAACTGTACAAAGTAGACAACTTAAAAATATTCTTTTCCTTTTACCTTCCCTGCATGGAAGGGGTAAAGGGTTAGTTTTAGTTTAAAAATGGTAGTCGTAACCTACTCCCTCTATATTGGGATAGTGTGCCCTGATCTCAGTTTATATATGCTTGTTTTTACACGCCGCACCACCTGAGCATTATATATATATATATATATATATAGAGAGAGAGAGAGATTAGTTTCTCTGTATGCACAATACAAACACGATTTTTTCCTTTATATTCGTACTGCATTTAAAGTTAGAACATGGAAAAAGTTTGGAACCGTAATAAATATTCATATAAGTATATCCTTCATTCTCTCATTCGTTCTGCCTTTCAGGTCAGAGGAAAAGTGGGCATATTCGAGGCCCACATTTCCGGGATCCGCGCCCAGGTCCTTAATAGTGAGCTCCAGCGCAGCCCTCGGATGACCAGACGGGCGTCGTGCCAGTCCCCTTTGCATCCCAGCCAAGGAAACACAGTTCCTGAAAATCCAATGACCCCCCCTCCCGTCGCCCAGAATGGCAGAGAGGTGGAGGAAGGAATGACAGAAAGACTAAGGAAGGAAGGTGGAGTGGACAAGGGCGAGAAGGACAGCGGTGCTGCAAAGTCAAACCCAGAGAACAAGACACTGATTGATCAAAACGACTGCCATTCAGAAACAACTCTCCAAACTCCCGTGGTGGACAAACGGGTTATTCATGGTTCCCCCGAGACGTCGGAAAATCATTCAGCTACGGAGGAGAACGAAGCTAAGCTAAGAGAAGGGGAGGGAGAAAAAGATGAAAAGGTGGTGGAAAACGTAGAGATGAAGCGCGATGAGAGAGAACGGACAAACCAAGTCACAGATGGGGAAGAGCATCGGCGTGACTCAACGGCGCTGATTCAGTCCGAAGGAAAAAGGATTAACGATATCTCCGAAACCACCGCCTTACCTCACACACAAAACAGTAACAACGTGAAGCTGAGTTTGCTGGAAACACCCGATCAGACATGCGACCATTTACCCGCCCTGCCCCCCTCCATCCCCGCCGTCATAATCACTGACCACGGATTGGAGACCCTGTCTCAAACTACCGAGGGCTCAGGCTCTGAACGGGGGCTGTCACGATCCCCCAGTCCCAGTTCCAGTCCTCTTCCACGCTCCCCCACTCGCTCCCTCAGGAAGCTGTCCTCCTCCTCCGCCTCCTCGGCCGGGTTCTCCTCCTCGTGGGAGGAGTCGGAGGATGACATTTCCAGTGATACGGAGAAAGGGGACAATCTTCTCAACCCTGCACATCTCAGTTCTCAGCAGAAAGCTGTAAGTAGATGCAAAGTTTCTGCGCTGGCTTTTGTCTTGAACGGAGAGCTTGTCGGCTGTGGAGTTCCTCAAGGATTTGTGTTGAGGCAGGTTTTATTCATGTTGAGTATGCAACAATTTGTTTTATTATTTTTTTGTGCAAATACCGCAGAGATTTCAGCTGAGTTTCAACCATTAAGGCTGGACCTTTGATAATGCCGACCTTTAGCCTTCCGCTGTTGATTCGTAACTTGAGACTGTTACACGCAGAAATATTTATTATCCATCTTTTAATTGCTGTTTACGCATTTTCCACAATTTATAGTTTATATTTATCCATTCATGTAGGTTCTGTACTCACTTTTGCCTGGGCAGGTTGTGACTCAGTCAAAGGACAAAGAAAGAGGATGTTCTGTCTGAGAGTAAAATAGACGAATCTCGTGATAATGATAATAATCGTTATTACTAGTAATAAATGCATATTTCTAACAATACCAAGATAATATAATTCTGAAATAAATATTCATGCTGTTAAATCCCCACTCAGGACATCTGACAGCTCTGTGGGAAGAACCTCTATTAGAACTAAAATATTTTATTTTTAAATCGCTTTATTTTTATATTCCGTAGGTCAAGTCACAGGATTTTTCATTGTTCTAAAGAAAAGTTAAATTGTGTGTTTTTGACAGGCTGCTGGGAACAACGTGCCTAAATGTACAATTTGAAGTTGTCTGTGTCGTCTCATCTATTGAGTTCAGCTTTTTTTTAAACACCTGAACCACCAGAACCACGTTTCACGTCTCTAACATGAACGACTGCAGAACTATTTATTAGTCCATCTGCTCAGATTAAAATATCAAGAGGTGTGTTTGTTTTCGGCTCATTTTCCTAATTCATTCAGATCTCTAAGCATCTGCTTATTTGAAAAAGACCCTAAAGTGGAAACCAAGCTCCAACCTTAACACAGGGCTGAAGCTCAAATATCCATTGGTCGAGCTGGATGATTATTAACTGATCAGAGTCAAAAAAATGGAAAAGTAACGGCCACATATAACTTTGCAAAACATTTATACACAGACTCAGACTAAAGGTCAGGTTTCTACTTCGTGACAAGACGGCGTTTTAGGGCACATTGCACCACATACAATCGGTCAGTAAGCACAACTTTATTCATATATAAGGTGCAATGGATTATAAGGCGTACCATCAATTTTGGACAAGATTTAAGAATTTTAAGTGCACCTTATAGTCCAAAAAATATGGTATCTATGTATCTATCTATGTATCTATGTATCTATCTATCTATCTATCTATCTATCTATCTATCTATCTATCTATCTATCTATCTATCTATCTATCTATCTATCTATCTATCTATCTATCTATATATCTATCTATCTATCTATCTATCTATCTATAGACATATAGATATATATCTATCTATAGATCTATAGATCTATAGATAGATAGATATACTTGTTTAAGTTGGAACTCTATATACTATATTGACTGACATGAGTCTATTTAGACTAAGTTTGTATTTGCCCTTTAAACTTATTGCTCTGTCAAAAACACACAGTAATATTGAATTACTGCCAGATCCTGAAGGTTGAAGTTATCCTGAAAGGAAGGGCAAAAACATTTACTGCAGTTTAAAAAAAAAATTCTATGGCCATAAAAACTAAATAATCAATTGGGCTTATACATAATTATGACCATAAAGGCTTTAACACACTAAAATGTTCCATTTAAAAATAATCCTGATTTAAACATTAGCCGATTAAGTGTTCAATGATGTAAATTACAAACATTGCATGGTTCAGGTCAGAGTTCTCAAAAAAGTGAGCTCTGCTCATGAACGTCTGCATGTCTGCATGCATATCACTACTAACTGGGCCTGAGCACTGAAGGCGGTGCAAAGAGCTATTGTAAATGCAGGATTTCATTATTTTTTTCCTGAATGAATTGACTTTTTGTGGCCTAAACATACTGAAAACGTCACCAAACTGCACAAAATGCAGTATTTCAATGGAAATTAAAAGGGGTGTGGCCAAGCTCCCTAAACTGTTCCAGGTCAACCAGTAGAACACATTTAATTTAAAACTAGTGTTGCACCGATACCGATACCAGTATCGAACGGGGCACCGATCCAGCAGTAAAATGGTGGTATCGGTATCGGTATCGGCAAGTACCAACAACTAGGCACCGATACCATTTTGATGTTTGTATGTCACTTGAACGCAGCCTTCTCTCTCCCGACTAGCATTATACATGTTATATAAGTTCATGAAAGTTGCACTATTTTGGCATATGAGAGCCAAAACTCACATTTAAAAGAGATTATTCAATTATTAATGTAATTTTACTGTCTTACTGTTGCACTACTATTATACATGTTATAATTTCACAAATGTTGCACTATTTTGGCCTTTTAGAGCTAAAAGTTTATTCAACTATTGTCACCCATTCCAGGTAAGCAATAAAAAGTTCTACTACCCTAAGTAGTATGCAGTTCTTCATATATATACACACACATCAATTCCAAACAGATGGTATCGGTATAGTATCGGTATCGGCCAATACTGCGCAGCCAGGTATCAGGTATCGAGTATCGGTATCGGTATCGGTGCTAAAAAATGGCATTGGTGCAACACTATTGGTTCAACGAGAAAATCCTCCAAACGAAAACAAAGTATCTTGGAGGTATGGCCTAAAATCATTAGAAAGTCGGGCCTTTTTGGTCAAAGGGTCATTATTGACAGATATGGACGTATCAACTTCAAATTGGGTCAGTGTCCCCTTAAAGAAGCAATAAACGAGACGTCATTATTTTAGGTAGAAGGAACTGAAAAATAGTGATGTTTGAAGAACTGAGCAATCTTTTTTAGATGGAACGTGGCATGATGTCACACACCAGTTTCTCCCGTATCTCATTTACAAGCTGGGCCGGCCGCACGTGCGAGTACGTCTATGTGAAGCGCTCAGGAGAGCGCGTCCAACGGATCGAAATGTTCTCGTGCTAACGGCATCACAGAGTTGTGAGTTACTTGTCCACTAGACATGTTCCTCCTGAAAGGTGATCCTGTTTTGCTGTGTGTTAATCCTTTGCAAATATGAGAGAAGGGGGTGAGAAGCTGAAAGGAGGGGCTGAGTTAAAGCTGAAGTTGAGGTGAGAGAGTCGTGGCTTGTCACACATCTTGTTTTGGTCTACAGACATTGCTCAACAGCCCACCTAGTGGTGAACTTTCGCTTGTTGCTCCTTCAGGGCATGGTGGATTAAAAGCTTTCAAAATGGAGAGTTTTTGAGCATGTCTAGGGGGTGTGGCCTTTCCCACAAACAATTTCGAAATGTTTGTAAATGTAATTTTCACAAAGGAAGGCATAATTATACCGAAGTGGGTGTAACTTATCCAATTTTGGTGCCCAGTGATATGTTCATATGCTCACATCAGGCCCCGCCCCCTGAGAACAGGAAGTCACTTGTTTAAGGTGGAAAACATCATTTCTGACCCTCTTGACTGATCCACCGGAATTGAATGTGTCAGAAGAGAGTAAAAACGTTGCTCTCACTGGGTCTCCAACACAGACCGCGTGGCTGTGGCAAAATCTGACGTCATGTTGGCTTTAGTTTCCTCATATATCATGAGATCCACACCAAATTCAATGTGATGGATATTAATTCCCCCCCCCCCCCCACCCCCCCAAAAAAGAAGATATTAAGGAAAAATACCTGCATAAGCCGTCCTCCAGAGGTCTTACAACAATCAGCCTCAAGCCAGTTTTGATCGAGTATTATAAAATTTGGTACACATACCCTGTGGTGTTTCCAGACCTGCAAAAGGTCTCTTGGAGCAATGACACAAAACTGTAGAGGAAGTTAGCCTGTTTGAATCAAAAATTACATTTTTTCTCTTCTGCAGTCTGATTTTAATATACATTTTTTCTATCATGAGTAGTTTGCTAATAAGAGCGCATACTGGCACCCGCTGAAGCCTTGACCTCCCACTGAAAAGGTTCAGTAGTTTCAACTCCCGATCTTTGTCGATGATGCCGTATACTCCAGACCACCAATGAAACGAGGAAACCTCATTTAAAATCCAGTTTGGTTCTACCTAAAAGAAACATGACGACACGGCCCTATAATTCAGGTTTTCCCTGTTGGCTTGTCTTCAAGAATTACACTAGCTGCTATGACAGGAATTGCTGCTATGGTTGTGTTATTCTTTGTTTGGCCAACTGTCTCAACCGGTACTAAATGGATTCCTGGGATTTCTTTCTAGTTATTTCCTCTTTCGACAACTCCGACTAACTTTGTTGATTCCCTGATCCTTCATTCTTACTAGCGCATAATATCAGTTTGTAGCATTTTTGTTTCTCGGAAACCATTGCCTCTTTACCTCTTGTCTGTATAGAATATTTTCTACATTCGTATTTTCTTTTTTAAGTGCGAAACGGAGCAAATTAAGCACAAAACCTGACGGGTTTCCATCGTGTATGTTTTTTTTTTTTTCTGAGATACTTGGAAGTGCTTTTTCTTTCCTAAGAAAGAGACTGCGTGACTTTTTTGTTGTTTGGTCTGTGTTTATTTCAACAGAGTGGTATGTCACATACTGAGTGAAAAGCAACCACTATCAGCAGCACTCAATCCGCCGTTACACAACTTATTTACAAACAGCGCTGACAGATTTCAACGGGCGCAGAAACTACAGTCAATCTAAACCAGTTCAGTTCATAAGAGGCTTACCCGTCACATACCTTAGGGACATTTTATTTATTGGTCTGGAGTCAGGCGTTGGAGAAATTGTAATTAATGCACGCAGCAAAGTAAAGGAAACTTCTGTCTTGGTGAACCTGCTTCAGAAATGGCTCTTTATGCCCCTTGTTGATGTTTCTGAATATGCCCGTGCATGTTTGTGGATACCTCTGCATCAAATCGCCCTAAGCGCTCTGCCTCGGTTGCCTCGACACTAGCAGGGCTTGGTATGTGCCCTGGCTTTTTGTGTCTCTCTGAAGCTATGTGAGATTGTGAAAAATGATAAAACAAAGGTAAAAGCATGAGATATTGCAAGTCAGACACATGCAGCCTCCCGCATCTTAATGCAGTTAAAAGCCAGGCCCTTTCTGGGTTTGAAGTGTGTGGGTGGAAGCTTTTT
This sequence comes from Fundulus heteroclitus, assembly GCF_011125445.2. Taxonomy (NCBI): domain Eukaryota; kingdom Metazoa; phylum Chordata; class Actinopteri; order Cyprinodontiformes; family Fundulidae; genus Fundulus; species Fundulus heteroclitus. The sequence goes on along the minus strand of NC_046375.1, from coordinate 17,690,877 downwards.
TTTTTTTTTGCGAAATCATTTCTCTTTCCTTTAGAACATAAGCAAGGATTGTTTGACTGATTTTGCATTGTTTTAAAACGGCCTCGCTTCTAAGTGACCCCGTTTTCAGATTCCAATAACAATAAAACCATTTTTTTTAAAGAAGTTTCCTGAAAGACTGCACCTGAAACCAGCCTCTTCCACTAGCCCTGCTGCTGCATAAGTCATTTGTTTAAATGAATCTGGCTTAATAGATTTGCATAGGGCTCGTATTGTTCTTTGCATATTTCCATTCATTGTTGTTGTTTTTTTTTTTATTTATCCAGCTAAAGACAGAAGCCAAAGCCTTTGTTTGCAATTTGCAGGCAATTTGCAGGCAATTGAGCGTATGGACATGAAATAAATATGCGACTTCTTTTTTGTCTTTACCCTGTTACAGTTCCTAGTGAGTACTTTTAGGAAATCTGATGTATGTGTGCAAGAGGCAAACGTGCAGAAACACATAAAGCATGCTTGATTGTGTGGGAGGTATGTGGGAGAGAGGAGAGGGACAGAGAGAAGAGGAGTGATCCAAACACAGTGAAACCGAATAAGAATTTAGCTGCTTCAAAGGCGGACAGGGGTGGAAAACACACACACACACTTTTGTTAAAAATAATATTAAGTTTGCAGAAAAGGCAAAGAATAACTGAAAGCACCTCTTTAAGGGATGTTTTGCATACTATTAAATGTTCCAGGAAATACATAGATGTGTCAACGTGGCTCTGACACAGCTATAAATGCAGCAGCGTGAATGAAACGAGCGCAAGAAAACTGAATATTTATTCCATGCTAGGTGAAAAAAATGCTAATATGAGACAAGGGCAAACCCATTAATCACAGCTAGAAGTTGATGCTTTAGCTCTGCTTTATAAATCTTTGCAAATAACAGTCGGTTTAAATGAAGGCATTTTTGAATGAGGTTTAAAAATGTAAATTAGTAATGTATCTCCGTGACTTTATGGATGAATTGAAAACGATTTTTTATCATCATCAAGACATTCGGCAGAAACGTTCGCTACTTGGCGTCCCTCCAAAATTAGCAGTCACTTAGAAATGTGCTGGCAGTTTATTCCTGTTCTGGTAATTTTTCTGCAGCAGAGAGAGACACCTGTCACAGATTGGCATCAGCGTTTCAGTTGAGCTCGGCGGAGGAATGAATAACGCCCGCTGTTGCCTTGGCGAGACGATGGCTTGGTAGTTACAGTGGGGAAGCGTCTTCAGGAAACAGAGCAACAAACCAAAACGTCACCGCGGTATCTGGATTAATTGGATCCTGTTATGGCAGAAATTAACACATTCAGAATTAATTCAGGGCCTCTTTGGCATGGTAACATGCCGCTCTTTAAATGGTCTACAAGGAAAATGAGACCATTATCAATAATTTCCTAACTATTTTCCATGTTTAATATCACATAAAACGTTAATAATTCATCCATCCATTGCCTATACCCACACAGAAATTTGCAGGGTCAGTTAACGGGCATTTAGCTCCCAATTAACCTAACCGTGATATTTTGGGACTCATGCATGCATGAGGGGAAACATGCAACCATCATAGATTCAAACCAGGGACTTTCTTGCTGCAAGACATTTGTGCTAGCACCGTGCCACCATGCAGCCCATTTACCCGATGCGATTCATTGGAAACGTGCACGCCCTTAAACTAATAGTGTTTTCACTACTACGGTTTCTTTACTTTGGCCTGAATCAGTCGATGGGTTTGTTAGCTTGCTACGTTTCCCGCTGATTCGGTTTCTTTTCACACAGAGAAAACTCCTGGCCAGGCGAAATTTGTCACCGCTCGCTACGCAGGAACGGTCCGCCCCTTGTTCAAATGTAAATGTAAATACAGGGAGCAGACGCTTCGTTCTGAGCTAGCAGAAAAAAAAAAAAACTACAACGATGTAACCTCCTTATTTGTGTGTGTCTGGGTAAAAAAAATTTTCTGGCAAAATTAGCCGAGAAGTATACCAGGTTGATTTTGGGAATACGTCTTGAAAGCTGCACAGGGCTTTATGAAAAAGACGCGCTGCTAATGTTTATTAATATCTTTGCTCTATCACACGGTATTGTTTTGCGATCGCTTCTAGGCTCCCTTACTTGTTTCTGTCTTGGATTTCTATCAGGCATTTATCCCGTTCGGTTTAAATAGCGTCACTGTTCTTGCATGTTTTCTCCACTTATTGACAATGGCCTATACCGTTCCTTGGTATCCCTATAATGCTGTGTATTTGTTTTCTACCCCCCCTCCTGACTGACTTTTGTACAGTGAGATACTTTGTAACTTATGTGCAAATTATGGCGTTAGCTGATAGATCCAAACAAATGCAATCAGGGTTGGGCGATATGGCTTAAAAAGAAAATCTCCAATTAAATTATACCAAATCCGATTAATTAATTTTTTTCTTTCCCATTTTTAAAAATGGGAAGATGGTGAGCCTGTCTTTGTAAACAATGAAATATAACAAAATGTTCACTGCTAGTGGTATTACACAATTAGCTAAGAACAACAACAAAAAAAGCAAATTAAAAAATTAAAGTGCCTCATCTTATGATACAAAAAAAGTTTCATCTTTACAATACTTCACAATATATTTTCCGAAGCAAATTTCCAGCGTTGCATGCTATTCTCTTCATGGAAGCCCAATGAGCGCATATGCAAAATAAAATCCAGATTTTTCAAAAATGAAATCGTAAAAAATTGTAAATTCAAATTACTCGATTTATTGCCCAGCCCTAAATGTAATGAAAGTCCAGCTAGGACAGCTGAACTTTATGTCAGGGTAATCTAAGGCTACGTTCACACTGCAGGGAAATGCGACCCAAATCCGATCTTTTCAGTGAAAAACTAAAAAAATCTGATCTGTGCCACTTCCATATGTGGTACTAATTCGGATCCATTTTGGATATTTTTCAAATCGTCCACTTTCTGAAGGGTCATGTCTCATTTTATCTGTCTTTTTACTCTCCTGTCTCTCACTATACATCCACACACAGTAGCAGCAGTTAGCGCTCCATAGAAGACCGCTGTTAATAGCTGTGCTGCTTTCTTCTTACCCTTACTTCATCTTGCTATGATGTGTCGGCTCCCATTACTCAACAGATTTCTGAGCGAATACTGGCACCAGCCAGTATCCTCATCTTTTTACTTTTATCAAGTTTTGTTTTTTAACAAAACTTTATTGAGCACTTCTAGAAACAATTACTTCACCATCACTTCCGCAAACAGCGAGCTGCTCTGTGACATCTCCTTCTGTTATTTGCGCTCCTGAACCGTTCTGACAGCAGTATGAGGGCGGTCGCATTTACTAGTAGTTTGAACTTCTACCTCAAAAATATCCAATTTAAGCAAAAATTTGGAATTGAGCATCAAGACCCACACTGCGAACGTGGCCTAAATGCGAACAGGTTGCAGCAGTTTTATTCCTTTTAACAGGTTTTCCAGTTGAATCTGCATAATAAATGTGGCATTAAAGCGTGAAACAGCTATAAAAGCTCTAATTTCTTTACTTCACAAAAACTGTCGACTTGTTATATCAACTGTAAGTACGTTCAACAATAGCAAAGCTAAATCAAAGAAACATTCACATATACGTATAGTTTCAAACTAGATTTTTTGTTGCTTTACAAATATTTCTGCAAAGCCATCCAAATTGAAGGAGGGCTTAAAGTGTAATAGTTGTAATAAATGCGATTAATCTGCTGTTTTTTATTGTTTTTGTTTACCTTTTCATGTAATTTTCACATCAGAAACGTTTTTTATCGGTATCGCAGGCCACCTTCCACAAATATGGTTCCTTTAACACAACTTGCAATAATTCCTAATCTTTTACTTTCTTACATTTTACCTCAACTATACTGGAAAGGACATCCGCATTCTATCATAAAAAAAGCTGTTTTTTGTAGAAATATTGTGCAGTAGTGTTAGGAATGGCATAAATGTTGGCTGTTTTGTTCCAGATGTCCTGGTTTGTTGCTTCGCGTTGAGAAATCTTCAGCCTGTAGGCCTGTAGGAGTCTCACTGCAGCAGATGCCCACACCTGACACACATGCTGAAGCTGATGGAGAGGGTTGGCAGCACAGAGACGAAAGAAAGTGTAAAAAAAAAATGTGCCAGAAAATGGATTTTCTGGCACATTTTTTATTTTAACTGGGGAGATTGGTTCAATGAAAATTTATCTTAAGGAAAAAATTGTTAAACAGTGCAGTTTAAGGCAATCTATATGTATAGGAGCATTCAAATTAGTTTGAGATACAAAAAAAGCTTTATTTTTATTTTTTTTGCACAAACATGTGAGCAGGATGTTGGAGCTATTTGCACAGGGTCTTCTCTTTTTTTTTTTTTTTTACCAAACAGCTATTATGGTTGGGTGACATCCTATGATGTGTAATGATGTTTTGTGCTTTTTTTCGGACCACACAGCTCCTGTAGGGCAGCGTTCTTAACCCAATAATGCTCTCATCTTGGTCCTGCAGATGATGTGGAAGAATTTACTGAAGTGCTGTGGCGACGCCAGCATGCTTCTTCTTTGTTTGGATACCGCTGGTTGATAATTTGGCTTGTGGCGCGTTTCGGTGTGGTACCGATTCATTTTCCCGACAGGGAAAAGGTCGGCCTGCTGCCTCAAAGCTTGGCTTTCGTTCTTTGAACGCTTTCATTTTTTTAATGACTGGTGTTTCAGATGTTTTCCGTGGGAAAATCCAGTCAGATCAACAAAGTAACTGATTAAACACACACACAGAAAATCTATCGTAACATTTACAGATAGTATAAAAAATGCAATAAGGTCACTTTCATCAGTCACATACAACACTATTATTCACATTGTTACACTGTTACAATAAAGCTTTTTGCCTTATTGTAACAGTGTAACTGTGATGCCTTTCCATGGCCTGTCTCAGGGGGACGTTACTGTCTTCACCTTTCATTTATGAGAACCTGTCAGTGTGTTAGATCTTTTCACGCGTCACAACGTCCCACAGCAGCAAAGGTTTGTGGTTTCTTCAGAACCTGGTCGTCCGGCAGCCGGTCTCTCTTTGTTTTAGGTTTTTATTTTTTTTTTCTCGTTTATTTGGATCGCCTCTCTTAAAGCTGTGTGTCTGACGGATTATATAAGCAAATGTAACAGTAGTTTTTTTGAATACCAAAATAACTTTAATAATCCGGCATTCCGTCATTTTGATCATCGGGAATTCAACTATTACAGTGTTTGTATATTGGAATGAAATCAGCTTTCTCGGTTTTTTCTTTGTTTAGGCGATCAGCTTGTCAGGGTGGGAATAAAACGACCTCATCTTTCAACTTTCATGCAGACTCTGTAAAGGCTTTGAAGCTATTTTTGGGGCAGAAGCTGCAGAAAGGAAGCACGGCAGGACATCTAGAAGCGAAGCGGTGCCCGCTGAGTGTTTCTTATAAAGCTATATGTCGTGTTTGGTAAAGCAAGGCGTGCTTGAGAGGATTTCTATAAACTTTCAGCAGCTGAAAAGATGCGCCTATTAAATACACAGATCGATTATATAAACAGGCCGGGCTTTGTGAGCCGAAGGCCACACCCGCACCGCAGTAACTGTAAACCGTAAAACGTCGTCGGCACACCTTCTGCACACATTTCTCTACAAATTTAGTCAGCAAAGTATCACGCACGCATCAGTTCAAACAGAAACTGTGACCTGCGTAAGCTCGACTCACATCCCTTTTCTGTGTTTTCTTATAAACGCAGCCGGGGGCGCTGACCCAAAGCTAACGTCGCCACCTTTCCAAGTCCGTTTTGGGCCTTTCCCCGCAAATTCAAACTAAAAAAAGCTATTTTTTTTTTTTTTTTGCTAGACAAGCAGCCATTTTTACTGTATGTCCAGCACAGTGAGTGGAGTGAAGTATCAGCACACTAACATACACACACACGCACACACACACACACACAGAGTGTTTGTACTGCAGTGGAAAATCTTCGCCGCCACAGCACAAGTTGCCTAGCAGCAGCGCTGTGACGTCAAACCGAGTTTCCCTCTCACAGCTGTGCAGAGTCTCTAAGTTTATGGGTGTGTGTTTAACCTTAGCGCCGTGCTTGTTTCAGGGCCTACTTGGTTTACCGTGAGAGGGGAAACACCGGCCACTTCTCTATTTGGCGGCGTTTGCGCACCTCCACGTTTTCTGCGTGACACAAAGAAGTCGGGTCAAACGGCTGTCACCGACTTTCACGGCCTGGATGACAGACAAGCCTTTTTGATCACTCCCCCCCCCCCACTCATCTGGACCCACTGCTCCGGGGGAAACCCTGCTGGTCCTGACACACGGCTGTGAGAAGGCGACGCGGCGCATACGTGCGAGCCAGAGATCAACGCGTAGGAGCGATTAGTGCAGTGGACGGAAGGCATTCCTTGACTCGGTGCAGCGGCCGAGCTTATCGCGTCGGCTTTGTTTAGTTGCAGAGTCAAGCCCAGATCGAAACTCAGATTAGCCCTTAATGTTCCATAGTGACCTCAATTCGGAAAAGAAGTCTCCTTATCTGACTGCATTGTTTAGTTACAACATCTCCGAACAGCAGCCACAGTCAAGACATCTAACCACATTTTCTGTGTGAGGTCCGCCCCCCTTCCCCCTCCCCCTCCCTCTCCCTCTCCCTCCACTTCACCTTCACAGTTAGCTTTGCAAACATTGGCCACCAAAGGGCTAATGATTCCCCCCCCCCACCCCCCCGAGCACGTTGTTTAAACTGCGTCACCCTCGCTGCAGCCCAAATGCTGCCTGCGTGTTTGATTTCAGCGTAGAGAGTGAGAGTGTGTTTGTGTCACGCTGGCGCTCCTCGCAGCCTAAACTTCTGCAGACTCAGACTGTTGCAGTATTTGTATCTGCAAGGGGACCTTGTGGTGAGAGATATCGAGCCCTGTTGTTTCCTCAGAGTCTCGCCGTGAAAAACATCGGCGCGCATCAGTGTTTCCCCTGCTTGTGCACGTTACACATTGGTAACCCAGAGTCACCCTTTGCTCTGACTCTCTTTTTTTTTTTTTTTAACCATTTAACATCCTTTCCTCCGGCGCTACTTACTGCAAGCAAACATCTCGGATCTGGCTGCACATCTGCAGCCTCTTTTCGTTAAAAATAAAGCATTACATTTCAGTATATATTTGCAGGTTTTTTATATTTTTTTTATTATTCAAACGTCAGGTAATTTAATTATTAACTGATGCACATGTATGTATCTGATGCATATGTGGAAAATCATGCATGTTTTAGAGCCAGTAATGACCGGTGGAGCATCTCCTGCTTAGATGCTCTCTTATATTTGCCCTATCTGCTGTTTACAGTGGGCAAGGCCCTTTTTTGTGTGCTTTATTTTGTTTGTAGTCAGCGGCGGATGTGGAAAATACTGTCGCTGAGGCAAGCGGCACCCCCCCCCCCCCAACTTCCTGTCTACAAGAAGTTCCTTCGCTTACAATTTCCTCTCTCTCTCTCTTCGACTCTCCCTCAATGGAAACTTTGCTGTTCTTCCTGCTATCCTCCTGTCATTCAGCCAGTCTGGGTACAGAGATAGAAGAAATCGTTCACCGAGCATCCAAAGACGCGAGTCAGGCTGAAAGCTGGCAGCGAGGGAGCTTTAAGGCTTTCGAAGTGATGTCGGCTAGCTGAAAGCAGTCTTAAGGTTTACATGAAGAGACACGAGTATGAACGCAGGGCATTTTTTGGTAATTAGATTCTGGAGAAACGCTCACTGGGCATACAGAAATAGTAACAAAACGCTGATCGGGCAGACCATGAGCACTTTAAAACACGTGAAAATGAAGGTTGTTTGTCCAGTCAGAGGCCTCTGGTTAGGTTCCAGCAGATTCTCTAGAAAAGCCCCCCTCTTTAGATTACGTACCGTCTAACCTCAAGAGCTCAAGGCCAGCTTTATTTTGCTTACAAGCACTAATTTCTCAAGAATGTTCTTTTCAATAGCCCATGTTTTTTTTTTTTATTGTTTTTTTTTTGGGTCACATGATGTTTTTACTCCAGAATTATCAAGCTGTGACCGTGTGAGTCGTCGTAGGTTAACTAAAGCGAGCTAAATGTACTTGCTGTTTATATACACATTCGATTTTAGACATTAGGCAGTTTTGCTGCTCAACAAGTCTAGAAAAATCACCGTTCATTTTCAGTCTTTTTAATCAAACTACCTTTTATCGCAGTTAAGATAAATGTTTAGTTAATGCAGTTGTGAAGGAACGCTTGCAACGCCTTGCAAATGTGTTCCTTTATGGTTCTATTACAACTAAAACCTAAACAAATTTAATTGGGGTTTAATGCAATCAAGGAACGAAAAAGTAGTGCATAAATGAAAGAACATAATATATCTCCACCTGAGTCTGAGATTTTGACCCATTCTTCTTTGCAAATAGCTCGGTCAGACTGGATGGAGAACATCTATGGTCCTCTAGTTCGAATCCTGCCACATATTTTCATTTGCATGTAGGTCTGGCCTTTGACTGGGCCATTCTGACCATAAGTAGGACTGTCGTGTACTTAGCTCCACCTATCTTTGCATCTAGTCTGACCAGCTTCCCTGAGCCCGCCGAACAAAAACCGCAGCCACGCCACCATGTTTCATAGCAGGGAATTCAAATTCAGTTCAATTCAAATATACTTTGTTGATCTCAAAGGTAAATTTAATGCTGTAACTCCTATTGATCCAGATTCTTCAAAGAGTTATTGTAGATAGTGATAATGGTGCAGTCAGTCTGGTATGCAGCTAAAATGCCAAAAGGTGGAAAACTGACTGTGTTTCTAAATTAAATTTCTTGCTTTAAAAATAATAAAAGGATTGACAGATATAGGCTGCTTTAAAATAGCATCGTTGAAAGGACTATGCGATATTTTGCTTGATTTTTAAAGTGATTACAGTTCAAGTTCTGTCCAGGATGATAATGGGATTATTAGGTGCACAGTTGCCTAATGTAACAGTAATAAGATGCAACGTATTTGTTATATCTCTTCAAGATATTTTGATTTTGTCAAACCAAATAGAGAGACTGCAAATAAACTAGAGAGTGTCTTGTGTGTTTAGGTGCACGGCCAGGCAGCAGCGAAGATAGGTTGCCTTAGGTAGTGTAGGGTGGTGCTGGCTACCTTTGGTTTATTTTAGCCAATGTTGTGACCTTTGTCATAATTATGCTCTTATTCACACTCACATATAAACTTAACCGTGTTAAAAAAAACGAGGCACATCTGAGAACTTGCCCGATTCCTAATGAAACCTGCGGCGTTTTGCATTATCCGTCTCCCCCGGCCCGCTTTGCTCCATCTGTTTTTCAAACGTCGGCACTTGTCCGGAGATTTGCATGGCCAGATTATGTTTACCCGCTGTTTTGCCAATCAAATGACACCGCGATTGTTTGTGCCTGCGCCCCGGCCCGGCCCGGCACACACACACACAGGTGTAAATGTTGCGGAGGGTAAGGAAAGAGGAGTCCGCGGAGCCGGGCTTTCCAGCGAAGAGAGGGACGCGCTCCGGACAGATCGTCACTCCTGTCAGTTTGCCTGGTTGACCGGCGGCCCATCCGTCACGATGTGGTCTGCGTGGCTGTGTTCGCTGTGGAGCGTTGTGGCGTCACTCATAGCCATCTTCATCATCATTGTCATCCAGCGACGCGGCAGCCCTCAGGTAACTCTCACCCTCGCAGGTGATTTTTGAGCTCGACTCAGCTGGAAGCTTTTAGTAGCGAGTTCTAGTTCTGTCGTGTTTGACAGCCGAGCTCTAGCGAGGTTCTGATGGACAGCAACGCACCCCAGCTGCTTCAATGGGACAACTGATGCTGTAGATCAGGGGTGTCAAACTCATTTCTATATGGGGCCACTTTGGCGTCATGAAGTCATTAAAAGGGCCGGTTGCACGTGTATAGACGATACTTTTCATTTCATAATTTCATTCCAGTTCAGATAGAAGTATAAAAAAATGCACGGTAACATAAAAGTAGCAACCTTTGGCCCAGTTTATCTGCAAAGAAAGTTGATATTGGGGTGAGGTCCACTTACAGGAGGTACAGTTTTAGCCACTTTATACACTTTGAAAGGATGTGTGCCTCTACTTTATGACATGATATGCTTTTTTTTTTGGCTCTAGAGGGCCGGATAACTTACCTTGACGGGCCGTATTCGGCCCGCGGGCCTTGAGTTTGACACCTGTGCTGTAGATGGTTGGGTTTGGTAAAACCTCTGACCGAGTCAAGGTGTTGCTCAGAGTTTAGCATTCAGCTGTCAGCGGGCCGCATGCTGGAAAATATGACTTCAGCCACTAGCCACCACATTTTTCCTTCCTGCTCCCCGGCTTAAACACGTTGAGAAAAAAAAGATGATTTCCAAACCTTACGAGGGTTTAGAAAACAAACGCGCTGGCTGATAGCTGAGTGTTTTAGCCGTTTTGTTTTAATTACGGATAGCACACGTAACACTGAATGATTCCCTGCCTCCAGGCCACCGTCATTTATCTCCTTCGATTTCTTCTACTCAACCTAAAAGGAAAACATTGCCTGTTTGTTGGGCCTTGCCACCGACTGTCCTGAAAAGTTTAGACGTTCTGCTCAGGGACCCGTTTCAGATGACCTCACTGTTAATGAGTTTCCATCATGTGCTTTCTATAAACGTCAGGGTTTGAGGGTCTTTCGCTGCATGAAAGGGGGTGAGTTTTTTCCTAAACTCTTCACTGGTCCGGAGGAGGAAAAAAAAAAGCCATCATGTGACTTTTGACTGCTTTGAATGAAAAAAAAAAAAACGCTCTCTGTGGACACATTTAACCATAGATAGTCATAGTAACAGCTGATGAATTTTCTTCAGGTCCAGATCATTGGACTAGGGTTAAATGTCTCCTTCTATGGTTCTCTCTTCTCTTTATCTTATCCCTTCTCCTCTGGCTGCTCTTCTTCTTCCCTCCAGTTATTTGGAGACATAATATTCTTTCCCCTTGTGTTCACAGAGCAAATCTTCTCTCAGTGAGATCACCTTTAACGTTCAGTTTGCATCATGAAGTGAGCTTTCAGAATTCAGCCAAAGCATGTTTAGGAAGCCGGATTTTCAAAGAATGTTTTCTGGTCGGTCGCAGCCGCTGGTCGCCTCGGCGTTGAACAGCCGAGCTTTGTTTCGACCCTCAGAGTTTTGCAGAATTTTTCCATCTGATGTAATGATCCAGTTATTCACAGAACTCAGGCTAGGATTGCCTGATCTCAGATCAGTGCCCGTATTCACAAAGATTCTCAGAGTCCTCTCAGAGAGCCCCTATCTCAGCCTAAACATTCCTACCTAGGAGTCTTAAAGCGATTCAGGCCGCTGCTGAGAGCGACCCTGAGTAAGGAAACGACAGAAATTGTTATCTTAGTGAGGAGGTGGGGTTGACCCCGTTGCTGGGTGTGACGCTGTCTTTAAGAGCTGTGATTGGTTGGTAGTAGAAGAAAAAGAAAAAACACAAATGCACTCCTAGTAATGCAAGGAGAAAAGTTAGACTGGATTAAGAAATGTGTCAAGATGGTGAAAGCTAACAAAACGTATTGTTTGTCACACAGCAGCAAAATATTTTAAAGCACCGTTAGATCATCAGTATTTTGAGTTGCTTATTTTTACACACCAGTCATTTTTACTAGCTTATCTATTTGATATTAAGGCGCACTCATCCGTCAGCATTTTGCCGGGATTGCCTGCTTGTATGTAGCATCCGTATTTGGCAAAATGGCCGACTTGAAATGGATGAACGAAAACCTGGGAGGAGAATGACTGGTGTTGAAAGTTAAATTGGTCCCCGGATCGCGGCACAAAAACACAGAGTTTAAAGCATATTGCTTCAGATCAAGGCGCCTTTTACTCTGCACGACATGATGCTTCTACGCTTCAAAGCGAGGAGGTGGTGTCAGACAAACAAACTTCTAGATGACCATTCAGGCCACTAAAATGATCATGCAATACAAAAAATACTTTTTCACCTCTTTTATATATATTCTTTGTACATCTGTCCACTTTTTAATCGTGATTACCCAAAACGTTTCTACTATTCTTTTATCTTTCATATGATTACTTTCGGTAGAGCCGTGCATTTAACCTGACAGGCCTCTAAAACTAATTAATTTCCCCCTATGGGAATGATAAAGTTTATCTTATTAAGATATTAATAATTGTGTGATAAATAAAGAAGTATACGTACTTATTTCCTCCACTGTTTAGGTGGTGGATCAGCCAATCAGCTCTCTCTGTTTCCACCATTTTCCTGCTTCAGACACTCTTAGACTCGTTAAAGGTCCTCCTCACTACTCCTAACATTTTGTCACTTTAGGAGCTCTCTTAAGGCTCAAAACGCTTCGTGAATAACTTTTATTTTACTGAAGTAAAATTCTAAGAAAAATCTTCGAATTCAGGAAATTCAAAGATTTTTCTTAAAATGACGTATGTCACTAAGAGATGCTTTTAGTCTTAGGATTCTTAGTGAATACGGCCGCTGGTCTTCATGGTACAGCGTGGATTTATTTACTAAAGAAAAACATTTTTTTCCACTACACCAGGTTTATGCACTGTTAATAAAGTTCCTTGCAAAAGTAACGCCTTAACCACAAACCTGTATGACTTTTAATTTTTTCATAGAAAGTAGTGCATAATTGTAAGGGGGAGGAAATGATAAATGGGTTTTGAAATTATTTACTTGTAAAAATATGAAAAAATTTGAAAAAGTATGGCAGGCAGTTGTTTTCGACTCTCCACCAGCTTTGCATCTTTGCATCTTTGCTTCCCAGCAGCATGATGTTGCCACCGCTATGTTTTACAGTAGGGACTGTTTTTGCAGAGGGATTTGTAATGTTATTTTTTTCTACACATTGGCCAAAAGTGAGAAGGTCAAAGCCTGCATTATAGCCTGATAACCTAAACCAGCTTTAAACTTCCCCACAGCTTTCTCCCTGACTTGTCTGCCTAGTTCCTTGACCTTCATGATGTATTTATATTGAACTTAGGCTACTCATGGTGGACTACATTTACTAATCAGGAGTAATCCTGTGCAACCAATGGTTGCACAGGATTTTACTTCGGGGTGTTTGATATAAATGCACACCAAACCTTTCTGATTTATATTCATAAAACATCAGAAACCGTGTCTCCTTTTCCTTCCGCTGCACAGTTAAAAGCACTGCTTCGTGTTGGTCTGTCACATAAAAACCCATTAAGACAGGCTGAAGAGTGTGGTTGTAACATGACAACATATGGAAAAGACGATTATGGAAGGAAAGTCTGAGCACCACAAGGCCAGAGCACTAGAAAAAAAGGAAGAGTTGGATTTAAATGAGAGAAAAGCCGCGCATATTGAAACGTTGCTGTGTTTGTGCGCCGCTTTGTGAATGAGTTTCTGTTTGTCAGGCAGGACTCCCACAGTTCAATGTGTCCTTGCCAGGGACAGGGAGAGCTTTTGCTGAAACGCTGCGTCTGTTTGTGTTTGTGAGAGTTACCCGGGGAAACCCCGTCTTGGTGCTCCGGGTTTAGCTAAAATGTTAGAAAACAGCAAATATTAAGAGGAAAGATGGCCTCCTAAGGCCGCTGGTACCCAACATAGTTTCTGTGTGCGTGTTCTTGTACTCGCAGTGAGAACATTTTTTACTCCTTTTACTGGTAAAGTGAGGACCATTTTTTCCTCATTTTGCATCTGGGCTAGGAGTTAAATTTAGGACTAAGGTGTCAGTTAGGTTAAGATTAGGTTTAGATTAGGGTTAGGATTATATATGTACTGGTAAAAGGTTAGGTTTAGGGTTAAGGTTAGGCCATAGAAAGGCAAAAAAATTAATGGAAGTCTATGAAAGTCAAGGCACGGTCCTCACTTTGCACTTTAAACAAGGATGTATGTGTGTGTTTATTTCTCTCATAGCTTTTAAGCAAGACCATAAAATGCAGATAATTAACCAATTTATTTAAAGACCAACTTTAACCACTGCATCTCCTCTTCTTTTAAATTTAGATTTCAGGGGTAAATACATAATGTGTACCTTTGGAATTAGATAAATCAATAAGTATGACTCCTGGTTCATGCAGAGTTGGCTGCAAACAGGAGAGAGGCTGGTTAATGACTGCCTGTGAGTATCTACGAAAACAGACAGCTGGTGCACAATGATGTGTGCAATGTCAGTGAAAATATATTCAGTTTTTTTTTGCTGTATATGATAGAAATATTTCTTTGATCTACTGCAAAGTCATTCTTTTATCTTATTCATTGGAAGCATCTTCTTTAATAAACAGGACAATGAGAATAGCTTCAGCTAAAAGACCTTCTTGGATTTGTGGTTTTAGTTTTAGTTTGATTTGGCCTCATTTAAACTGAATTAGACTGTTTGCACACCTCCAAAGCGTTCCTGGCACATTTGGGCCTTTTCTATCCCTGACCTAAACTAAGCCTAGTGAATTGTTTCTAGTTGCTTTGCATGAAACTGATAGCAAATCTGAAGCTAGAGTTTCAGAACTGTGGCTGACCATATTTTTATTATTCGTCTAATTGTCACATTCTCACTGTATAAGAGCTAATATGTTATATAACTGACAGGCCATTTATTGATTATTTTTATTTGGTCAATAAAAAAGATTTGAATAAAAATATTGCGTTCACTCTGAGCCTTCTTTGAATACCTCCAAGGGCCTGGCCGCCTACCAGCAGTTTATTAGGATTTGTTGTTAAGTGCTGTTATTGATAAACATATTGTGTTTTGTCAAACAGATGATAAATTAAGTAAAGATTGTTTATTTGATTTATACTCAATAGAGTCTGTATATAATATAGCTATGATGCAAGATAGTGACATTCGGCATAATGGGGCACAATATTTAACTCAATGATGTGTATTATTTTCTTGATGTTGCTGAAATGGGAGTTTGAAATTGAATGTTTCTGGTCGGTCATGGCCGTGCCATAGTTTTACCTGTAGCCCAAAACTGCAGAATTATTGCCAGGTGTAGTTCACACAATGTTCCCTAGATGGCAGCAAAGTACCTTTAATATGTTCCTTGTATGTGAAGAATATACATCAACAGGCATCTTAGCTGCTTGAAGATCAGAAGCAGTTTAAGGCAAATTGTATAATTGCTCAAACATTAGTCTTAGCGGTGTTAAAACCGGACATATCACCAAACTATCACCATGACTATTTGTGCCTCTTTAAACTTCTGTTTGTCTGAAACATTTATGCAACTGCGCAGTAGTTTACATAATTCTGTAAGCTGACTGTTATCTGTCTTTTTTGAGTGGAACATGTAAATCTTATCAGCATCTGATGACTACTTCGCTTCTCAGGAAGTATTGTTCAACTTGAACATTATGTCTTTCATTTGTGTCCTGGTGTTATGTGTGAATTCTGAGTCTTACCAAAACGTTCTTATGGCTACATCATAAAGACGTTTGATTCTTGATACTGCTATTACCTTTAAGGTTGTAAATGTTGTTCTAATCAAATATCAGAGTTGATTTTAATCTGTTTGCCTTATTCGCCTGGCTCCTGTCTCTGGACTCAAATGTTTTTTTTTTTTGTATTTCAGAACAGATAGGACCGCAGTTCATGTTGCTGAGGTTGTACTTAAAATCTAAATCTTGCTAAAGATGGCAGATACTCTGTAGCGGAAACTCCACTTAATATCTTTTTGGAGAGCAGACTGCCATCTCCCCATGTAATTCCTCACGAATAAACATCCTGAACTAGCATGCCCTATGGCCAAGCAGGGCGGTATACCAGTAGGAATATATGATAAGGCTCAAAGGAAAGCCTCAGCACAGACGATATCCCACTGAGCCTCTTTTGTTTCTCTGTTTGCGTTTCTGCAGCACAAGTCATGGAAGAAGATAAAGAACATGGTCCACTGGTCTCCGTTTGTGATGTCCTTCAAGAAAAAGTATCCCTGGATTCAACTGGCTGGACACGCAGGTACGTGCGCACATGGTGAAAAACACAGAGGACTTCCTGGCGAAATAAGAAAGGGGCCGGTTGAATCCTAAACGCTCTGGCAGAGCAAGCTGAAAAATGGTTTCCAGTGATGTCAGCGGACCCCACAGACACTTTGTTTAACCATGATACAAATCACAGCAGGAATGCCTCCAGTCAGCTAACCTAAGCTAGGTTCCTCAGAGTCTTTCTGCAGCTGCCTCACTCTAAAGGTGTTTGTCTTCACAGGGAGTTTTAAGGCAGGCGCAAATGGACGGATATTAAAAGTAAGACATCTGCTTCAAATCCCCTCTGTTATTACCAGCCCTACTTTTGATCCGGATCTAAACGATAATTTGTTGATGGTGTCTGTCAGAAACACTGTGAATGCGAGCAGCGCTGCTTGTCCCGGCTGATGGAAGATGTGCTGCGGCCCTATGTCCCTGGTTATCATGGAGACGTGGAGAAGGACGGCCAGAAGTACAACCAGATGGAGGACCTGCTGGCTGAGTTCGACTACCCGTGTGTCATGGACTGTAAGATGGGAGTGAGGTGAGAGAATGATTGAGATGCTCTCACAAAAAGCTCTACATAATGTGCCTATTCCCAGCGCTTTAGCGTTTTTGATTTTACAGACGAGCTTGTCTGTCGTCTTAAACGTCAGACGGAAAGCTATTTCATTATGTGTCAGCTTGCAAATTTAGTGATGATAGGTTTATTTGATAGGGACAGAACAAAAAGAAAAACATTGTTACAATTCGAACTGCAACCGACGCCATATTCATTTTGGTCATCTAGCTAATTTGCAGACCAGGTACCTGAAACAAAACAAATACAAACATGAAAAACATACAGACTATATAGAAAAGTTGCTCTAATGTTCACAGATTTGAGCGATTGTTTTACTTTGTTGTTGGACTGTTTTAGGTCTGTGAGGGTTTTTAATTGGGCAGCTATGATGCTCCTGATCTGAGGCCCTTTTGCTGTGAATGTTTCTCGGTGTTCACTATTTTACTGTGCAGCATTTACAGCCTGGTCTTTACAAACTTCTTTCCATCTGATTAATGTCGTTGCTTATATAGAATGTATTTTGGATTTGGCTGAAATCCCAACAAATGTGTAAATATTTAATTTGTTAGAGAGTAAAATGAGTAAAGTAAAATATCTGACTTCAAGGTGAAAAGTTTTGGATGATTCCCTGGGATAAAAATCCTGTTTATGTTTGAGCACTTCAGCTATCATATATATATACTGTATATCTATCTATCATATATACTGTATATCTATCTATCTATATATATATATATCTATATATATATATCTATATATACATATATATATATGTATATATATATCTATATCTATATATATATATATATATATATATATATATATATATATATATATGTATATATATATATATATATATGTATATATATATATATATATATATATATCACTGATGTGCTCTAGAGACAGCATTTAAAGTTGACTAAACGTACCTTTAAACTGGTAAACGGCAATGAGAACAGAGTTAGAAGTGAGAGAAGGTCACTGAAAAGACTCAGTGTAGTCTATCAGTTTTGATGGTTAAAGATAGGCCTTTTTTATTAGGTTTGAAGCAAAGAGAAAGGTGTTAAAACCCCAGTATAAAGGGTATTTAATATGAGTATCAGGTCCTCAAAAAGACATGTGTGTGTTTAAACAGCCTGAAGAGCCCCTTTATCCGTGCAAACGTACAGCAGTCACCAAGTTCTTATCTTTGTGGGGTAATGCTGCAGCTCTTTTCTACATAGAATGGATAAAGTTGGCACAATAAGAAATACATCTTTCCTTTTTTTTGGTTGTTAACACCAGAATACCGTTGCTGGCTTACACCAAGGATAGCTGCGCTCAGTTCAAGTTAGTCATGTAGAACATAGCGTTGTGTTCAAGGTTCTCATGAAGGTGCGCACTTGAAAAAGAAACTCAAACATTTTCCTTCAGCTGTGGCCAAACAGCTGTCGCTGAGCTATAGCTAGAAACCTGACTTTGTGAATAATATGTAACTTGTTTTGTAAAGCTGCACCATGCTTCGCCTCACGTTATGTTCACCTCCCCACCGACTGTGCTCCTCTGACGCCTCAGGACCTACCTCGAGGAAGAGCTAACCAAGGCTCGGAGAAAGCCCGCTCCGAGGCCCGACATGTATCAGAAAATGGTCGAGGTTGACCCCGAGGCACCCACGACGGAGGAGAATGACAAGAAGGCAGTGACCAAGCCCAGATACATGCAGTGGAGAGAGACCATAAGCTCGACGGCCACCCTGGGGTTCAGGATAGAGGGAGTCAAGGTGAGACTCACAAAGAAGGAGAGAGCTGTGTGTGTGTGTGTGTGTGTGTGTGTGCAGCTTTCCTTCCCTTCTTTCTTCTAACGGTCTGCTCTGCTGTGTGATTGAGTCAGGATTGTGATCTGACTTCCTGTTTTTCCCAGAAACTTCCTCTGAGGTACATAAGCACCTTTGTCGTGCACGAGTCCTGTCAGTGTCAGCTGTGTCGGCCTTGGCATCTGGTTCTGACATATTGTGTCCACACTCAGAGTCTCTTTGTCTGCGCGAGCCGTGGCTATATAAGGACATTCACAACCTCCTGGTGGTCCGCTGCGATAACACCGAGGGTTATCCCCCAGAAAAAGACACGTGCGTTTTCACTCGGGTAATTATGCACGGATCTCCAGCTCGTTTTGTAGACAGCCGCGGTCCTCTTACGTAAGCTGAAAACACGGTATAATCAGGTATGAAGTGTGTGTGTGTGTGTGTGAGTTAAAGTCGAATTGGGTCACCGACTCCTCAGACTTTAAACCATAACGGGAAGAAAAAAGTACTTTTGCTTCTAAATATTACCCTGTTGCTAGGCAGCGAGCAGGATAGGAAAAGCTTATTTATTTCACGCTAAGCCAACTAGCCGGTGACCATCGGCGGCCGTGCCTCTCCTAAAGACCGGCTGGTGTAGCGTTGCATGTCCTGCAACAGGTTCAGCTTCACACAGCAGTACTTTGTTACGACTTCTAACACTCGTACTTCCACATTTGCGCCGTTAGAAGGGAAGTGTACGGTTTGGCCTGTTGTGATGCTTTTAATCGCTGATGAGTTCATTTCAGCTTTACTACGGTTAAAGGCACAGCGC
Source organism: Fundulus heteroclitus (assembly GCF_011125445.2). Lineage (NCBI taxonomy): Eukaryota > Metazoa > Chordata > Actinopteri > Cyprinodontiformes > Fundulidae > Fundulus > Fundulus heteroclitus. Next base: position 17,671,795 of record NC_046375.1, on the reverse strand, counting down.
CCGGCAGCAGATCTGTGACATATTTGAGACCAAAATGGATTATTTTTAGGCGTGTGGGAAACTATAATTATTACGATAATTACTAGTGATGTACGAAGTGGAAAGTTGAAGATTTAAAAATATTTGTGTGGATGTTCAGATTGAAAAACAGATATGCTTTCTTTCTTGAAGGCTAATTTTCTAAAAATATCTCTCGCAGCTTTCTGCCTTCCTTCCACACATTGTTCTCCTTTTCTTCTCCATCATCTCCTCCTCCTTCTCCTTCCTACCTTGTTCTCTTTTTTTTCCCTGCTCTCCAAAGCCTGCAGCCTGAAAAGGTATTTGCGCCTTTACAAATTTCTTGTTTTTGCTTTTTTGTTTGGCAACTCTCAAATGTTTTAAACGTCAAGCCGGTTATCTGAATTTAATATCGGCTAACCCGTATTAATAAAAAACAGTTTCCCTTTGACAATTTAATTTATTAATAGAAAAAAAGGTATTACAATTAACTTTACCCTTTTGTAAATATAAGGCAGAACAAGAAATGGCTTGGATCTGTCAGACAACATGAAGTAGGTTTAAATATATCAAAATGCATGCCTTAGTCTATAGAAATACAGGAACACACAGTTTAACAAGCCGAACCAAACAACTACAGCGTTCTATAGAAAGATGGGACACACAGTTTGCAAATGGGTTCCATTTCTAAGAATTTGTGACTCCAGTGAACCACAGTAAGGATCATCCATCCATCCATCCATCCTTCACAAAATGATTTAGCATCGCCGTCTCATCCAGGAGGTCGTAACAGAACGTGGAACATCTAAAGCACGTCAGGCTTTAATTGTCACTGCTAAGGTCAGTGTTTAAGGTCGGCATCAAAAATGAGACGGGGAAAAAAAGGTATCCGTGGGAGACTTCCAAGGCCAGAACCCCTGTTCGATAAATGGAGCATAAAGGCAAGGCAAGTTGAGTTGTATAGCGCATTTCAGTGCAAGGACAGTGCAAAGGGCTTTACTTGATTAAAACATAGGAAAATAAAAACAGAATACAAGGAAGTAAAACAAGAACACAGTTTGGAATAAAATGTAGGAGAATAGAAACAAAATAAAACATAGGAAAATGGAAACTGATGATTTTAATAACCGAGGTCTGTTTAAAATTTTCTAAAAACATCTCGATGAGCCCCAAGGTTCTGTTGACTAAAAGTGAAACTTTTTGAAAGTTTGAGTTTTGTTACAACCTGGAAGACTTGCTGTGATTGATGGAACCATGAGTTCTGCTCTGTACCACAAAATCCTCAAATAGTTTGTGAACCTATAAATTCACAAACACTTGGGGGGCAATTACTTGTTTTTTACACACAAATGGGTTTCAATTGCTTTTTTTAACTTTATGAATAAAACATCTTACATTTACTCAGGTTACCTTTGTCCGTTATAAAAATGTGTTGGAAGATTGCAAACATCTAACTGTGGCGAGTGCAGAGGAAATCTGTAAGGGAGCAAACGCTTTTTCACAGCACTGTAGACCAGAAGATTAAATATAAAGAGTGTTAGCCATATTCCTCCAAACATTGATAAGAGTACAAGTAAATATTTAAAGAGAGTCACAAATAAAGCCAATTTTAATTCAATGTTCTCTTGTTTTGTTTTTGTTTTCTCCTGTAGAAAGAAGATGGAACTGTGAACAGAGATTTTAAGAAGACAAGGACAAGGGAGCAAGTGGTTGCAGCCTTCCATGACTTTGTAAAAGGAGATAAGGAGATACTGGTGAGTGTTTGTATAAAACACTCTAACTCAATAAGCAGTCCACGTATATGCCACCTGGAAGGATTTACATGATGATGCCAGTGTTTACGTTTTATATTTGTACCGACGATACCGAAACAGACTGGCTGTGCACCTTGTTACACAGCATAGGAAGAGTAAAGGATCTGAAAACGAGCATAAAAGTTGTTTATAATGTCTGCGTTCGTGTTTGCGTCAGAGTGCGTGTCGGGATCACAGTTACTGAGAGCCACATCACGTCAGAGGCCATCGGACTGACATCTCTGGGTTTTAGTTTCATTTCCTAACAGAAACACTGTGAACCACTTGCTTGCAAAAGTATACCATGAACCTGATCACCTTTTTGTCTATACTCCCACTTTTGGGTGTATTTAGGAATATATTATGTGCTAACACAAACTAGCGCCGACTTGTGAAGTCATAGGGAAATGGCACATTTCATCTCTAACTTTATCATAAATACAAATCTGAAAAGTGTGCTGTACATTTATATTAATTACTCAGATAACCCTAAATAAGTGCAACTAACTCCACTACTGCAAACTTACTAAGACACGGTTGTCCACCTAAACTGACAGTCCAGGAGCATATTAATCAGAGAAGTAGCCAAGAGGCCCGTTGTAACTATGGAGGAGCTGCAGACCTCTACAGCTCGGGTGAGAAGATCTGTCGACAAGAAAGCTATCAGCCGTGAACTTCACAAATCGGGTCTTTATGGAAGAAGGCCAAGAAGAAAACCACTGTTGAATGAAAGCCAGCGATGTCCCATCAGCAGATTGCCACAAGCCAGTTAGGGAACTCACCTAACATGAAAGAAGAAGACGCTCTGGTCAGATGAGACTGAAACTAAGAAAACCTAACACTGCACATCCTGCTGAACACGCTGCATTTACAGTGAAACATGGTGGTGGCAGCATCATGCTGTGGGGGAGCTGTCATTCAGCAGGGGCTTAAAAGCTGGTTGGGAATTCATCATTCCCATATAAAGACACAAAGCTTAAAAAAATGACTTTAATAAGCACATTCAAGGCTAACTTTGCTTTTTTTTGGGGGTATTATTTTACAGAGCAAATATCTAACAAGATTAAAGGAAATCCGAGCCACTTTGGAGATCTCTCCATTCTTCAAATCCCATGAGGTAAAGACATTTTAACACTGCTGGTTTGTATCACTCTTAGGATTGTTTATCAAATAGAACAAAGCATTCAATATGCTCTCTGTATGTACACATATAATACTTTTAATGTCATATGATATATGAAATAAGTCCAGTGATTGGCTGGATGCAAGCTTGTTATTATTTTTTTTATGTGCTTGATACTTCCTCCACCTTTAGTTTCAGCACTTGTTACCTCTTTATTCAGTCTCCGTTGCGGTTTAATGTTCATTAAACACTACAGATCTCTCAGACGCAGCGTGCTTCATCACAGAACGTCGACTCTTACGGGCTCGCCACACACACACACACACACACACACTCACACATTTTCTCACTTTCGCAAACAGTCGATGTCGCAGAAACAAGAAGTGAGCTCCTGTTTTTGAGTAGACACCACCAGGCGTGTCATGCTCAGTACATGAGAGGGAGAACGCTGTTGTGCTCTGCCGTTTTACGTCCAGCTCCCGTGGATCATCAGGCTGCTGTGTGTCTTCGCAGGTGATCGGCAGCTCCCTCTTGTTTGTTCACGACGGCCGGAAACGGGCCAAAGTGTGGATGATCGACTTTGGGAAGACCACGCCCCTCCCTGACGGGGAGGAACTAACCCACCGAGCTCTGTGGGCGGAAGGGAACAGAGAAGACGGCTACCTTTTCGGACTGGACAGCTTGGTGGACATCTTTTCCAGCATGGTGAACTCTGAGACTTGAAGGCTGAAGGTTTTGTCTTCGAAAAACCAAGTAAACGTCCTGGACTCGCCGCCATTACCGCTTCCTTTCATGCTTCGTGCGTCTGGGGAACCCTTTGGAACACTGACACTTGAACTCGCGACGCAGACCGCGTCGTCCAACCCCTCTTAGTTCCTCACGAGTGGAACTAGTTACAGCAACAATGCCTCAGTTCCTCATAATTGTGCTAAACTAGAGTTTTTTTATGCTGTGGTTTAAAAGTGGGGAGAAGGTCAATCTTATATAAACTCATTTTGACAGCATAACCTTTTCCTAAAGGAATCTCCTATTGAAAAGCAAACATTATGTCCTGTTGCCTAAAGCAAACTGAGACGTTTACTTTAATTTCATAAATAAATCCTCTACAAAGGCCTAAACCAACAAGACGTTACCTAATATTTGACTGCTTAATGACAGGCTCAACATTAAATATTATATTTTTTACATTAGGGACTTACAATAATTCGTTATAATATACACAGGATATATTTATATGCAGTGCTTTGCAAAAGTATTCACACCCATGGAGCTTATTAACATTTTTGCCACATTACAGCCACAAACTGCTGCGTTTTTCTCTGAAATTTTATCTGACGGCCCGACATAAAGTAGCACATAATTGATAAGTGGAAGCAAAATGATACATGGATTTTTCAAATAAAAATAATTTATGTCCATTTAACCTGAATCAAAAGCTCTTCGCTGTTTTGGGGGTACGTCATGGCACATCGACTTACTGAATGTTTTGCTCGTTCTTGGAATACCCTCCATCCAGTCTGTCAGAGCTTGAGCTATTTTTCGGAGCTAGATTGATCGTACTTTGACTGGACCAGTCTAATACATGGAAAACATCTCTGGCTGTGTATTTCAGGCCATTTTCCTGCAGGAAGGTGAACCTCCGCTCCAGTTTCAGGTTTCTTTTGCAGCCTGGAACCGGCTATATTCCAGGATTTCCCTGTATTCAGCTGCGTACATCTACCCATCAACCAGCTTACCTGTCCCCCGCTGAAGAAAGGCGTCCCCGCAGCATCATGCTGCCACCACCATGTTTTTTTGGGAGGGGGTTGGCCAGGCATTGTAAAGCCTGGTCAACCTTTTTACAAGTTTAACATTGTAAAAACTTCTGCTCCCTTTCTTTCTTGCGACAATGGCTTTCCACTTATAAAGGGGTCTGAATCCAGTCATACGTGTGTCGTTTTTTAGATTTTTATATATAAAGATATCTGAAACACATGTATCATTTTTCTTCCACTACATAATTATGCACTACTTTGTCTTGGTCTGTTGCATCAAATCTCAATAACAGACATTAGAGTTTACAGCTGTAATGTGACACAAAGTGAAACAGAATAAGATGTATACCATTGCAAAACACTATATGTGTGGGTGAAGTATGATTCAGCTTGTTATAGTATGGCCTACTACTGATGTTTTTATAGACACCAGAGATTTAAAAATATATATATATATATTTTCACCTTTTTGATTTGGCACTTCTGGCAAAATATCTAACACAGTAGCACTCGCTGTTCTCTTTAGTTTAGAAGATTCAAAATCTGAAAAAATTCTGGGCCCTCAAAACTAGTCAGATCCCATCATAGAGCTCTAAAATGGCAATCTTTAACATTTCAATCCCGCTGTGATGTCAAACCTCTAAATCTCTTGTTCGCTTGCACTCAACGTAAGGTAAAATTGCGCCAATTTCATGGTCAAAACCGTTTCTCCGTCCCCACCAGGAAGCTCTTCCTAAATTGTATCTGCGATAGTTGTACGTCACAATAAAATAAGCTACGACTACAAAGCGTTTCACTTCGCAGGGTTCCTTAAACGATAACAGCAGAGTCGGCTCACTCGGACACACGTCGGGTCTAAGGGGGGACTGCTTCATCAGATTTATCCGGTTAAATATCAGTGCTGGGAAACTGCTATGGTTAGCTTTCAGAAAATGTTGCTCCAGTGTGTGCATCTCTTGGCTGACAGATTGCGTTCTGATAATCTAGGCGGTGTACGGGTGATGGATCAGAGACACCTGCACCCAGATAAACAGTTATGGTGAGGAGGGATTACAGTAATTAAGAACAGGTTTTATAATTAGATGTAAGCCAGTGGGTTCAGGGTTGTTATTTTCCTTCTTCTGTTGTCGTACGTTGGCCAGAAATGACGAGCCTGAAGCTCCAGGAGCTCAAATAGTGCTTCTCGTTTACAGTCTTCATATTCAAATAAAAAGCTCTATTTTTAAACACCTCTAGATTTCGCGATAGCGAAAACACAGAAGTGCCGTTGCTCATCGGGGCATTGCTCAAGCATGCGCCGCACTATTCGGCGAGACGAACCTAAGAAGTAAATTCCAATCGCAATGTTCAAGATTGCCAATTTAAACCCCTTTTAGCCACGCGATCTAACTCAGTTTTATCTCTTTTTTACTTTTCTTCCGGTCTTAATGCAGTTTTAAACGCATCGACGTCAGAGACGGTCTCCTGTTACATTTGCAGTGGGAGAGTTTGTACATTTAAGTGTGTTTTTTTTTTGGTCCACATATTTAAGGCATATAAATTTAGTCCCAACAGCTTCCCACTTAGGCAAAAACAGAGTGAGGTTTGCGCACGTTGTTTGATTCACAGTCATCTGGAAATTACTCACGGTGAGGAGAAGCAACAGTAGATTTCCCAGCAGTCATTGCCATGTACTGAACTGTAACATAGACTCAGCATCCGTTGTGCTTTTGTTGTCAAACACTTAACACCCTTCCCCCTTTTTTTTTTTTTTTTTTTTTTTGGTCGCTCCAGGTAGCTCATGCAGTGTACAGTAAGATGTATTTAGTTCTGTGTAGTTTTGTTGTTTTACTGTAACATAGTAGTTGTTAAATCCCGTTGAACACTCACAGCCATGAACAACCCTATTTAAGCTACACAGTGCCTTGACATTACGAAGCCAAGTCAGAAAGCTAAAACATGTTCTTGTTCTAGTTCTACATATGGGTTTTATTCGCTTAGTCCTAACGTGGCTGCATGTTTATTATCCTCTTAAACGTTTAGGACTTTCTCATTTGTTCTGATTTTATTTAAACAACATATTTTACTTGTGATTCTTTTGATTAATGGTATATCTGGTTTTGGTTTCAAACAAGTCACCTTTTAAGAGGTAGTCACAGAGTAGGACAATCAGGGATATTACAGGGGGAAAAGACTCCCATTATTCATGTAAAGCTATATATATATATATATATATATATATATATATATATATATATATATATATATATATATATATATATATATATATATATAGTGGGGGACCCTCCAATGATTTTAAATGTTCTTTAAAGACTGGCCTTTATAAAATACTTGCTGTTACAGTAAATAAGGAAATACTGCAACTTAATGCTGTGCCTTCTTAAGGAAATAGATAAACGAGATGGGAACAGAATTGTTTTCATACTTTAACTATGATATTTGGTAACTGTTCTTTTCTGGCCAACAGTAATAAATGTTGCCTGGTTTCCTTTGTGTGCACTTACAGGTGTTAAATGTAGGTGTTAAAAGGTTTGTAGTGTTGCTGGTTTGTTTATTTATTTTTTTGGACTGTTCCTTTAAAAATACATTTGTGGTGAAACACTTGTGTCTGTCTAATGTTTGCCCAACTATCTATCTATCTATCTATCTATCTATCTATCTATCTATCTATCTATCTATCTATCTATCTATCTATCTATCTATCTATCTATCTATCATGGTGTGCATTTAACTTTATCTGGAGCTGTGACCCCTCTCTTGCCCACACTAATTGCTGTGTTTGCATGAGGCTCATTTGCCATTCAAATCACACCTGTCCACAACAGCAGCGCCGGCATCCGGAGCACAAGTGCTTTTGGGCAAAGAAATGGTTCACGTGTGCCTCCAGTCCTTTATGTGTGAGGGGGCAGACTAGAGCCCCGTCCTTAGGAGAGTTTTCGCTAAATAGAGAAACGTTTTTAGGGAGTCTTTCTTTTAATCGCGATCCACATAGGTTTAAGAGCTGGAGTACTATTTTCTGGAATTCACAATCTCATCCCAGAACATCATTGGATGCATCACAAAATGTGTCTTCACGTTTTCATTTGAGCTATTTTAATATAAAATGCCTTTATTTTGTACCGTCAACAGAGCTCCACAGAAGGGATGCTGATATAAGATGCAGAAATGTGTTTTTACTCGGACAAAGGTTACAGATCATCACGTTTGTGTGGGACGATGAAAGAACTGCTGGTTAGTGCCGCCCCCTGCTGTCAATACACTGACACTGACCGCTTTTCTGAAAAGGGCCACAAAAATAAGGCCTGGCTTTGAAAGGAGAATCTTCTATTCATCTGTGGCACTTCCTAAATAGACCAGTTACTTGAAAGGGTTTTGCATTTTATATAAGCAATTTAACCAAAATTAATGTGTGTGTTTTTTTTAAATGCACCAAAGCAGGAGTGTCATTTTTATTTATCTTGACTATTCATCAAGTATTCTCATGTATATCATGAAGAAAAGTAATTATAAAAAATGCTCAAATCTCAATCATTTGATTTAATTTAGTTGTATTTTATCTTCTTTGATTTTGGCTTATTTGTTTTTATATTACACTTGGATTTTGTTTCTAATCATTGGCCGAATTCATCTGAAATACGAGTCTTTACAGTGTTATATATCAGAATTCCCTTACAATAGGTTATCAGTAGATCCTAGAAAATGAATTTAAAGCATCTGATTAGCCTCTTTTCTAATACCCACTCATACTGTACTGTGAGGGAACAGTTTTATATGACTGGTGAATAAATAACATCTAAAAGCAACCAGTTAGCCACTTATTCAGGTAAGAACAATGTTATAATGTTTCATATTTCATAAATCAACTCATCATTCTGGAGATATAAAAACAAACAATGGAAAATACAAAGTGTTCACAAAAAAATATATATATGGGCTTCAATTTATTAACATCACACATAATATATTTACCTTTTTATTACACTTCATTGCATCATTTAGGAAAAATACCACTGAAAAATAAACTGGTATGAAGTAGAAAGGGACCAAATGAAGGTGATGATTCAAGCTTGAAGATCTTCCAAGCCAACTTGTAAAAAAAATATCAGATATCAGGGTATATTCATAAATGAAAATAGTCGATATTTAAACTTCTTAAATAAGCTAACTAAAACTAAACCTACTTTCAATGCCTGGCTCTAAATGGGCTCGTCTATCCAGGGCAGCGTTCTAGAGCAGAAGGCCTATTTCGCTTTGTATAGCCGTCCTTATTCCTTTTTGTTAATGATCTAACAAAGAGCTTCCCTTATTTAGGGGACCCCCCAGGGGGTCACAAGACACCACGTGAGGGTTGCAACATCATACAGCCTCCAGATTTCTGACTTTGCAATGTTTTCCTAGTTTTAATAGAAAAAATGTATGCCTTTAATCATGGAAAATTATATTTTTCACCCTGGAAATGTCAGACTTTTTGACATCTGAGAACAAGTTTTTCTCGCAAATATGTGAAATTTATTTTCTTTAATCTACAATGATCCTAATATCATGGTGTTTTTTTTTTATTGCGAGAATAAAGTAATAATATTAGGTGTACAAGAATAATGGACATTATGAGAATAAAGTCATAATATTACGAGAATGATATTATGAGCTGACACCCATGGGGGTAATAACAAGTTAACAAAGTCGTCTAAAGATTTATTTGAAGACATATCCCACAAAGAAATGTAGGCATACTTTCAATCAGCAAAGCAGATGAAGGTCTTGAAATCCTAGATTTAGACCTTTAAGTTAAACAAAAACTCCCATAAGCCCTGAATCAATGTGCTTTTTCATCACAAAACTGTCTTAAATAAAATAGGAAGCATGACTTCCTTCTTGACATGTTTATAACTATCTACCTGACAAATTACACTTTATTCAATCTTTGTTATCATTTGCATTTGATGTGCTGTACCCTAAAATGTAAACATCGTTTATTCTTCATATGTTTGTTAAATATACAGAGGGAGAGGGTAAAAAAAAGGTTATTCCAAGATTTTCAAGCGAGATAAACAATATATGACATTTCTTAAACCCTTTAAAAACGCTTAAGCTAAAACGCTTTAAAGCTGTAGATCCCCATTAATGCGCCAGCGCGGGGAAAACAAGCACGTTTTGCTTCGAAGTGAACACGTGATTTGACGTAGACGTAAAAGGCAAACGCTGCACACTTCCGCCTAGTTGAGCGGAGAGAAACGTCAATAACAAGGCCACGTCACTGCGCTGCCGTCCTGTCGCCAGCAGATGGCAGCAGAGAGCCGATAGGTCACCAGACGTGTATTCGTGTTGTTTTGCAGGTTTTATGGTGCCGTCTGCTGTCGTAGCCCTGGCCGTTTGCATATTTTAAGTGTAAAAAAATGTTATGCTTGTAAAATTCATGCGCTTCACATGTGAACGATTTGCAGCCAGAGTTTTTTTTTCTTTTCTTGAGGAGCAACCTGGGGCCTCCCGGATCCAACTCCCCTGACTGTAAACAAACTACGAAGGACCAATGAGGAAGAGTGGGCGGGGCGTGGGAGAGGGGAAAAAAACAACCAGAGTCCTGCATAAACCAGGTTAAACCATGTTGATGCATATCTCTCCTTCCCTTCTGCATACCAAAGGGGAAGCTAATGAGCCCAGAAACAGGGACTGAGGGCGCAGGAAGGTAAAGTGTTGAGGCGAGCGCCGTGAAAGGTTACTTTTGATCGCAGGATAAAGGTTGCGTCAATACGCGACTCTGGGCTGCTCTTGCTGCGCGAAGTTGGGAAACAGGGTATGACCTCGTGTTGACAGAGGCTGGATCAAGCGCTGCCTGCAGGAGGAGAAGAAGGAGGAGGAGAAGAAGGAGGACGAGCAATCTTCCAAACTCTTTCAATCAAATAAACAACATCCTCTGCGCATCTCTGCGGCGAATCTGAAGACGGGGTGTTTACTCCGAGTCGCTCGCCACTGTTGACCTCTGATAGACAGCGGGGACTCTGCAGGACGGCTGCTGGTGAGTTCCTCAAACCCAACCTTTTTTTTTTTTCTTTAAATGCATAGGCGTAACAGGACAAACTCGTGCAGCTAGCTTTAAAAAACAGTCGAGTTTACCTCAGCTTTTCACCCTTAAACCGGCCAGGCTACTATAATGCGGGGTCAGCGTGCGGACCAACCCGACATATGGCGGCAGATCTATGGCTGCTAAACTCACCGAGCTTGCTCGCACAAACTTCCAGAGCCTCGGAGCAGCAGCCATGGGCGCTTTAACCCGCTTATTATAGCGCTAGCTAAAACATGGAGTACATCGCTGCACCGCGCTCGTGGGTTTCCGTCAAGTCTCGTGGCCGCGCGGTCTCGAGGAAGACTTTAAAGGGAGGCCGCCGTGGACACTTTGAGGACTATATGGCGGCGACCTCGAAGGCTTTATGGTGAAGGAGTTGTTCTGAAAAGATTTAATGACACAACGTCGCATAGATGTGGTCATAAGTTGTGTAGATGAAGTATAAGTAACGTTGCAACACAGGGTTGTGTTTTTTATGCGTTGGAATTATTACAGTGAACAACTTTACCATTGTTTTATCATAATATTGTGATTGATTGCCCCAAACTTTAGCTAGGATTTTGTATTTTACTAGAATAAAATGTATTATTTGTATATTTCTCTTTATTGATTCAGCATGTGATGTGTGCTTTCTAAACTATATTTGTTTTAATTTTCTATATTGTCTGTATTTTTTCTCACAATCTATCCTTTATATTTCCTTCTAAGGTACATTGAGTCTGCGATTGCGGTATGAAATGTTCTGTATAAATAAAACTGACGTCAATAGAGTATCAAAGAAAGCGGCTGTTGTTGTTGAGGTGGCCGAATATGGCTCACCACCCAGGACGCCAATCTGTCTGGGGGCTATTTTACTAGTTTTCATTTTATTTTTTACAAGGAATATTCCTTGAAAAATCTTCTTCTTCTTTTTTTAAAGGAATATTGACTGCACTTGAATTTCTCAGTGATTCTGAACTGGATTATTCTACACTGATTTTTTTTTAAAAGCGCTTTCTGCATTTTGGAGGAAATTAAACATTTAAAATCTTCTTTGGTAACCAAACCTGCTTTTTATTGCTACCAGTGTGAAAATTGTCATGTTGAGTGGTCAAACTAGGACTTATGCATTCAACACTAATAACAGACCCTTTAAAACACAGGCTTGGCGTCTGAAACATATTGATGGAATCAAAAATACAGGGATCGATAGTTTTCTTCAATTCATAGCCAAATAATCTTGTGTACCCAATCTATTCTGGCTGCAAAAAGAGGGGCTCGTCCAGGATGGCAAACGTGCGAAAACAGCCACAAAGATAAACACATGGAAATTTCCCCACTGCTAGAGGTATAGGTTTAAAAGCTATTTTTTACCCTGTAGAATTATAACAGGCTGATATGACTAATAAATCAAAATATGACTGTTATTACTGTGATTTTCATTTTTGTAATAGTCATAGAAAAGTGTCAGTCTGTTAAAATATATTACAAGAACTAGATATGGACTATCTGATCTAGTTCTTGGTGACTGGACAGGAAGTAGGGCAGAGGCAAGCAGTCGATGACTCTGGGACCAGGGATCAAACCTGGGATGGCTGTGTCGAGGACTGCAGCCTCAACATATCAACATATGGGGTGTCTGCTCCACCACTGGTCCACTTGACACCCCATAGTTTTGTGTCTTCCTAATATAGTGCAGCCCTCTTTTTAAACAACAGAAAATCAACTGCAAGATTATCCTCGCTGATGTGAGGATTTTTAATTGAACTCAAAAACAGTGGGGGAATTGTGCAAAGTGATGGTTTCTTAGTTAGGAGCTCTTAGTTTTGGTGTTTTTAATGAATAGGACACTCCCACCCTCAGGTTTTTCAGTATTTGACCTGTGGTTCACTGATTAGAACCTGTCAGAGGAAAACTGGCTGATTGCTGCGTTTTTAACAAGAATAAACTGTTAATAATTTATGGAGACAATGATCACCAACTTGGTGTACACATTATTTTTATCCACATTATTATCCGCTAAGAAAATTTTAGTTTCTCATATGTGAAAATGGAGCCCAGACTAACTCCAGCCTCGTCATCTTTCGGGGAACGTGGTCTAATTTTAGTTTCCCCAGTAAGAAGCGGTGATGGCACTGTTCTGGCTTCTCACCGCTTCACAGCATCGGGAATCATTTCTCACTTTTGGCACAGGCTTGGCAGCCAAGGGCAGTGAGTTTTTTTTTGTTTTTTTTTTCCTGTTAGGGATCAGACAGTGACTCAAACTTTGCGGCTATTTCCATATCATCCTGTGCAGCAGACGACAGCTGAGGGTCATATATGTGTGCTTGTGGAGAGAGAGACTTTAGCACACAATACACTGTATTATCACAGTGTGTGAGCTTTAAAAAAATTAACCTTTAAGTTTTCCTCTCCCTCTCTGCGGTGTTAGTAAAGAGCTAAGTGGCCATTTTAAATCACTTTTATAAGGTTTTTAAATTAACAGTTTAACAAAGTCCTTAAAGTTTTTTTTATCTGTTTTGTAACATGCAAATGAATGATTATCTATATATTTGTTGGGATGAAACACATTTTATAGCTTTATTATTAAGGTGACAGTGCATTAGACATGAGCCTGTAGGAAACCCTCGCAGAATGATAATCTTAGTAAAAATAGCAATGTTTCATCATGTCTTGGGATTCTGCATAAACATAGGAAAAGTGTGAGAGCCTCCTTTCAGCCAGCTGACTGAAAGTGAACAGCAACAGGTGGTGGAGTTCAGTGCTGCCGTCCTTCTCTATACAGCACGAAGCAACTCTGGTCACTCTTGCACTTTCTCTGGGCTTTCTTGAAAAAGACAATAAACCATAGAAACTGTTTGATTAAAAGTATTACTTTAATATAGGGCTTGGTGATATTATTAGGCTGAATGCTGATATATTATATTTTTCTTCATGTTTTTGTTTTTATTAAGTTATTATAAAAGGGCACCTCTAGCAAAGCTTTATCCCAAATGTCTCATAGGCAAATTATTTTTTTAACAAATTTAAATAACCTACTGGAGTACATAAAAGTATAAATACAACACAACATAAACCATCTCGATATTAGGTCTGTGCATAAAAATCGATACAAAGATAAATAGTGACGTTTTTAAAAATGATTTAATATAGATATTCGGGCTTTCAATATAAATATACCTCCCAACCCCTAGGGGGTGGTATTAAAGCTCACTATTACTGTTCACAGCGAGGAAGTGCAGGTGAGACGAATTTGCGTAATGGCCGCCAGGATTTTAGAAGCGGCATCATCCCTAAAATCAGATGTTTGGGCACATTTTTGGTTTCTGTGATACGTTAAATGCATTGAACCAAATGCACTTTTTTTTCCTGTTAATGTATCAGTGTTCAATAAACAACATAAATATAATATTTGGCTGGTTTTGTTGATAAAATGACTTTGAGCATTAATTTGAAAGTTATAAATATCGATAGTGGAATCAAATCAAGCTGAGCTATATCGAGAATCGTATCGAATCGGCTGACCCTAGATGATACCCAGCCCTACTCAATATAAACGATAGTTTCACCTTTTTTTAAAATCTCGATATTTTAAATTTCTCAATATATTGCTCAGCCCTTCTTCAATATCCTAGGGCTGCAACTAACAATTATTTTTTATAATCGATTAATGGGTCGATTATTTTTACGATTAATCAATCAATCAGACAAAAAAGTTTATTTCCAAAAATGGAGCATTTGGACTGAGAGTATATAAGCCCACAAAAAACAAGTTGCTACTTACAATAATATAAGGTAATAAATAATTTTGCTTCAAATAAAGAAGTTTATGTTAACTAAATTGTAAGTCAATCATTTAATAGTCAATGTATATGTAAAGAGTGATTTAACACAACAAAAGTGAAGATGTAAAACTGGTGTCAGATGTGGTTTGGTTGAACCTCACCCTTGTTCTAGTGCACCCAGGGAAGAAAATTGGGCATAAAAATGCAACCAGTGCAAAAACACCACTTCTGTAAATACTACATACTACATTTGCCCTTGTACATATTTTTCTTCCAAGGACGTTTATTCTATACGTTTTTCAAATTTTTCTTTGAAGAGTCGTAACGGGTGTTAGATATACAATACTTTGTATTTCTTCTGAGGTTTTTACATTTTTGAGGGTGTCCTTCAGTGATGTTTATGTCTCGTCTTTCTGTAAGTGTTTTTAATTTATTTCTGCCTCTTATCATTTTGAGTATCTCACTAAAATGTCACTATGGTTACACAACAATAATAAAGACTTAGTCTTTATTGAAAAGTTAGTTTAGAGCCCTGCTCCTCTCTCCCATACAATACCTCCACTCAGACTCAAAGCTTAATGAGGGCTGGTTTATGATCCATAATCCAATTAGCATCCATCTAAACACTTGTTCTGATTAATTCATGAACTCAAAATGCATGTGGAGGATGGAGCCGCAGCGCTGAGCAGCACAGAACATTTAGGGATGATCATAATTTCCTCCCATTCTCTTAACAGAAACAGCACGAGTTTCTGAGCCTGTAGTGTAATTATGGAAAGCGAAGTCTCAGCCACTCTCAGAACCCGGTACGGGTCCATTCTATGTGCTCAGAATGGTCGGCACCAACCCACCTCCGCGTTTGTTGCTTTGTTTTTTTTTCTCGCATGAAGAAGTATAAAACTCTGCGGAAATTCACCACCTCTGCTAATGTCAGAGAGTTTCTACTTTGAAAAATCTTGGCTCAAGTAAACGCACGTCATGATCGGATTATTTGATTTTTGAGCCGATATAAACTGTGCATTCGGAATACTTTCTTTTAATCTGAACACATTTCAGTCTGATCAGAGAACGTTACGCATATGAACATAGCTCCTGTCTCCAGCTAACAGCCGCATTAGACGAGCTACCAGACTGACGTTAACGCGGCACCCCGGAGCATGACTTTGGCCACGCAGGACTCCGCGAGCCAAGAACTATCAGGGTCTTCTCACTTTGAAGCAGAACAAACGTCAGATATTATAAGACATGCCTGACCCTGCTGTTGAGTTCTCTTCACCCTCATCAATGATTCCATGCTATTTCAGGTCCTGTGTCACTGTGGAGCTCTTGTACCACATCAAATCTAGCATGCTACTTATTTTTTGGTTTTGTGAAGCGCAACGTGCTCCCTATCTTTTGGGACTTTATCCCAAATGTCTCCTAGGCACATTTATTTTTAACAGCTTCATATGAGAAACGGCTGAAAAATAACCTCCTGGAGTACATAAAAGTATAAATATAACACAACATAGACCATCTCAATATTAGGGCTGTGCATAAAAATCGGTACAAAGATTAATATTAATGTTTTTAAAAATGATTTAATGTAGATATTCTAGGTTTCAATATTAATATACCTCCCAACCCCTAGGGGGCGGTATTAAAGCTCACCATTACTGTTCGAGTCGTTTTCTCTGTGTCGTCATTTGTAGAGTTTACTACAAAAAATAGAAATTGAAAATACGGCTCCGCCTCGTTTACGTTGCTCTACAGCCAATCAGCAATGACAATGGTCGGCATATCAAGTAAACTGCTCCTCGACACAATGAATCGATGATGAAATTCGTTGCCAATGTATTGTCGGTTTTTATCGATTCGTTGTTGTAACCCTATAATATAATATTTTTTACCCATCAAACTATATATAGAAAGAGTCCTGGATAGATGGAAGGTCGACCCTGATGATCCTCTTGGCAAACCTAAATGTGAGTTGTAGTCTGGACCTGTCCTGTTTTTTGGACAGTAAACTTATTCAGGGATGGACGAACACAGGAAAGACTGAGTAATTGGCAGTGTAGAAGATTATTAGCAGTAAGTTGCTTTTCTTGAGTTGCCGCTGGGCCTTCCTCCGAACAGTGTCTGTGTGTGAGGACCATTTCAGGTCCAGAAAAGGTGGCTCCTATAGGAACCTCAAGTGATCCACAGTAGACAGTGTTGTTGGGGATGCTGAAGGGAGGAATTATTGGGGGAGTTCTCCGGAAGTCCTCTGTCATCTCCATAGATGGAGCAGGTTAAACTCCAGGTGGGTCTGGTCGCACCAATGGACCAGCAGATCCACCTCCAGTCTTGTATGCAGACTCATCGCTGTCCTGGATTATTGGGCTGATCCAGCACAATTCAGTCTTCAGGAGTTTCTCTGACACATCTGCTTAGGGGAAGTCATTTGTGTAAGAAGAGGAGGGGGGTGGGATACACCCATGGGCGGTGCCAACGGTGATGGTTCTTGTGCGAGAGAAGATGCTACCTTGCCTCACCTGCTGCTGCTGGTCAGGTAGAAAGCCGGTCATCTACTGACAGGTGGAGAACGGCGCTGTAAGCTGGGTGAGCTTCTGGTGGAGGATGACTGATGATGCTGAAGGCTGAGTTAAAAGTTCACAAACAGGATCCTGCCATGCCTGCCTAGGTGGTCGAGGCGGTGCAGGATGTGGTGTAGTCCCAGGTCGACTGCATCATCTGCCAACATGTTCGCCTGGTAAGTAAACGGCTGTGGGTTCACCAGGGGTCAGTGGCAAAGTATACAAAGAACAGGCCTGAAGCAGGAAGATGACCTAATTCCTGACTCTGTCAGTGTATGTGTAGCAATTCATGCACAGCCGTATTTTGCTGCGACTCTTCGCAGCAGCAGCTTTTTGCACAGGACTCAGTCCCAGCCAAAGCACATTGTCACACCATCAATGGATCACCTGTGTCAAAACAGCCGTAGAATATTGCAACAGACTGGAATGCAATGTCTGTACTGTTTAAATGGGACTCAAAAGATATATATTTTTTGTCTGTGACCTGAATTCACCCGAATTTATTTTACTTAGTTTGAAGTATTTAAGATGAGGTTTAATAGAAAGCAGTCTCGCAAACTTGTCTGTTGTATAAGAACCTGAGAGGAGTACAGTGCGGTGGCAGACCTTGAACATAAACCAAACACGTGCACCTACAGTGGCTCGAGCCCTGAAATAGCTGTGGCGTTTGTTTTGCACTCCTCCCCTCGCGTTTCCAGTGACATTTTCAGATCCAGTCTTGGACTGCATATTCACCGCTCGCCTGCGCGGGATTCGCGTTACCCCCTGTGTGTGTGTGTGTGTGTGTATGTGCGTCCAAATGGGGACAGAGTGGAGGTCATGAGTATTTTTGGTCATCGACTTAAAGTCAGAACAGCTGTGCATGTTCGTGTGCGAGCGTACTTGTTGGCAGGACTAAGAGTGTTGACAAGTTTTATTCCTTTCCATTTGCATCCTTGTCGGTCTTCAGGTCTTTGTTTCTCTCCCCTTTCATCCCCGTGGACGGGCCATCCTCACACCCAAACATATCTGAACGTGTGTTCATTTATATTAATTCATGGTAGAATATATTTCCATCTGGATAACTAATGTAAGGTTAACCTCTGCTCTTATTTCTGTGTCCAGCACCATCATGGCGGGTGATATGATGTTGCTAATGCGTGGCTTGGCTAAGTTGAGCCAGGCTGTGGTGGAGACCCAGAGCAACGCCCTGCGCAGTGGTACCGGTACGTACACTAAGCAACAGATTTCCCAAAACTTTGTTTTATTTAGTAGCAATCTATACAAACAGCTAAGGAAATTAAGGGGAACCAAATATTCAATATCGAACAGTGTGGAGATGTGAGTAGCTTGCTAGCTCGCTTGCTAGCGAGCTAGCAGTGCTGGTTAGCTGACTTATCAAACCACTTTCTATTGTAATAACTAATTTTAATGCTTCAGCCTTTTTCTATAGCTACGTTCACACTGCAGGTCTTGATGCTCATTGTTTTGTTGTTGCTGAAATCAGCTTTTTTTTTGAGGTGGCCATTCATACTACTATTAAATGCAGCTGTTGTCAGACTTCTGTCTGAACAGTTCAAAGCAACCCTCATGCACAGATAACAGAAGGAGACGTCACTCAGCAGAGCACTGTTTACGGAAGTAATGGTGAAGTAATTGTTTGTAGTAATTGGCTAAGTTGAGGCTGGCTGTGGTGGCTTTGTTAGAAAAATGCGGATACCGGCCGCTGCCTGTCCTGGTTATTATTAGAAAGCTGTTGCACAATTGAAGCCGACGATATTAAGACGACATCATAGCAAGACAACGTAAGGTAAGAAGAAAGCTATTAATAATGGTCTTTTACGGAGCGCTAACTGCTACTACTCTGTGTGGATGTGTGGTTGGGGCAAGGACAGTGACACGAAAGTCGGATAAAATGCGTCACCGCTGTTCGGACCGTGGAAGCTTTGAAAAATATCCGATACGTATCCGAATTAATGCCACATATGAAAGTGGCAAAAATCAGATTTTTTTTTTGGGGGGGGGGGGGGGGTGAAAAGATCGGAATTAAGTCTTTCACACTCCCAAGAAAAAGATAGATACGGGTGACATACAGGCAAAAAGATCAGATTTGGGTCACTTTTTCCCTGCAGTGTGAACCTAGCCTAAGTCTTTACTTATAAAATGTTCATATTATTTTGAGCTCATTTCAGTGCCTTGCAAAACTTTTTTTCCCCCATTTCTTTATGCTACAGCAACTAACCTTCAATGTATTTTGTTGGAGGTTGATGTTATGGGCCAACACACAGCTGCAAACTATTGTTGTGTAGATAAAAAACATTGTCACATTTTATTTAGTTAAAACATGTGCAGTTTGCATTTCTTTATGCTACGACAACTAACCTTCGATGTATTTTGTTGGAGGTTGATGTTATGGGCCAACACACTGTTACAAACCATTGTTGTGTAGATAGAAAACATTGTCACATTTTATTTTGTTAAAACGTGTGCAGTTCGTATCTCTTCAGTGGTTCTGATTCAACACATTGTTTGCTGCACTGAAGGTTGCACATTTTTTGTGGAGTACGTCTCTTGCAGCTTTTCTCATATTGAGGTTTTAACAATTTTTCAGAATTGCAAAATAGCTCAGTTTTATAGCTCATGAATATGCCTTTGATATAAATGATTGCATTGTAGCTTTGGATTCATGTTTTAATCTAGCCTCAACCCTAGTCTTAATGACTATAATAATAATAATGCATTTTATTTGTAGTGCATTTTATATTTAAGCAAATCTCAAAGGGTTAAAGGATAAAGCAAGTGCTAAAAATAAAAACACAAAGAGAGCATAGAAATAGAAAACTAAAATTATGCAAAACAAATTATGAACAAGAAATCAATCAAAAGCTCTGTTTTTTTCCCCCATCAACTCCCCCTGATGAAGAAAAGTACCACCACAGCATGATGCTTCCACCACATTGTCACATGGAGAACATTTTGAAAACCATTCATCCGTTTCCTTTCACTCCTGTTGACTTGAATTTCCAATTAGTTACATTAAAGTTGATTTGTAATGTGTCGAAAACTGAAAAATACTTTTGCAAGATACTGCAAAGGTATGTTAATGGTTAATGGTTAGGGCAGCGGCAGTTCACGGCAAATGTCATCCCAAAGAACTTTCCAATTAATTTCTCAAATCATTACTTTAAAATCCTTAAAATACGGGTTGATTTAAATCCAACACAAAGTTAATTGGCAACTTTAATTGGAAATAATGCGTAAATGGAGAGGAAAGATGACAGGCTTTGCATGTCATCAGGCATTATAAACTTATAACAGTGCATCTATAAAGACGTCTTAAGGTAACGCAGATGTAGCTGAAAATACATGTAGTTTTCTTTTTCTTTTTTGGATATTCAAAAGATCCATTTAGTGTTGCATGTGTAGTGAGGCCAAATCCGTCCGTTGGGTTTTGCATATGAATATGACTTGGAAGGTTTATAAAGTATGCATGCTGTCAGCTCAGCTTTCACCGCACCTGTGCTTGACTAGGTGAACAGTTGATTCGATGCCGATATGTTTATCTAGACTTTTTGCACTTGGAGCTTAGGCAAACACCCTCAAACGGCACATTTGAGGGTGTTTGTTGGGCTTATTGCAAAAGGGCAAAATAAAACTGTCATAGTAGAACAGACAACTTGGGATGAATGTACAGCATTATACCCTTTGATGACTGGTTGTATTTTGTGTTTTCATACGCAGGAGTTGCAGGCGTTGGTGCCGCCGTCCAGAGCGTCCAGGCAGCCGCAGAGCAAGGCCTGTCTGTGGCCATGACGAAAATGCAGGCGAGTTTCTGTTTGTACTGTCAGCGCGCTCGCTGGGGACGGAGCAGCGCCTTTTCGGGGGGTTTGATTTGCACCTGGCGTGACCCGAGGTGCATCCGCCTTTTGTTCGCAGGAGCTGTCCGGCCAGCAGCCGCAAAGCGCGTCCGAGTCGGACTTTGACTTTCCTCAGGACGAGACGTCGTTCTCAGCATCGGAGTTCAGGGAAGAACACACAGACTTTACCGCCGACCACTCGGGGACGGGTACCGACGCGACAGCGGGGACTAACAACGTCGGTGGGAAGCAGTCGATGTTCGACGGGTACAAAGATCCAAGTAACCAGTTTATGGGTCACACCAGATCATACCACCAAGGTGCCGGGTATGTACTGTCTGCTTCTCTCACCGTCAACAGTTTGTTTTATTTAAGAGTTCTGGCAAATACCAGTGTCGATCTGCTACAGGCATTACCTCGGACATCGGCTGTATAACCACGCCCTGGAAAGACGTGCGTTGCGGGAGGCCAGCGGTCAACAGCCAGTCGCTCAGTTCAGGAGCTACCATCAGGACCAGTCCTCGGTGGGGGGACTGACAGCGGAGGACATTGAAAAAACCAGCCAGAGCAAGAGGGCCGACTCGAAGCCACACAAACAGATGGTAAGGCCTGGTCCCGTAGCGGCAGTCAGACTTCAGCTGTTACTCCTGCAGTGCAGCATTTTGACGTGACGGTGTCGTCTTGTTGTGTCTTCCGCAGTTGAGTGAAAGAGCCAGAGAGAGGAAGGTGCCCGTGACCCGGCTCGGCCGATTGGCCAACTTTGGAGGTACGCCGACGTGACTCCGCGAGCGAGTCTGAATCCGTGGATGATTCATTAGCTGTTAGTCTGACTATATGTGGAGTCATAGGTGTCCTGCATGCGTGCATGTTCAGCAGCAGCAGAGTGTAACCATGACAGATAACCCAAAACATTGCATCCATCCCACAGTTTAATCTCTGCAGTCTTACAGCCACATATCCTAGACTGATTTGAGGCTCTCTCAGTACCATAACCCTTAGTTAAACACCTGGTATGCCTGGTATTTAAGTGAAAGTTACATTTTCTTAGAGCAAATTCAAATATTTTCCTGCTTCAAATCCTGCCGTAGAGCTGAGGGTTGCGTGGTTCGGAAAGACACACCTGGGTCTGCTGTCAAACTAGGATCGTTTCTCAAAATGAAAGTTCAAAGACCTTTGAGCTGCGAGTCTAAAGGGGTCCCTGCGGATAGTTGTTCCCTCTGGACTCTGCAGAGATTTCATATTCGGTCTGATCTGACGGAGGAGTTCAGCTTCACAACATGTTTACGGAGCAGCAGCCAATAAAGAGCGAGCTTTTGTTGCGCTCGTTCAGAATATGGTAGCGTTGCACCTTCCCACGGGGTTGTGCTTGCGTTATTTGTGGATATTTACTTCTCATATATAACGCAATTGATTTCATAAATCAGAGCTTATGGTTTTAAGCCTTTTACATTTTTTACCTCTCTTTAGGGTACTTCTCTTATTAACCCTCAAGTTCCGGGGACCCAATAGGTTGAAATAAACTTAAAATGAGTAATTGACTGGATGATCGGGCCACAGATGGCCCGGTCTGAGCATTGTGTGTGCAAATGGTAACAATCAGAACATGGCTTTAGGGAAATGGATGTTACAAGATGGATTAATTCAGGTAAAACAAAATCCCCCTCTGACCCACAAACGTATAACTTCTTTTTTTTTTTTATCCAGACCCTGATATAGATAGAAAGTGGGGCAACATTGTGGAAAGTCCCCCTTTTCTTCTCTATAAAGATCAAACATTGAGCAACTAATGGAAAGTTTCTCTGCATTTCACATTTTCTTTACCTTTTGGCCTCGACGAACTTTCTCACGAGGCAGCTTGTAAAGTGCATTAAAATGCTTGAAAGCAGGTCAGATTTTAGAACATTTCTGGATCTGCTCACATCTAGATTTTTTTTTTTTTGTCTAATCACAGGCTTTGCGTTGAGACAAATATCGGAAAGCTCCCACGTAGCGCAGCCAATCGGGAGCTTGCAGCTTAGTTTAAGACGCTGTATACCCAACCATGTTTCTTGAACTTCAAACTGGCGCTTTGAAAGCAAGCATACAGCGTTTAAAAAAAAAAAAAAAAAAAAAAACACTGGAAGGGTCTGGGATAAATCGGAGCGCAGGGCCAATGCAAACACGTGCGTCAGACTTTGGCTGCAGCCGGTTTCCAAAGCGGCAGGATTTACAGGGGCTACAGTGAGACGCAGCCGGTCGTCCTGGGATGATTCAGCACGTTGACAGCGGTAACATTTAGAAGGTGTTGAAAAGCGTGGGGGAGAGGTGGTGGAGTAACGTGGCCTCTGCCCGTCCTTCGCTCTCCTGCGACGCTCCCGTAATAAACCTCAACCAGTTCATTATCTTTCTCCCAGCTGTGCGTGCAAAATGTATAGATTTTGGTATCGGGGAGAGGGAGAAAAACAAAAACAGCTCGTTTATAGTCATGAGTCAGCTCGTTTCTCTGGCTGCAGCCTGGCTCTGGTGCCTCCTCGCCGTTGCCATGGTTCTTGCCGCTTTCAAAGATTGTGCTGAAGGTTTTGAGGACCTTTTTGGTTAGAGGACTATTTTACAGTAGGAGAATGAGCGTGTAAGCTGTGCACTGCAACGCCACAAGAACCGCTTCTCCAGCAATGATTGAATTAATGAATAAATAATTACTTAAGATGTCTTTATCAATTAAAATTGAAACCACATACATATGCAAGTTAGGAAATACATAAAATATGTGATTATTTCGGCTCTAGTCAACATAAAAGGGTTTGCTCTACAGGTTAGCCATTCCGATTTTTCCGGTCTGTTTAACTTTTTTGGGGGGGTTCTATACACTGAAAAAGTCTGGAAATGTGTGAAATTCATCAGTTTCCAGGTCTCAGTTAGAAGGAAAAAGTTTTCCAGACTGTATTATTTCTTTTTTCTGAAAAAGAAAATGTTGTAAAAACTAGTGTTTTATATCCATTTATATTTCAATGACATCATCTGTCTTAGATTTACCACATCAGAAACTGAGTTGACCGTTTCAATAAACAGTATTTTAACCAAAAGCTGAATGCACATTAAAAAGAGACCCATTGCGCTGATTGTTTTAGTGTTCTAGACATCTGGGTTTCTAGGTTTTAAACTAGGTCTGGTTTAGACCGCAGCAAACAAAACACTAAAATTGCCAAATTTAAACCTTAAAGCATTGAAGATCACAGAGGGTGCTTTGAAGGGCCTTTATTTAGTCCTAATCTGACAAGTTTATGGTACTGATTCTGTAAAAGAATCAATAGGGTACTGTAAATAAACTTTAAAATGTTCTGGTTCCTAAATTTGATTGGATTTATTTGAAAGGGGACAGTGCAATTTAATAAGCATGAAGATTAATGCAGTCTCAATCATTGCATGATGCTTTCTAGCACAAGAAGCCATAGGATAATTCAAATATTGAAATAATTGTATATGCTTTCTTTGTGTAATTCTAAATTTGATTTAGTGAATTTCAAATATAATCATTCAATTGTTTTATAAATTATAGGCATTTAAAAAGGGGATTTTTTTTTCTTTTCGTTTTATTTATTTCCAATTTCACTCTAATTGCGGTGTGTGTGTGTGTGTGTGTGTATATATATATATATATATATATATATATATTGTTAAAGTGTGTCAGTCGGTAGAGAGCGCACACACAGAGCAGCAATGTGTTTTCATAAACACATTGCTGCTCTGTTGCGTCTAGTGATGGACAGGCGCTTGTGCTCACACTGGAAAAGTACCTGTCAGTCAGGGAAGAGGACTCTCTGACATCAGAGAGATATTTTTATAAACGTCTTTAATTGCACAATAGGAGCCTTGTCTTTTGTTTCATTTCTGCACACTTACCATCAGCATTAGAAAAGAGTTGTCATTATGTTGTATTAATATATTCTGATTCTGTACACGGTGACATACCGCTCTGTGATTACTGCTGAGGAGATCCTCAGTCAGGCCGTGTGTAAGACAGTGAAGACACAATGCGTCCTCCTCCATCCATACAGAGAACACAGCTCCGATTTGTTGCTTCACGCCAGCCACTGATTAACAGATTATGAAATGCGAGGTTATGCAAGGTGAAGGCTGGCTAGGCACGGAGGAACTAGTTCACAAACAGCCCTCAGCTTTGTGTTTCCATCATCAACAGATATATTCCACGAAGGAAGCGGCTCAGTCTGTGTTGCTCCGTGGCATGGCAGGCTTTTCATTAAATGCATTAAATAAAGACTTAAATGCTCCACTTCATACTTGCAGAGAAACATTGTTTACGTGCGCGTAGGTTAACTGAAAGGCTCTTTTTAGATCACTGTATGGTGGTATTGTTGAGTGATGCAACTACTTTGAGTGTGTTTGCCTGTATTGAAAAATGCATTGGTTTTTTTTTTGTTTTCTTTTTTTAATAAAGCTGTTTACTGCAGTCCCTCTGTCTCTTACTGTGTCTGCACAGGTTTAGCTGTAGGGTTAGGTATAGGAGCCCTGGCAGAAGTCGCCAAGAAGAGCATCGGAATGAACGGAGCTGG
Organism: Fundulus heteroclitus; assembly: GCF_011125445.2. Classification (NCBI taxonomy): domain Eukaryota; kingdom Metazoa; phylum Chordata; class Actinopteri; order Cyprinodontiformes; family Fundulidae; genus Fundulus; species Fundulus heteroclitus. The sequence continues at coordinate 17,646,359 of NC_046375.1, read as the reverse complement.
AGGTAATTTTTAATAATTTGTGTGTTTTATGTTTGCATAATATAAATGTATCTATATTTAGACATTTTTCCCCCCTGCCTGTTTCCGATTGATTAGAATGATGCACTCTTGAAGAATACCTCTTTTCTCCTGCTTGAACACGCTTTAACCGCCTCCCTAATGAGTCCGCCTCTTAAGCTAGCATTCCTTCTCCGCACCGATGACCAAGTAATCCTAAGCTGAAACAGATCTCCCAGGCGTAAATTTCAAGCACTTGTGTCTCTGCTGTTGGTATTTTTGTGCTCTAATCCCAACAAGAACGCACCCATGAGCGAGTGACGGCTAAATCTCTGCTAAAGCCTCTGCAGGCGGCTACCTGATGGCCTACTGACATAAATACGCACGGACGCACCCCGCCCCCTCAGCTGGCTTCGTAAACAAGCTCGCTCTGTTCTGCACCTGGACGAGGCGGAGAAGTGCTTCTTCCAAGTCCGTCACTTATATTTACACCGTCAGATCCTCCAGTCGCCAGAACAGAAGGAAGCGTCTTCCTTTTTAGACGCGTGACGTAATGTTTGGTCGGGTCGAGGCGCTTTCGTAACCGAGGACGTTCTTTGTTTACTTTTGCGAGGCAGCTGGATTTTCGCAGAGATACGAGAGAATCCAGCTTGTCGGGCTCCGGGTTAGGTTCGTTCGAGTTGTCACGCCGTCAGGAGTTCCTACGGGCGGGTTAAAGGTGCGGCACACCACAACAGCAATGGTGTGTCCTAAACAGACAGGCTGCTCTCTCTCACAGCACCTTGCAAGAGTAACAGTTTTTTTTAATATCCTGTCCCGTCCCAGCTACGAACTTTAATGTATTTCATTGAGTGTCATGTGACTGACGTACACAAAGTAGCTCTTAATAAAAAGCTTAGGAGTGCAGCTATTATTTATATTGAGCCCCTTTGAGTCTGTAAATCTACTTTTTTTTGCTGTAGTTACAGCTGCATATCTTTTGGGATTTGTCTGTATCATCTTTTCACATCTATTGAGTGAAATATCTACTCACTCTTCTTTGCAGAACAGCTCCAGCTCGGTCAGATCGGATAGACGGCCCCCTGAACATCAATCTATGAGTCTTGACTGAGATTCTCAGCTGGACTTAGGTCCAGATATTGACTGGACCTATATAACCGTCCTATAGTAGCTCCGGCTCTATGATTAGAGAAGACCAAAGCTCACAGATATTGTTTTATGACCCGACTCCGCTTTAAAGTTCTCCGCAACTTTCTCCCTGACGCGTCCGATGCGTTCCTTGGCTTTATTGATCCTGTTTGCTCTCTAATGTTCACTAGCAGACCTCCGAGGCCTTCATTGAACAGCCGGACTCATACTTGCACATATCTGCTCGTATTTAGTAATTAGGTGACTTCATGCTCAGGGTTTTATTTTGGGATATCCGGGATAAGGGGTATGTTGAAGAAGCAGGAATACCTTTACCCTTAATGGACTTGTAATTACGTTAAAGTTTCTCTTTTCGCTTATCTTATTGAAATGCACTGTAAGAAAGTATGCTTTATCTTAGTTGGCCCTTCCTAATTAAATAAAGTCTTAAGATTACAGATTGTGCAGTCACTTTACACCTGCTTTTAAAGGAGCGATTTTTCACCTCTCACCTCTCACCCGTCGCCTCCTGTGCGCATATTTGCAAAGGATAAATACACAGCAGAACAGCCACACCTTTCAGGGGGAGCATGTCTAGCGAAGAGTGAAGTAAGTCGTAACTTTATAATGCTGTTAGCAAGAGAACGTTTTAATCTGCTGGACGTGTGCCCTGGCGGTGGCATTTTATGTTCAGGGGGGGGGCTAAGCCCTGAGAGGCAGCTATTCACATGGATGCGCACGCCTGTGCGGTCGGCCCGGCTTGGTAAACAACAGACTGGAGAACAACACAGATTGTGTGTTGCGTCATACCAAAGTCCATCTAAAAAGATACCTTTTTAGTTCTTCACAAAACAATTTTTTAGTTCTATTCACAATAATGACATTTGCCTTATTGCTCCTTTTTAATGAAAACATTCCAGGTGTGGAACAGAATCGCCGACCGCTTCAAGCCTCTTTCTATGAAACACAAATAAAATGTCAAGACTGTTTGTTTATTTTTTCTTTGTTTAGGTGAAAATAAGAAAGCCGTTCTGGACTCCAGCCCCTTCCTGTCCGAGGCCAACGCTGAGCGCATCGTCAGAACCTTGTGCAAAGTCAGAGGAGCCGCTCTTAAACTTGGACAAGCGCTAAGCATTCAAGGTGAGCTACAGAACGCGCCCCAAACGTGCACTTCACGCTTGCATTTGGTCTTTAAAACTCCAATCAAAGCCTTAAAAAAAGATCTTTTAAAGTGTCTCATCAGCATGTTGACCTAGGAGGAAAAGGACCAGCCAGGTCTTTAAGACTCTCCAAAATGTCTTTGAACTCCACGTTTCTCAACAAGGAACAGTCCTTTTAGTGCTGCTCTGAGCTGACCGTGAACACGGTGGACACAGGGATGTTTTATGAGCGTGTCTGTGTAATTATGTCCTGACACTAACCTGCCCATGGATTACTGTTTATTTGCTTTCACGCACAAACTTCAGGTAATTAAAGTGCATTGCTAACCGCAGCAGGCATCCCAGCAGCAAAGTTATGAACCCAGCTCAGGTAACGGCAGTAAACACCTCGTCCTGAATTTGTTTACCGCCGCTGCTCTGTCCCACAGCCTGACCTTGTCCCGGTGAGCGCCTTCCTCTGGTATTCATGTTCACCATAAACATCTCGGGCGCAAACTTGGACAGCGCAATTCGGGGAATGAGTAAACGTAGCCGTACTCAAGGACGGCACATAATCTTCCTTGTTTTCTAGTTAGGGTGAGCCTGGCGCACACGTGTGTCATGGGTGGCAAAAGCGGGACGGCTATCTTTAAACCGGTGACAGGGTGAGGAGGTCTGTAGCCGACGATGCTCAGCGGATACTGTAAATGACAGAAATAAGCTTAGGGCCATAATAAAAATTGCTGCAGGCATCACTGCCCCCTACTGGCATACATATGTCATGGCAGGAATGCTGCACTGAGATTGTTCCACTGTTGTTCCAAAATAGACCTTCAGAGGCCTTAACTCAGGGATCTGCAAACTTTGTGTCACAGGGTGCCAATGCTGTGGAAGAATATATGCCAAATAATATAATTTAGAAAAGACTAAAACTACACCAAAATTATACTGTGATTCTCTTTTTTCTTTTCTTTTTTTTAGGTGTTCCACATAATATTTGCTTGTAATATTTCAATTAAACATATTAGTCAGATTTCCTTTAAGAAAGGGATGTGTAAATGATTATAGATAAAATCATAAAAGGGTTTTCCGTAGTTGCCTTATTGATATGTGGCCATTCAGTTTGTAAACTCTGTTGTGCTTGATTGACAGAAATTTGGTCTATTCTCAGCAATAAGCACAGAAATTGAGTCAGTCTTGCTGTAATTTAGGCAGTTATTATTAAATTAATTTAAAAATTTTGGTGCATTGAAGTCTGCATTTGAGTAAAAGTGTGAATAGACGAGGTCTTGTTTATTATGAAATTAAAGAGAATGTAAAAAAAAAAAACTAAGTTTATTAAAAGACAATTACTTTGTGTTTTGTGTTATACCTGCCATTTTACGTTGTAATAAGATTTTAACTTGTCTGTAAGAAATTAGCTCTAATTAAAGCTAAAAAGTCTCCATCTGCATTAACTACCTGTGCTGGTGGACCAAATCCTTCTTAAATGGCCTGTGGGAGCCACACAAAATAAGTCCAGGGACCACAAATGCCCCCCGGGCGTTACCTTGGACACCCCTGCCTTAAGTGGCATACATGTCTGTGGATATTATTGATACCATCTGCAGAGTTTGTCTTAGATAGTCGCAGTCACTGCCAATTAGTGTGTAGTTTTCTTCAAAATGACAGAAAAGCTTGAACCTCTTTACCGCTGCGGTGTGTAATGGTGCAAATAGATGTATTGGTCGTTGACGTTTGGTCTAGTATGATGAGGATTATTTTTATCCAGTCTTTAGTGGACGTGATCTTATGCAACTTCTTTCCTTCAGGTGCTTTTAGGAAAAAAGCTTTCTTTTGGAAATTTGCAGTTAAGGTTTTTTGTCTTGCTAATAGAAGTGTTGTTTTTTGTCTTTCTGTGTGTTTCAGATGATGCGTTCATTAACCCTCAGCTCGCCAAGATCTTTGAGCGTGTCAGGCAGAGCGCTGACTTCATGCCAATCAAACAGATGACAGTAAGTGCTTTCTCCCCAACAGAAACCTGCATGTTTAACGATGAATGTTACAGTTTCAATGGGGTACCGCGCGCGAGCTATTTTTAGAAACACAACGTCACGATGACGTCACATCACGTGGTACGCAGTGGGGCAAACTCCGGAAACCCGCTGCTGTTTCGCTGTAAAAAAGAAGTGCGTTACCCTTGGTTTTACTCGGTAAACGACTGCTTTTTCCAAATCTAAGACCATGGTTTTTAAACATTGTTGCTATGGAACGTGCAATAGTGACTCGAGGTACGCTGATCGGCCGCATATGAAGGATGTTTTCTTCAAGACTGCCAAGGAGAAATGTGTGCGCTTGGAACACCGGGGCGGTCGGCCTACACAACAGTTCAACCCGGAAAAAGTTACCAAATTCAAGTACATATGTAGCAAGCATTTTGTCGGAGGAAAGGGCACAACCGAAGAACATCCTGACCCAATTCCAGCGACATCAAGTCAAGGTAAGAGTATTTTGGTGGCCGACATGTTAATAAAGTAGCGCCTGCTACCATGACAGCATATAGGCTATCATGGTAGCAGGCGCTAACATGATAGCCTGCTACCAGGATAGCTTACTCAAAAACATTTCAAATTAGACAAACATTAAACATATACCCATTCCTGGACGGTGATTGCAAACAACAACAAAAAAAAAAAAACGGCCGACACTGCCATGATCGCCGCGCAGGAAAAAAAACAAAGCTTACCGTTCATCAACTCGGCCAGTTTTCCAGTCTTTTTAAACCCTCGACACTCAAGCCATCGTTTGAGCTGAAGGTTGGTGTGTTCTTCCACAGTTCGACCAGTAATCCGTGTGCCTGGAACATCGTCTTGGGAAAGTTTAACGGCTGTAAAGTCGGTCATATCGCTGTTTCTGTTGCGCTTGGTTATCCGTGCGTTCTCTCCTGTATGCCCTACCTAAGCGGCAAAAGGGGCGTTGCTCTTGAGACGGTGACGTCACGTGCGCGGTACCCCATTAAAGCATCAAACACGGCTCCCAGTCATGTTGCTATTGTGTCATTGTCACATCGTTGGCCTTTTGCCTGGTGTTTCAGTGGCAACTTTTAACTTTTTAACTTTTTTTGTGGCACACACAGTTAAGCCCAAAATGATTTATTACCCTCCTGTTTAGATTACATTTTTTTTATTTAAACCTGTCTTTTATTTTTACTAATATGTCTCTCCTGACTGAAAATATTAGTAGCATTTTGGAGCTGCCCAGCCAGAGAGTCTGTTCAGGGGGCTAAAGATTAGGGTGATGACAAGGAGGCCTTCTCACCTCAAAGATTTGGAGCCTGTCACCAAAGATAAAGCATCAAAATACCAGAAAACATGTAAAAAACTGGTCAACACACTGCAAAAACGGAACTAAAAATAACTAAAATTTTCTTGAAATTAGTGCATTTATCCTTGATTCGAGTTGGTAAATAAGATCATTTGCCAATGGAATAAGATTTTTGCACTTAAAATAGGAACAACTCATCCCCATCATCTTATTTCAAGTGCAGTATATCTAACTATCTTATTTTTTTAGGGGTCAAAATACTCATTCCATTGACAGATCATCTTATTTGCCTGCTGAAATCAAGGACAAATGCACTCATTTCAAGGAATTTATACTTATTTTTAGTTCTGTTTTTGCAGTGCAGTTAAAAGTAGGGTATGGTTATGTATTTGCTAATAAATTAATTTGCATAGATTTATTTAGAAGGTTATAAATAGCTTCTAACATTGTATTTTTTAGGTTAAAATACTTGTGCTACACAACGCAGACACTCTGTCTGCGCTGATGAAGAATCACTCACCTCGACTCACTGAATCCTAACAGTGGCCGAGGCGGCGGAGCACCTAGCCATATTTCCTGATTAATGGAGCCATTCACCCATTCCGGGTTTAGATCCAAATCTAAACGTGTTTTACTAGTACTTGCATGGCAAGATCAGATTGTGTGACTAGAGCTTCAGTCAGGTGTGTTAATCACCAAACGATCTTTGTTGTTTTCTGGTGACACCAACGGCTTCTTTCAGTTTGACCCAGTTAGCACATGGCCGGTTAGCCTTAGCCGATTATTAAACAACTGCCACGTTTGTCACGGACAATTCAAGCCCAGCTGATGGTTTCCTAATGTGAATAAAACAGAAATTTAATTTCCCTGAGTAGTGGAGGAGGACGGAGCGAGGGAGACAGCTGCATCTTGTATCTGGTGTCATTTAACACCATTACTATTCGTCGTTTCATTTTGATCCTTTAGTTTCAAAGATAGTAGTTATACTTGCAATCTTTGACAAAATAATTCAAGTTATCTGTGAAATATTGTGTTTTTGCATCATTCACCACACATTTCCAAATCCTATAACATGTTTTCTTTCTTTCCGTATCTGGCAGTAAAGCATTTCATAAGACTGAGAATTATTTTCTAAAAATACATCTTGACCAGAGTTTCCGTCTTTAATCTATGGATGAAGCAGAGGAATTCATTGCTCGATTTATATTGCAATTTGCAGTTGTGTGCTGCAGGTTATTGCACGTATCAGATTACAATACTGCTACTAATCATCGCAAAAGACTTTAAAAGGTACCATGGAAGGGGAAAAAATCCGACTTTTGTGACATCCATAGTTGAATTCACTTTCATCTGTCCCTTTAATAAAACTGCAACCCGCAAATGTAATTCTTCTCATCCGCCTGTAGAAGGCGCTGAACAGCGACTTGGGTCCAAACTGGAGGGACAAGCTGGCATCGTTCGAGGATCGTCCGTTTGCAGCCGCCTCCATCGGCCAGGTGCACCTGGCGAGGATGAAGGACGGCAGGGAGGTGGCCATGAAGATCCAGGTTAGGATGAAAACAAGTGTGTGGACACATGATATTCCCATGTTGTTGGGATAAACGGGATTACTGGAGAGAGTGTATGTGAACCAGCCACAATCTGATCCGTCTGATCTGTTTGCAGACAGTTCAGAGTCTCTATAAAACAAGCAGAAAAACCTTACGGGATACTTACTCTTAGATATACAACATGTTTAAAAGCTGCACAAATTAGTATCACAGCAACTGAAGAACATCAGATCAACACAAAGTGGTTTGATGACAATATTTTAAAGAGATTGCCTTTTAAAACATTGAGTCACTGGGGTGAAACGAATAAAACGACCTGTTCTGTCCGTCTCTGTCCTCAGTATCCCGGTGTGGCTCAGAGCATCAACAGTGACGTCAACAACTTGATGACTGTGCTGAACATGAGCAACGCTCTGCCCGAGGGTACGCAGTCAGGGAACCGATCCCAGCACCCTAAAGCCCGCTGAACCCCTCACAGCGACGGCACACCTTTCACCTCCTCCAACCCGTGCTTCTCTCTTGTGTTTTGTTTCATCTCCTTTGGACCTCCAAAAACATGCGTTACTCCCACTTAGTCAGACATCTGCCTAATGTCTGAATCCTCACCATTCATTACTCCCAGTGCAGTTATGTCCTTGCAGGTTGGACACTTGGAGGCATTTAGTTAAGCTTATGCAAGAACAATAAAATGTCCATAAAATCCAAAATGTAGACGTATGGATCATTAACATAAAACGTTTGATAACTGTTTCTTTTCTTTGCTCGTTATTAGGTCTGTTTCCAGAGCATCTGATTGATGTGATGAGAAGAGAGCTGGCCCTGGAGTGTGACTACATCAGAGAAGCTCAGTGTGCAAAGAAGTTCAGGTACTTTATAGAAAACGTTTGATTTTAAATCAACAGAAATCCCTTCTTGTTGTCATTTCACAGTTTTTTTTTTTTTACTTTGCAAGCCTTCAGGTGAAGATTTTATCCCCTCTGGTGAAGAGAATTTCTTTTTTTGCCTTGATCAGTCCTTTGATTTCCTGTAATTATAAAAGCCGCCCTGGAGACCAAAGCTGACTGGATTCTGGATCAGATGGTTTTGTATTATAGAGGAGGAGCTGAACTAGTTGACTGTTGTGATTTTAGGGAGGATTTGGGTGGTAGGTGGCAGAAAAACAGCCCTGATGTCTTGAAATTGACAGCGGTGGCAGTTTGGTGCATTACTGCCACCTTGTGGTGTTATTGTAAACCTGTCAGTCTTTTTTAGGAGTACGGAGTTTAATTTGATAATTTGTCAAGCCTGGATAAATATGGAAAAATGAGTCTTTGTGGGTTTATTTTGTTGTTTCTTTTCATTTCTTTTTATATCTCTTCTCTGGAGTGGGTTGGGTGTTTTCTATTTTTCTTGTCAGTTTTTATTACAAAATAATAATAAAAAGGATCAAATAGGAACTTTTAACAGACGATATTTAAGCAAATAAAAAAATCATACTATAGCAGACAAAATGTAGATTTTCTCATTGCCTTGTAAATGTTTAATAATGATATCTTCCAGGCCTCGATGCACACAGCCCATATAGATTTCATTGACTAAGATCTTCAGAGTAGATCTTTCTACCATCATGATGAAAACCAAGGAAGAGTGATGAGAATGTGGGTTAATTATATCCAGTGCTGTCATTGTAAAGCTTTCCTGATATCCTGCAGCCATAATATGGATGTTTTGCGAGGTGCAGATGCATTATATGAACTGCCTGCGTGCTTTGGTACGGCTTCACTCATCCCTTTTTATCTCCTCACATCTGACCCAGGGAGCTGCTGAAGGACGATCCGTTCTTCTACGTACCAGAGGTGATCGAAGAGCTGAGCAGCAGCCACGTCCTGACCACCGAACTCGTTCCTGGATTTCCGCTGGACAAGGCTGAGAGCCTCTCCCAGGAGCTGAAGAACGAGGTAAAACGAATGAGTTGAGCCATTAGGCCCCTCTGGCTTTCCTGCTTGATCCGATTGCCGTATCACCGCCATCTGTACCCGACAGCAATCGTTATATATGCTGTTAGTGGTAACGCTAAAGCAAAATCAGAAACAGCGCGTGTCTGTTCTTTCTCTCAGGTCTGCCAGAACATCCTGCTGTTGTGCCTCAGAGAGCTGTTCGAGTTCAGATACATGCAGACCGATCCCAACTGGTCCAACTTTTTCTATGACCCAAACACCCACAGGGTGAGTCTGCTCACTGCATTAATACGCCGGTTTGAAGGGTTATTTACTAGGGCTGTGCATAAAAATCGATATAAAGATTAATATCGATATTTTTAAAAACGATTTAATATCGATATTCTGGCTTTCAATATCGATATACCTCCCAACCTCTAGGGGGCGTTTTTTTTTTTTTTTTTTTTTTTTTTTCCCCCAGTGTCCTGTCTAGCAATATGGCAATAGGAATTGATGTCTCAATGCCAGATAGAGCTCGACAGATTTTGCTTTTACAAGTGGAGCAAACGGCTTTCGCCATAGTGCTCCACTTGATTTATGCTTGTAAATAGCTTTATTATGATTCCTGCAAGGAGAATTTCAAATTATATGGACATGACAATGGGAGAGTAAAGGAAGAACAAAAAGTGAAAGAAAAGAAAAAAAAGAGTAGAGGTGAAAGAAAGAGGAGATAAAAGGGAGAGAATGATAAAACCTTCTTTGTCTGCTCCATCACCTGGAAAGAGACACAAAAAGAACAACACAACCAACAGACATAAAGCAACAGATACACTCTAATAACACCTAGATGCCATTGCTAAATCATATATATTATTATGTAAGCTGACATGTGTAATGTGATATTTGAAAAAAGAAAGTGAAAGAACATAAATAAATAAATAAATAAATTACAAGATTACTGTATATAAGTGAACACTTAATACCTGGGACCCAGCACCTGTGGGAGATGTGAAAGTGCACTAGTTTAGGTGAACATTATCCAGAAATAGCTTGATAGTGATTGTGGAGAACCGAAGACCCTAGGGGGCGTTATTACAGCGCAACCATTACAGTTCACAGCGAAGGAGAGCAAGTGAGACGAATTTGTGGAGCGGCCGACAGGATTTTAGAAGCTCCTTTGACCCTAAAATCAGATGTTTGGGCACATTTTTGGTTTCTGTGACACGTTAAATGCATTGAAGCAAATGCACTTTATTTTCCTGTTAATATGTCTGTGATCAATAAATAGAACATAAACATAATATTTGGCTGATTTTGGTGATTGAATCACTGAGCATTAATTCAAAGTAATAAATATCGATATTGGAATCAAATCAAGCTGAGCTATGTATCGAGAATCGTATCGTATCGTGAGCTGTGTATCGAGAATCGTATCGAATCGGCTCATCCTAGATGATACCCAGCCCTATTATTTACACTAATAGCAGAGATGCTGTGCTTTTCCCCATTTTGTCCTGGTCCAGCCACAAACCTCAATGCATTTTGTTGGGATTTTATCTGACGGACCATCACTGAGGGCTAAACATAATTATGACTTGGAAGAAACAGTCTTTTGCAGCTGTTGTTATAAATTAAAAACTACAAAAGAATGTCGGACAGGTTTTCTTCCAGGATTCCCCAGTATGTAGCTCTTCACATTAACTCTGACCAGCTTCCCTGACCCCGCCGAACAAAAGCTTTCCCCACACCATGGGGCCGCCGCCACCATGTTTCACCATAGGCATCATGTGCGGTGTTAGTTTCCTGCCATAAAATGAAGTTTTGCTTCCAGGCCAAGAAGATCAACTTTGGTCTCATCTGAACGCCTTCTAGAATGTTTACTTTGGCTTTCTCTTCACTATGCTATGTTTTTTAAAACCCTTTTCATAAAGGTCAGATTTATAAAATCCACGGCAAATCGTCATCCTGTCGATAGATAGTCCCACCTGAGCTGTAGTTCTGTGCAGCTCCTGTAGAGTTACTAGCGGTCTCTCTCCATGTGCTTCTCTGTTTACCCGGGCCGTTGCTTTAGCTGGATATCAGGTCTAGATCCTGGACAGCCAACTTTTAAATTAGAGCAAATTTCTGAGTTAGAAGTGGCCAACATCATTAACTCCCTGAAGCCCTCAAAGGCCAAAGATGCGTATGGCCTTGACACACAATTTTTAAAAATCCATAGAGATACACTGGTATGCCCAATAACACATCTTATCAATTTATCAATCAGACTGGCAGTTGTCCCATCAGACTGGAAGGTGGCCACAGTCTCACCAATTTTTAAATCAGGAGACAAAACAAATATTTCAAACTAACGCCCCATCAGCATTCTCCCTGTTGTATCTAAGGTTGCAGAAAAGTGGATTTCCAAACTGCTAAACAAACATCTTAGCCAAGGCCGCTCTCTCCTGCACCCCATGCAATTTGGGTTTCGCCAGTACCACTCCACAGAGACAGCAAACTGTGTCTTCATAGAAACAGTGAAATCCTTGCTTGATAAAACCACCTGTGTTGGTGCAGTCTTTTTGGATTTCAAGAAGGCGTTTGATACTGTAGACCATCAAGCACTTCTGTCCAAACTGACTCACTTCAACTTCGCAGATGATGCCATAGCTTGGTTTAAATCTTACTTATCCGACAGAAAACAATCTGTGAGTGTTGGTGGTACTATGTCGTCCTACCTTGAATGTCCAGCAGGGGTCCCACAAGGTTCTATTTTGGGACCGGTATTGTTCTCCCTATATATAAATGACCTCCCGGATGTTTGTCAAAATGTCCAATTCCAAATGTATGCTGATGATGCTGTTATTTTTACACCTGCTAAAAGCACACAGGAAGCATCGTCCGTCCTCACATCAGCCCTGGACAATATACAGCCCTGGCTCCTTCAATCATGTCTGTCATTGAACAAAAAAAAAACTGTTTCTATGATGTTCACAAAAAAAAACATAAAACTTGAGCGGTCCAATGTGTTCCTGGGGGGAGTGGAACTTGAGCTTGTGGAAGAGTTCAAGTACCTCGGGGTCACACTGGACACAACACTTTCATTCAAAAAACACATCAAAATCACTGCAAACAAAATTAAATATAATATACGTAACTTTAAGCAAATCAGATCATCGATCACAATCAGTTCTGCTAAAATGTTCTTACACTCGATGATATTTTCACACATAGACTACTGCATCACAACCTACTCACTCACTGGAGACACAACTTTAAAACCAATAGAAATATTATTCAAAAAATCCTTAAAAATCTTTGATCAAAAGCCCCTGTCATTTCATCTGTGTAACATTTTGGAAAAATATAATATGCTCAAGTTTGAAAATTTTATGCATTTTAAAAATAGTTGTTTAATTTACAAAGTTCTGAATGGATTAGCCCCACCTCCACTTTCTACCTACATTAGACCTGGCAGACGTATCAGCACTAGAGCCTCTTCCAGAGGAGACCTAGAGATCCCCCACAGAAGAACAACCTTTGGACAAACTGTTCTATCAGTCAGAGGGGGTCACTTCTGGAACAGCCTCCCAACAAACATCAGGGAATGTCCCACTTACTGCACATTTAAAAAGCACCTTAAACAGTTTCTTAAAAGTTCTCAGTCATGCACTCACTAATTTTATTTTTTGTAATGTCATTGTTTGAACGTGTGTCTAGTATTTTGACTGATATTGTATTTTATCTTGTGTTGTTGTCTTTTTATTGTTCCTGCCTCAGGACGACAGATGTAAATTAGCATCTATGCTATAATCTGGCTCATTTACAATCTGTACAAGAGTATATGATTGTTCATTAATGTGCACTGTCCTGATTAAATAAATAAATAATAATAAAAAAAACAGGTAGGTTTTAATTTTAAAGCCTTGAGTTTTAAAGCTCCTAGAGATGTTGAAGACATGGGATGTTATACAACCCAACCTCGCTTTGAACTGCTTTACAAACGTCTCCTTGACCTGAGCAGCTGGATTTACAAACAGGGGAACTGTTTATTTATTTATTATTGTAGGATTGTCGTGGGCTAACACATGCCACACTTTTTAGATTTTTATTGCTAAATAGTTAAAAAAAAGCTCTTTTTCTCCTCCCACTTAACAATCATACGCTACTTTGCGCTTGTCGAGCACACAAGATCTCTGGTTTGTGGTTATAGTGCGGAATAAATGTAAAATTCATACTTCTGCATTGTGCTGCAATTTATTCATGGTTAAGATCACAAAAGTAAATAGTTTATGTTTCATCTTGAATCGGCAGGTGGCGCTGTTGGACTTTGGTGCCACCAGAGGTTTTGATCAAAGTTTCACAGACGTCTACATAGAGGTAAGGCCATTACTTCATAAGAGTCGACGGTAAATGAGGACATGCACATTTCTGCAGATCTCTCTGACATTTTATAGCTGCATCATGTCGGATGGTGTGTTGGTTAGTTATCCTGGCAGTGAATATTTCCTGTGCCTAACCCAACCTGTGGCCGTAGATCATCCGTGCAGCGGCTGAAGGCAACAGAGAGGCAGTTCTGAAGAGATCCGTCGAGATGAGGTTCCTGACGGGATACGAGTCAAAGGTAAATCCGTCCTCGTCCTCCTAAAGTTTGACGGGGAAGGTCTTCCCTCAGAAAAACCCAGCTTGCTCCACATTTGCAAAGAGTTTCAGGTCTTCTTAAAACGTTGTTCCCCACCAGGCGATGATAAGCGCCCACGTGGACGCCGTGATGATCCTCGGCGAGGCCTTCGCGTCCCGCGAGACCTTCGACTTCGGCTCCCAGTCCACCACCGAGAGGATCCACAACCTGATCCCCGTCATGCTGAAGCACCGGCTCACCCCTCCCCCGGAGGAGACGTACTCGCTGCACCGCAAGATGGGCGGCTCCTTCCTCATCTGCTCCCGGCTCAACGCCAAGCTGCAGTGCAAGGATATGTTCCAGAAGGCGTACGACAGCTACTGGGAGGGCCGCACGCCTCCGTCCGTCTGAGCCGGCGCGCTGCGGATCTGACCGACTCGTCCTGGGGGCCAACAGCGAGGTGCCGGTTGATGGGGGGGGGGGGTTGGGTTGAGGAGAACTGCAGAGCGGCTGATGTGTTACCCACCTATGAGATCCAGTATTTCCTGTCTGGGGGGGGGGGGAGCATCTGGGACGTTTTTAAGAAACTGCAATCGGTTTTCAAAGGAGCATTCGAAGCGGGAGCGCTAGCCCGGTATCTGCCGTGTGTTTGTAAGTGTGCGGCCCTGAAACGAGAGCACGGACGCCAAAAGGTTGGAGTCATCTCCCTCGTCTGCTTATTTCATCCTGAGTAGTTTTTGCATTTTGTGTTGCTGTGTTTTGTCGTTGATCAACCCGAAAAACACCAGACAGTCACAAAACGATGGCATTAAAAGGACTTTGTGGGTTATCGGGGTCTCAGTTCTGACCAATTTGTCTGCGTCGCTACGAGTAACTCATTTTTTCAGCCTGAATATAAGCGAGAAAGGCGACAGAGAATAGTTTAGTGACCGTTTGGGTGTTGAGGTCGGAGAGGTTTCGCCAGTTTTACGCACAAGCGCTTAGTCAGATGGTGTATTATTAGCTAATATTTCACTCTCTGCTTGTAATTCTGTAGCTGCTTAAATTTCATCAGACTAACATTGATAAAAAAGAGTTTGTCGCAGATGATTTTTTTTAAAAAAAACAACTTTTAGTTTTAAGGCATGATATATTTTGTTTTGTTTAAATAACGTCTGTTATTCACGGTTTTGATTATGAGCCACGTTTTTTCGTCGTATTCCAGTTGGGTCACAAGTTTTAAAAAAAGATCGCTGAGTGTTTCTAACGCAAAAAAACCCCAAAAAGCTCCTTCCTGCAGTCAGCCACGGAAACGACGACCCCGTCCAGACGACGCACCCCGCCTCCCCACGCCGCGCCTCCTCGGCTGCGGACTCCTCTGTCACCTGGCCGGCGTGTGACTGTGAAAGTTCTCAACGTTGTGATGTGTGAATGCAGTTTTGATGCTCCGCGGTGTGAAAATGGGGGAGAGAGAGAATAAAAAAAAAAAAAAGAGGGAGTGAAAAAATCAAAACAAAAAAAAAAAGAGTAATGTGCCTGTCACTCTCCGCAGATGGCTTTTTGCTTGAAAATGTCTGCTTTGTTTCTAATGACTGTTTCCGATTTTATAATCAAAGAGCAACTGAATGTTAGAACGATAAATTGTATAAAAAGATTAAATGTTTGAGCCCTAACCGTGTCTCTGCGTGGTTTATCTGATAAAGCACCCTCTGCTTGGTAAACATGTGGGAGGCGATTCAAAGCTAAGAAATCTTTTGATTATTTTTTTTATTTTATTTTTTTTGTCTTTTCACAAAATCAGAGATGCCACAGTTAATGGTACCTCTGATAACGCATTTAAACAGTGTTCCTACCTCCTTAAAAAGTCCAGAAAAGTGGAAAAAGAAGCTACAGAATAGAAGACGATTATTCAACCTGGTGTCTGAATTTCTGAAAATGATCGCCCTCCAGTCTATCGGTGTGTTTTTGATGGGTTTTAATTTTAATGATCACACAGAAGTGTTAGATTTATCAGTTGACCCGCTTATCCAGCAAATCCTTCATTCAAACATCCATCTGCACATTTTTCTATCTTTACGTCCGACCACTCATCCCTACATGCATTCATTCATCTATCTCATCTATAGATCTTTCCATCTATGAATCCACTGAGATTACAAATTTAACTGAGATGTTTGAAATCTGGACCTGGGCTATGTGTAGAAATCATGGTTAAATGTAATGGAAACAGTTTTTTTTTGTTAAGTAAATACATATACATAAAATTGTTATCTCTGACTAAAAAGGGTTTTATATGTTGATTTAAATTTAGAACATAAACTTTTTTCTTTGATGTATCCATGTTGGGACTCTGGCTTTTGTCCAGTTTCATTGATCCTGTTTCAGTTTTCTGTAACTGTTTCACAGATAAAGGTTTCTGCATTTAGAAATTAAAACAGTTTAAAAAGGTAATTTTTTTCACCTTTTTTGGCCTTACATTTGCTTAGATCAGACTTTTATGCTAAGCATGTAGTTCAAAGCACTACCCATCTACTCTATTTTGAGGTTGTTGTTTTTACAAACATATTTAGCAAAACTAAACTCAAGACCTGACTCAAGTTAGTCTAAATGCCTAAAAAACACAGTAAAATATCCTTTTACCGTGGTAGTGAGTCGTTATCAAACTACATTGTTGTACTAGAAAAATGTGAACATCGAACTCTGGAAACGTTTTGGACTTAAAAAAACGTGAACTTTGTTTTTTGGTTGGATCAGGGTGTCTGGGAACCTTCTTACCGACCTGCCGTGTCCCTGGGGTGTAAATATGACGTGACTTGCCCATATCTGGAATAAAACCTACATTTGTCTCGCCAGCACATAAAGCTAGAAGGATGGAAACAGCTTTTAAATCCACATTAGAACCCAATCTGGTTGTTTTTAAAAGTATGAGAGAAAAAGCCTTTTCTAGCCGTCCATCACATTCTCTGTGTTTTCTGGTTAGATGAGACCCCCTGGAGCTTGTTGGCAACAAGCTCTCCATATGAGTGGTGTGAAAAGAATTAGCCGAAAAAGGGCCTCATACCCACTGTTAGGTTAGGTATCACGGAGGATCTGTGATGTTTCTCTTCCAACCTTGTTGGATTGCATGGCATCGTGCAGACTTTGACATTCAAGGATGCGTCTGAATTACAGACCTGGTGACCTCTGCTTATTATAACATGAAAGCAAGACGTCACTGGATCTCTCAGCAAGAAATTCGTCTCAAACATAACGAGGACGAACAAACAGAGAAATGGTTATAGAGGCGCAAAACCGACCTACTTCCACGTCCGTCTCTGTCCCCAGACCTCAATCTGACAGGAAACCTGCAGGGCGAGCTGAAAAGAAGAGCATGTAGGACAAGGCCAGAGAATGTGGAGAGGTTGTGCAAAGAGAAGCCCTAAGAATTAGCAAACAGACCACAGAATCATCACGTAGAAAAAACATCAGCTGTGAATACACTCTGGATTTAAATACAGGAAGCTTTTAATTTAGAATGTCAACACTTTATGTTTTGCAAACCAATACATACAAAGCCAGTTGCAGTTCTCCTTACTGTCCAGCACGGGGCGCTGTGCTCCCACCATAACTTGCACGACACGCTTCTCAAATAGCACTTCATATCTTATTAACACATTATACTGAACGCTATGTGTAGAGGGGTAGTTACGTATTTCTTTTGTTAATCATACTCTCAACCTTATCTTTTTTTTTTTTTTTTTTTTTAGCAAATAGCACCGTGTCTGAATAGGTTTATGAATATGAGATGAGCTAATGGAAACGAAATACAACCAGCCAGACGGGTTATTATCTGGAGCGCAGCTGGCTGCGTGCACTTTTGGATGTTGGATTCGTAATTTGTTGGTTATTAAACAATAAGCTGTTGCCAGAGCTGGGAGGCAGTGGAAGGGGGGGAAAAAAACTGATTACATTCATATTATGAGCCACCAGAGCCCTCTAACAACAAACTCTTTAGTTGGGCCTTTCTTCCTTTTGGTGTGGTGTGGTGCAGTTTTAAGACGGATAAGATATTCTAGCTAAGATGCAAGAAGAGTTCGAAGACAGTCAGCTTCAAAAGTATTGCTCTTTAAATGTCTTCCCATTTTGTCGTAATCTAGTTTTGCTGTTTTTATGGGAAATTTATGTATGAAGAAAAAAATAAATAAAAATAGCCGTGCTGTGCATTCGAGTTAAAATTATGCATACCCACCTTGCCATGTGATTGCAGCCGCAAGCTTTTTGGTATAGGTCTTCGCCAGCTGCCTCATATAATCTGTTGGATTGGTTCCCGGACCGATTTTTTACACATGGATATGCTTTGATCTACTGTAAATCAATCAATTGTTGACTGCCTGTTGGTCTAAAGTCTTTTGCAGTTTCTGGAAGGTTTTCTTCAAGGATCGTGCAGAATTTTGCTCCATCTATCCTCCTCTCTACCCAGACCTTGGGTAAAGTGAAAAAACTACAACAACATCCTCACAGCATAATGCTGCCACCAACATGATTGATGGGTTGGATGTTGTCGTAAAATTGTGTCACACATCGATTTGGATCCAGGACAGAAAGTTCAGTTTTGTCACATTTGACCAGAGCAGAGAATTATGTCATTCTTTTCATTCAAAAAGAATGCAAAAAAAAATGGCTTGTAGAGAGCCAAACTTGTGGCTCTCTACAAGCAGGTTTTCTGTGTGTATTTAAATAACTTATAATTATTTTTACATGAATTGTATTTTTTAACCATAAGATTTTAATGTAATTGGCATTGTAATTTTATCTTGTGATTATTTTTAAGGTTGCCTTTTTTTACACCTGGCTGGGGGACTACCGATGAAAATTAGCACTCTTTAGCTAACTCGGGTACATTTACATTGTTTTAATGTTGATTAATGTACACTGTCCCCTTTTAAATAAAAAAAAAATAAAGTAAAAGCACCTTCTGGCTACAGGCTGTCCTTCAGAGATTAGTTTCTTCTTGTCTCGCTTCCATAAAGGCCAAACTTGTTGTGTGCACGACCAATAGCTTACCTGTCAACAGATCCTTCTACTTGAGCTGTAGATCTCTGCAGCTTCCTCAGACCTCTTCTCTGATGAATGCTCTCCTTGACCAGTCTTTCCATATAGGTGGACGGCCAGTTCTTTTGGATGCGTTAGCTGGTATATGCCATACTCCTTTCCAGTCTAAGATAGTTAACAGTGCTTGTTGAGATGATCATAGCTGTTGTTTGGTGTGCTTCGGTCTTCGTGGGGCTGTTTGTTCACTGATGTTCTCTCTACTCAGAAGGAATTAAGCACCGGTGGACAAATCAGAGGACTTGGGAAGGCGGGTGGTTTCACTGGATTTTATTAAGGGGTATCAGAGTAAGAAGGGTCGATACGAGAACCCGCCACACTTTTCAGATTTTTAACAGAAAAGATTTAGAAAACCTTCCATTTCCATTTCAGTGTTGGGTTACCACCTTGGATGGTAAAACGATACATGGGTGATTTTGTTAGCAGCTTAACTGCATGTTATCGTGCAGGAAACGGTGTCTACATTAGATTTTGAAGGTTATATGGAGACATTTGTTTTTGATAAAACCTTCATCATATCAAAAGACTGCTGCAGGGGTAGAGATCACCAATGTACTTTGCTTTGCAACAACTGAGGAAAAGTCAATTTAGTTGGTAAATTGTAAATCTTTAGCAGATGGTAATCCCCATGTTGATATTTAGCTCCAAAAATTCAGCTGAAATATATATATTTTTAAAATGCACAAGTATTATGAAGTCATAAACTAAATATACTTAATTTAAACGTTTAGTTTTAATTTTATGACTATGAAGCTAGAAATATGGTAAAGCGGTAAAGGTGGCCTGTAAATTGAACCCTATCATGAATACTGCGCCTCCTTTAGTTGTGGTGCCGTACCCATACCCATGGGGGATGGAAACAGTTTGCTATATAAACGCGTCTCTTTATCGAGTCTCCGTGACGTGTGTACGCTTTGACATTACAGCTTTCTGAGACGTGTCCAGTCTCAAGTGGCTGAAAAGCATCTCCGTGTCCGTCTGTGTTTATACCGCTGAGAGCTCGGAGTGCGGGGAGGATGTTGCTGACTGAAACTGCCTGGTGGCAAAGAGCAGGCAGTAACAAATCCTTATTTGGAGCGACGAGACAGCCAGCGAGTCTCAGCGCAATCGTTTCAGACAAACAGCTCAGAAATCAAGACCTCAACAGTCTACTTCAGTTTGATTTGGCACCATTTCCCCCTCCTAACCACAATTACAGCAGAGATCGTTAGTGAAGCTATTCTTAAATTCGCCATGGAAACAGATATAATCTTTTTGTAGTTTGGTGTAGTTGTGCAAATGCGGCCCTAACAAAAAAATTAACTTACTGTAAGATGGGTGTCAACTTGTGTGAGAGACATTTAGTGCTTTTATTTTTCAGGGAGCAAATCTAGAAAAAATTTATAGATTTTTTTTTCCCCCTCCTAATATTCAAAACAACAAAGACATCAGCGCTGACAACTGCCACATCACCATCAGCAGGAGGCTCCACAGTCATGTTCAGACGTGTAGGTTTATTCATGAGTCAGACAGAAATTCACACTTCATTTATGGCCATAAAAAAAAAACAAAGCACATCCAAGTGAAGATAAACGCTCATGTGGTCGTTGGTTGTAAAACAGAAACTGCATGTCCTTAAAGTAAAAACGCTCTTATTTGTATACCAGCTGAATTTCAAAGTAGGGGGAAAAAAACACGAGGAAAACATTTGTGATTTAAATAGTAAAAAAGAAATAATTCAGTTATTAATTTGCACACCTATTGAGCTGCGAATGACAAAGACCAAGCTGACTATTTATTCCGTGACCCTTTAAGCTGCTTAAATTCATCTTCGGGCTGCAAAGCCACAGAATAAAGCTGAAACTGTGACTCAGACTTCTTACGCTGCACACGTATTTGCAAGGATATGCATTAGTATATACATTTATGTGCCAGCAAAAGATGTACATGCACAAAGAACACACTCCAAACTCTTCTATGGGGCTAATTGACAAAAGCTGTCCAAGCCAGCCTGGCCCTACATGGAAAGTAAAGGTCCCCTCTAAACCAAACATCAAGCATTTGCGATGACTGGCAGTGCGTCTTTAACATCGCTGTCGAGCAGAGATGCCCAAGTCCTCGAGAGCTATTATCCTGCAATTTTTAGATGCATCCCTTCCCCAACACACATGAATCAGATGAATGTTTCGTTACCGGGTCTCTGTGGAGCCGAATGTCTGCTGATGAGGGGATTCAGCCGTTTGAATCAGGCCTGTTGGAGAAGGGGTGCATCTAGCTCTCTGCTTTCAGTCACACTGGAGGGGTTTTAACCATTAATGGCCTGTTTAAGGTCATGCCACACAGCATCTAAGTCGGATTCTAGTTTGAACTTTAACTAAGGCACTTTAAAATCTCAATTTTTTTTTTAGGCAATCCAAAGGTGGAATTGCTGATGTGCTTTAACAAACAAAATCATGATAAAAAAAAAGCCAGCATTTTGTAATCACTCAGGTTATCTTTCTCCAATAGAAAAAAAAAACAAAAAAACTATGTGATAATTTAAATAATTCAAGAGAGACAAAAAAAAAGCAATGTCAGGGGGATGGGGGGTGGGACGGATACTTTTTCACAGCACTGTATGGCTAAAAACGCTGCCACAAAGTCATTATTGAATATAAACAATACAACCACTGAAGAATTCCCTTGACACACATTAGAAGTTACTATATATGTACTTACAGTGTTATGTTTAATTTTGGATGTATAAACTGCATCTAAATCTTAATAACATAAAAGACATGTCAGTGCCACTCACTCATAAAAACAGAACATGAATCAGTTGGTAAGGCATAGAATAATTTCCCCCTTTGCGGACATCATTCCTCATTATCATCATCATCATCGTCATCATCATCAATAACTTCATCAACATAGTCATCATTTTCTTGCATATAAACACTGTACAACATTTAAAGACATAGAAACATTGTTTTTATACAAAACAGGGCGGTATCATTGAAAAGGCATCTGGTTAAAATACTGACGATAAATAAAATGCACAGGAACTGAACCTGAAATATTCACATTAAATGTAAATATCCCCCCTCCGATTTCCCCAGTGTTTAATATACCAAGTTACAGCGGCAGGAAACAATAACATTCCCAGGATGATTAAGCAGTTTTAAAATTACACCATGCTTTATCCAGCTGAAAGTACTAACAATTTAGAATGCCAAACTTGATCTAAATGTTTACATAAAATAAAACACTTTTAATACATTAACACTGTTGCACTGTGTTCACTGGATTAGTAAAAATCCTCATTACATTTTATCCAGTGGAATCTAGCAAATTGTGATAATCTGTGTCCACTGTACCGTTTAAAAAAAAACAGACTGTGAACTCAAAACAGACCCAAATGGACTCCAGCCAAATGTTTATTTAGCTGGAGTCCCTTTTCAGCTAACTTTTGACTTTCTCGTCCTTTACGATTTATTTTCCCCAACATTTTGGGCAAACATACTATCCGAGTTTTTGATTGAATGCTTTACTTTTGATCAAAGTCGAGCCACAACAGTGAGGCTGTGATAAGTTTTGTTTATCTGCTGCCACGGTTACTCAAACATAATTAACAGATTAGCATGACTATGTTGTAAGACATGAAACGGCTCCAGCTACAAAGTCATTAACTTTTGACCCTGGTCTGGATCTGGATCCTGGAGCTTTTGCTTTGCAGTCTTGGTGAAGCTGCTCAGTCTCAGACTGCTCCTTGACTTCTGACATTTGTGGATAGAGTTACTGGAAAGAAGCCAGCGCTGCAGCACATGATCTGGGTATATCATGGGAAAACCTCTGTTCAGAGCAACGATTCCAAAGCAACTTTCTGGTGTATGATTGAGAATGGTTTATGGATTCCTCCCTTTTAACCCAATGCGCCTCTGAGATTCCTTGGCTTACTGTTGTACTTTCTGCCTCCAACATTGCAACCACTAAATTGTCTATAAACTCTAATTCAACAGCTTCATCCTTATTCCATTAAAATTTATTGGGGTCAGAACCATGCATGGGAGAAAGTGCAGACTTTTCTCACCAACCAGAATCCATTGGTTTTAAACGTCACGCCAAACATGGTGAGCAGGTATTTTGAGACCTGTTAATCATATTTGAAGCTTGAATAATATGTAAAATCCTGTTGGCACTGATTTACACATTTAGGTGGTGGGAAATCTCTAATCAAATAATGATAAAGGATGAATCGTGGTAGAAAGACATAACATTTTAAAACAAATATATTGGAACTATAGCAGCTAGCAATTACGTAGGCTATACATAGCAAACGGTTACATTATTGTATTGAATTTGTGTTCAAAATACATGTTCTGAACAGCAGTTTTAATGTTTTATGTGTAATTCAACTGAGAAAGACATGTTTGCTTTGGCAAAGCACTGATTCCATGCTAGCACTTTTTGTGAAGTGTTAGCATGAATCTGTGATGACAAAATATCCACTAGCCCTACAGGCTGTTAGTATGCTATTGAAAATGTTGATTCTTTTCATTGGAAAAAACTAAATGCCTATGAGAAGTTTAAACAGGGTGAAGAAATTTAGGGAGGATATTTGCAAGATTTCCCAGTAAAAATCGGCGATGCTAATGCCCTAGCTTGTGCTAACGTACATTTATACAAGGAGAGAGCATCACTCTCCGGATTAACCAAAGATAATCTGACCCTTACTCTACTTCCAGTTCAGGAATGGAATAAATGGTTTAGCCCCATTATGAGCATTTTGTAAAGTTTCACCACATGTGAATAGCTGAAAAACCTATTTTATTTATTTTTGTTGGATTCACAATTTAACTGGATTTTTACCAATTTTACAACCCAAAGATGCAGAGGTCAAACAGCCGTTATCTTTTTTTGTTGTTGAGAAAAACAAAATTTAAATGCACTCTTAAAATTTTCCCTAAAATTTGAGAATAAAACATATTGATCTTTCTTTAATGACCCAATTTTTTTTTCAATATAAACGTAAATGCGGTATGGTGTTGACCAAATGAGCAGCCAGCCATCAGTCAATTCATGTCCATTGCTTTCAGTTACGTCTCTGCCACGCGTGGTGAACTCATTATCAAGGTGAAAGTTGCAGTTTGCCTCCATGGTGGCTTTCCTGGTCAAACTGTTCGTATGATCCGCCAATAAATGTGAGAAAGACACGTCTTAGACATCTTGAGGGATACCTTGGTCTCTACAACCTGAGGAATGAAGAAACAGAGAAACGTCACATTTTTTGTTTGTAGAGATTGCAAAAGACTAAAAGCATTAGTAGCTCATGCTAAAGCACCCACTGACCAGCTTGTTCACATATATTCACAGTTCTGGTCAAAAGTTTGCATACACTCATAATCAGAATACATTTCCAGATACATTTATTTAATTAAATTATCCATTTGAAAATGTATTTTCTAGTTATATTGCATTATCAGTGCACATAAACCTAATTACTTTTTATAAGAACATCAAAATTAATATATATCTGATTTCCTGTCATAGATCTGGCTTTCCAGCTTTGTCAACAAATTTTCAACAGGGTTGATGTTGTGCCCATTCCAGAAGCTTAATGTTTGCCTGCTCTGTTCGTTATTCCTCTGTTTTAATCATGTAAAGCACTTAGTGTTGTCCTTGTACTGAAATGTGCTATACAAGCACATTTGCATTGCCTTGCCTGCAAATCAGTTGTGATGTGCGTTTTGAATCATTGTCCTGTTGTAACACCCAATTGTTTCTAAGCTGTTTTTCATCCAACAGCTGGTACAGTGTTCTTAGGTGGGGTTGATCAAGTAAAATCAGGAGCAGAGGCCTCTTATACGGTGGTTTGAGTTGTTCTTGAACAGCCTGAACAATTTCCTTCCATCCGAGAGGGACACTTTGTGTCAGATGATTGAAACTTGGACACAGTCGGGTGCTCTAGCAGAACAATGACCTCAAACGCGCATTCAAACTGGATTTTTAAAAAGAATGAAGCTGGCTAAATTTTAACTTCTGGAGTGACCCGGACATAAACCCAAGAGAAAATTTGTGGACCTCAACTGCTTCTGCCAATAGGATTGAAAACAAATTCAGCCAGAATTATGCCAAACGCTTTATGATGGGTTGGACTGCAACTTGCCATGGGACACTAAAGCAAATGGAACTGAGGATTTATATAAATATTTAACCATGTATGAAAGTCTAAAACCTAAGTGACATTCATACTCATGATGGCTGTATGTAAGCTTCTGACCAGGACTATCGTTAAAACAGGCAATCCACATTCTGGCTTTACATGACAATCATAACATCTCTCAGTCAGAGTCACCAAACAGATGAAAGGTTGTGAAGATAGTGGGTGGCTGGAGGTGTGAAATATTACAGAAGCAGCGATGACAGCAGACTCCAGGTTAGTTTTTGGTGAGCAGGGTGTACAGGCATGTACCAGGAAAATAATCAGTCTGCTGACAACTTCTGCAAATCCACAGGAGTGACATTAAAGGGAGCTTTGGAACTGACTTTCAGCGCAAGAATTTACCATGGAAACATCCAGGCAAGAGTCGAGTAGGGTTCGCTAAACAAGCTTTGCTTTATTTAGTCCTTGTGGGAAACATCTGATTTTTTTTCCCATGTGCCCTGTCGTGGCATTTCAGTCATACCATTTAGGTTGCTTACAAGGGGCAGGCCAGTTTTGCTCTCAAGGAATATCTCAAGATGGTATAATAATTGTGTGAGTGACTTCATTAAATCCAGACTCATCGATGTGATAGTAACATGTGCTCCATTTCGGGGTGATCAAAAGATTTGTGCAGTTTATCGGGGACAAGCTTTGTAAATATTTTATGCATGATAAACCAAAAATACTTTCCCTCTAGGTGAGAGCTGGGCTGACTGCTGGGTGCCTATTTGCATGAGGGCAGCAGCTGTTCAGCTCTTCAGATCACATAGATTTTGCCATCTTTGTTATTACCCAATATTGATAACTAATGTTTCTCCCTTTAAACTTCATTATAATGTCCTCAGATTCACTTTAGAAATATTAGAATAAACTAAAGGACCATTGCCAGATCAATCAGGATGATTGGTTAAGCTTTTTGCCCCCCAATTTTATTGTTTGTTGGTGGAAGATGAGGAAAAAATTCAGCTTTACTCTCATTCTGTTACACTTCTCGCTTTTCTCTCAGGTAAGGAGCCCATTTAACAGTACAGATGTTGCCTTTATTTCACATAGTTGCAGATTATGTCAGCTTTTGTGTTTAAGGAGAGTAACATTGTGTGATTGCAACTCAAAATGTAATCTAAAAGGCTTTCTGTGAAACAAAGTATTACAATTTGCTAATGAGAACAATTGTTTTGGACATTTTGACAGTTCATGTGGCAAAGTAAAGTCTCAGGTTCAAAGCTTTCTGGGGTTTTAATTTATCGTATTTGTGTCAAACCTGGTGGCATTTTGGACAGCGAGCAAAAGAAAACCAAAACACCTACCGTCAGAAACTTTCGCGAAGGAGAGCAGAGAAAGAGGAAAGAGACAAAGACAAGGTTAGTCATATATTCTTACAAAGATTGCTGCATTTATGTACCGTGTACAAAACACGAGGAAGCGGGAGGAATGGGGGTGGGGGGCTCATCTTTTAATCCAGATGCATTACATGGTCTATTGAAAGCATTTACAGGAAAACAACTCTAGTTTGCTGGATCAATGAATGAAGAGAGGGAGGCAGAGAACGGGGAAGGTGATAGGAGAGAAGAGAAGAAAGGGAGGCAGAGGGAGATAGGGTGGGAGGCCAGAGAGTGGGAGGAATATAGGAGAAAGAAAAAGGGGAGGAAACAATGTGGAGAGATTAAATGGGAATAATCATTAGATAAGGATGAAAAAGGAACAGTAGTGGAAATACTACCTACATCATTAGATACTGTATATGGAGAGAGAGAGAGAGCGTGAAAAGAAATATGGAGAAATGGAGGCCAGTCAAGTAGAGAGGAAGACTGATCAAAGTCCCACGTTTCCCACGTCTTAAATTGCTGGAGGCAAAAAGCAGGAAAAAGTGCAGCGGAAAAGGAGCATAAACTCCCAAAGCTGCAGAGATTTGTGTTGTAAGAACGATCCAACAAGCAGTACACCAACCAAACAAGCATGAATGGTTTCAGCTCGAAAAGCATCGCGGACCAGAAAAATTCACTGTAAACGTCCAGCTCTGCAGCAGATAATAGGAGCAGAGATGTCAGCAGCCTCGGTTGAGGAGGACTAGAGCCCAAAGGCCTGAACAACATTTGGGAGCCGCGCACAAAAACACACCGGGGGTTGTGGGGGCTGCTCGCTCCAAACAGACATGAACAGGCACTGCGCTGCGGTCGCAAACACACACCGTCTTACAGGCAAATGTGAGCTGATGCGCTTTGATCGCACGCAGGCAGCAACCGCCTCACATGTG
Organism: Fundulus heteroclitus; assembly: GCF_011125445.2. Taxonomy (NCBI): domain Eukaryota; kingdom Metazoa; phylum Chordata; class Actinopteri; order Cyprinodontiformes; family Fundulidae; genus Fundulus; species Fundulus heteroclitus. The sequence goes on along the minus strand of NC_046375.1, from coordinate 17,619,242 downwards.
CACACTCATGCATGCTCACAAAGGAGGCGGTTCTGCCCTGGGGCCACGGGGACCCTTTCTCTGTGTTGGAGCTTGTTCAGGCATTATCCCCCCCCCCCCCAAAAAAGAAGAAATTACTTACTGTAAGGGAAATTAGACCACCTTCTCACGTCTGGCTTACACACTCTTGCTTTTTTGTGAACTAAATCATAATCTACTGTGTCCTGAACAGATCTGGATCAACTAGAGTTATAAGGTGCATTGATGTTTTTTTTTGTTTTTGCAACCTTACCACTAAAAGATAGGACTCGTGTAATTTAGATTTGTTTTTTTTTTGCAATCACAGCACGATATTAGATTGGATTGCATTTACATCCTATTTTATTTCCACCCTCCAGCTCATATTTAATATTGGCCTTAAAAAAAACGTTACCGGGCTGTCACGGTCAGAATGAAGATGTGTGTTACTGTGTCACAACCTGTAAACCATTGCTTCGAGTGAAAACCACATTTGCATCTGAGATCACAGAGGCTAGAGCTGCAGAAAGCAGTTAACCGGGAAACAACAGATAACTCACAGACACCAAGGGCTTCACAGATGTGGCACGCATAAACAAATGGACAGTTATCTTGGGGCAAAATGCACATGTGGATATCCCTGGATATCCCTGGAGCCAGGCTATTCCAGAGTTTAAAGGTGACACGCTTCACAAAGACAGTATGGGAAGGCTCGACCAATCCTGGAGCAGGTCCTTGCTTATCCGTATATCTGATTGCATGGTTTTTATGTATGAGAGTCCAGTACTGAAGCCGTACCCTTCCTCTGGCTTGTTAGATTAAATATGTTAAAGTATTATTTCTGTTTTAAAAGTCTTTTTATTAATAAATAAGTCTAAAATAAAGAAGACCACAGTTACACTTAAATTAACACATCTTAACACAGATCACCGAGTAATATTTGATAAGTAGCCGTGCAAGTCTAGATGCAAAAAAACAACAACAAAAAAATGTGAATGTGAGCAATTCCACTGTTTTTTCCAACTACTAAATGTGCCATTTGGAAACATGTGGGCATCATATGTGCCATTTTACCTTTTCACACATACCAGAGTTAAGAAATAATGACACGTCCACGTGGCTATTCATACCGTTTGGAGGATGTTGAGTTTGTCCCATTTTGATTATTCACCCAGATCTCTTAACATTTTTGTCTTCTAGGAAGACGAAAAGAAGTCTGACCCTAAACAGAAGGCCGCAACTGAATTATCTCGGCCAGTAATTGACGCGCCTATTAACCAAAGTCAGGAGACCTTAGAAAAACCAATGGAGACCCAGAAATAAGTAAATTATAAGATAGTATGCCTTAGCAAGAGGGTGCCCTTCACTATAAAACTCCTTTTTTTTGTTCCTTTTCTCAATATCTCATTTCCTTTATTTTACTTTGCTAAATTAGATTATTTTGTGCAAATCATCACATAAAATAAGATTGATGAACATTTAAATTGCAACTTGTAATGTAATGAAACAGATAAAAATCCAAGTGGGGTGAATACTTTTGCAAGGCAGTGTAAATATTGAACTTTCTTGCAGAAATTGGCAGGATAATGAAAGAAGGACCAGACTATTGATGGAGTGCGTCTGTTTTGCTAACAATTTAACAGGTTTCACGTATCATTGCGCATTCTGTCAGAATGGTAGAGCTAATTCTGTCATATCATGCAAGCTTTCCATTTCCACAGGCTTCCCTTGATTACAGATCGAGCGTTGAACAAAGAGGTAAAAAGTTAATGCCAGAATCACAGGGGGAAGGAAAAAAACAAAACAAAAAACAGTGCAGTTACTGACTTGCCAGGATGACCATGTCCATTCCCCAGAAGATGCTCATGATCCATCCGACCATTATAACGGCTGTCAGGATCTGGATGAGGGCAGCTGCCACGTTGAGCCAGAACACACAGCACACGCCTCGCTCGGAGATCAGCTCGCTGTGCGCTCCACACAGCACGGTGAACGCTGAGACGAACGTTCCTGCAACACAAACACACATAAAGAGAAAATCCTGAGATATATATATATATATATATATATATATATAAAAAACTAGGTTTTTTTAGGTTAGTAACAGCTGGGAAGTCTCTGAAGCAGTGGCACTTGTCGCTGCCGTGTACCTGGCTCTGATTTGTATACTGACGCGATTAAAGGGTTTTAAAGTAGTTTTGCGCTCTGGTTCGTCTCTGGTGAGTTATACCAAATAACTGTCTCCCCTGGGAAATAGACCAGAGAACCCTGATGAAAACATTTCACAAGTTAATCTGAAGGAAAACTCACGGCGGGGCCTTGAGCTGCAGGACAACATGTGGGAAGTCTTCTCCATCCTCATCTAAGCATAATTACATCCTTTTGCTGCTTGAATTAAAAAAAACAATAACTGTTGGAAATGTGATTACATTTTTTTAAAGCGTTCGGAGTGGGAGTACTACGGTGCTGGCATTCATCTTCCTGACACAAATCTCAGCCTTATGAAGTTCACATAATTTCACGGAAATCCCACAGTCCCCTGACTCTTCTGACTCGGAGCTATCAGACAAGACAACCACACACACACACACGTTTACACAAACACACACTACTTCCTTTACACCTGCTCTACTTCGTCTGCTTACAATGAGACACCTTACAAAAGTTTAAACTATTTTCACATTTGGTCTGGCTAAAACCCACTAACTTAAATTCTATTGGGATGTATGTGATAGACCGACACAAACTAAAACGAAACACGGTTTTCTTTTTTTAACCACACAAATACAAATGTGAAAAGTGTGGTTCGCAGTGCATCTGTTTTACTTCATATCCCTGAATGAAATACAAATACAATCCGCTCGTTTATTATTTAATCTCAACATAATTGTTCTGTCAAGGCTTTAAAGATTTGTTTTTGGTCTTTTTTAGGCCTAAATCTAAACACACCATCCCCATTATTAAACATGGTGGTGACAGCATCATGCTGTGGGACTGAATATCACAGGGTAACCAATCAGAGTTGATGGGGAGATGAATGGAGCTAAATACAGGAAAAAAGGACCTGTAAAAAAATACAAACAAGAAATTTTGAGCCTGCAGAGCAAAGCTCCACCTTCCAGTGAGGGGCAACGACACCGGACATAGTCAGAGATACATGGGAATGGTTCAGATCAAACCACATTTATATTTTAAGACTTCAAAAATAACATTTACAGATGCCAACCATTCAGGCCTGACTGAGCCTGAGCTTCTTTGCAAAGAACCATGTGTAAAAAATTGTCAGTCTTTAGATGTGCGAAGCTGGTGGAGACCCTCTATGAATTATATGCAGTGAAAGGTGAGTCTGCAAAATATTGACAGGTACAAATACATTTTTTTAAAATTTTGTTTTCACTTGTAAAAGATTATAAATATCCATGTATTTTTCTACTTCACAGTTATTATGTCCGTTTTCTTTGTGTATGACATAAAACACACTCAAGTCTGTGGCTTTTACAGGAGAAAACGTGAAAAACGAAATAAATAAAGACGTGTGACTAAGTTTGCAAGCCGCTGCATCGACCTGTGGCCATCCTGCAGCCAAAACTTTCTTTTAATCATGACATTCTTGTACACACTGTAATTGTAGACCAACTAATAAAACTCTGGCAGTAGACATTCATTCAGTTTTAATTGTGATTTCACTCCACATCCTCAGCCATTCATCTACTCAGCTTGCAGCCATCGTATCGTCAGGTCTCCACTGACTGAAAGCCCACAGAGATGTTAACCCACCGTGGGTAATGTGAGCGGAAACTAGGGATCGGGTCTGTGGACGATCATCTTGTGCCTGAACGCACCATGGCTCCCCGTCCCGCTGTCCGGGGATAACAGGACTGACCGGGCTCCTTCGCACCTCGTTTATTGTTGCCGTGAACGCTCTGTGTGAATGTGTGTCGCGGTGTCTGTGCACGCACATTATTTTATCATTGTGTTTCCATGACAACACGCGCTCATGAATAGAATATTCTGTGGCGTGACTATTGCTCTTTGATATGAAGGTTTCTGGTGATACTTGTAGCTCCTGCAGTGTTTTCATATGGATTGTCTCACTGGTGGCCAAACCGTGTGTGATTAGGCCTTCCTGGGTGTACTCATCCATTTATGGTCACAAATGGGGCTCAGACTATATTGGCACAGCAGGCAGAGGTCTTAGATTATGTTTGGTTTCCAGTCTAAACACTATTTATCAGACTACTGAACACTGGGTTGTCTAGTAAACATTCTGCAATATAAAAATAGCCCTTTTTAATGCAAATATTCGTATTTATTCCTGTGTGTACTTTGACTTACACTCATGTGTTTGAGCAGCTCTCTTGGTAACAAACTCAGCCCCCCTTAGTTGATCACCCTGAGTCTTTTCTCCTTTAACCTTTTGAGTGCTCCGTTCAGACGGCACTCACATCCATCCTGGTCGTTCTCAGGGACGGTTAGCGCAAAATGAAGGTGTGAGGACACGCAGTATGAACTGAGGGGGGCATGAGTTAGACGATAATTCAATAACAATATACATCGATCGATAGATGTATATTGATAATGGAAAAAAATGGTCAGTAAAAAGTTCAATAGAACAGTTTTCCTTCCTTTTGCATTCTAGCCTATGATGTAGGGTAATATTACAGTCATCACGTCCTCCCAACCAATCACAAACGCAGACCCAGGAATGCTCCGCCCCCTTCAAAGAGTTCAGAGAGCACGCGTTCTTTTTTCTTTTTTAAAAACGTGCAGTTTTGGTAAATAGTTGGTTGAATGAAGGGTTGAGTTTGAATTCAGTGTTTGTGTATTCTGTATTTAAAAATAGGTTGCTAACAGCATAACATGGCCAGGGTTGCACTTAAAATATATGTTTTGAATTTGTTATTATGGATATCGACCAATAAGGATTTCTATTTGATCAATATGCTTTTTTTCTAGATCGTCCAGCCCTAGTTAGACGTCCAACAGATCTGGCCTGGGATGCTTTTATCTGCTTTAATTCAAAAGTCTTGGGGTAGCCTGTGAACCACCTGTGTTTTCTGGACACATGTCTCAGCAAAAAGAGAAAAGAAAGATGCAATCGACATCATTTTTCAAAGCAGGTCCTGTGGCCATTTAATTTCAAACATTTAAACAGCTGTTTAAATGGTTTGGATAGTTTATGTCGCCTGATAAAGAAAACCATTAGTTGAAAACAGGATTTTTATTTACTCATTTTATCTTTGTCAGATATAAAAAATACGTTTGATCTGAAACATTTAGTGGGAAAAAAGTTGAAACACCCGGCAGGATACATTTCTTATACAGCTACCCAGAAACATTGCATTTCCTCTGTGTTAACGTTATACACTGATGTATTGGATATTGGCTAAGCTAACTCAGATTTTAATCTTGTACACACACGTTACATAGTGAATGTACAAATGTGTGTGTTTCTTAGTCACGTTGACTTTGCATTCACATGGACACTTGGAGCCTCAAAACCTTCAAGAAGAAAACCAATGTGTAACTTTTTGAAACCGATGACCGGATGTTATCCTCAAGTCCAAACGCCTCGTTCTGTTGAAGCAAATGGGTCTGACGTGGCTACTTACAAGTGTGTTTTTTTTTTTTTACAGAAGATGTTGTGTTTACAAGAAAATCTTTAAAAACTCCAAAGAGAAAGAGGATTTGGGGCACAGAACCCTTTTGTGTGCATAGGTTTTCATGTGGAAGATGTCCTACTCATCATGGTAGCCTTTTACTGCCAACCGGATTGACTCAATGATTAGATGTGTTGTTTATGGCTAAAGAATGGATTGCTAATAGATATAAACAGTAGAAAAAAAGAGTTTCTGAAGAAAGACACTGTACTTGTAGCACTTCTGGCGTTCTGACAGATTTTTAGAAACCTGTCTTGTTATGCTTCACATTCAAATCCCCTCTTTTACAGCCTCTAATCTATTTTCAGCCAAGCAAACCTTCGTTCGCACCAGGGATACGTATCCTGATACACCAGTGTCTGTATATAACAAGTGTCCGGATGAATCCGCAATTTCCATTGATTTACTCATAAAATTGCCTTTAATCATGTAAAGTTTGTACTGTTCAGTGAAAGGGCTGCTGTTCTGCTTATTTCCAAGCTCATAATTGGATTGTGGGTATGTACTAGAGGAAATTTGCTAAAAAAAAAAAAAAAAAAAAACGCTTCCCAGTCTGCTCTGCTTCGTGAGCTCATTGATCAAAAACGTTAAAGAACAAGGCCGCGTCTTATTATTAAGTTAGAAATTTACCAGGAATTATGCAGATGTACCACATGGGGATTTAGTTAGATATATTAAGAAATAAAGTCTTAACAAGATCATTTTAATTCTCAGCAGTTTAGTTTTCCATTGAATGTGCATTTTTACAGTGTGTAACTCACACCCCAGTTGTTACACACTGAATGGAAAGAAAGGAAACATAACTTGAGTTTGTCAGAATAGTAACATAAAGACACGATGAAGCACTGGGAGTCACGAGGCGTTTGTTGACCATCTTTTATTATATAAAGAGGTCAACGAAGGAACTGTTGTCTCTCAAAGCTCGGCTGTTTTTCTTTTTGAAAAATCTGAACCGATTTCTGTGAACACTGACAGCCACACAAGAAATGCCAGTGGGCGTCATGTGCATCACAACTTCGGTCCTTTTCCTCTGCGCTCGCTTTAGCTCTTGTCGCATCGAAAGGAACTCAAGCACCAGAAAGAAAAAGCCGAGCAGGTGGAGGGAAGGAGGAGCGGGAATGACCCGGCTGCCCGCCGCATCCTGCTCGTTGGGAGGAGGGAAAGGCCAAAGAGAGATCACGTTCGAGTTAGTTTGATCTCAGTTTACTTCTCGTTAATAACCAGGGCCCTCTTATTCAAACAGATGCAACAGTCTTTTACATGAGAGCTGAAAAAATCTGAATACACCTGATACCTTTAAACCCAAACGCGAGTAAGCCTTAAATGACGTGGGGGGAAAAAAAGTCGGTGCGTTCAAAAACTCACTTTGAAGCCTCTCGCATAAAAGAGCAGCAGGAAGACAAACTGAGACTAGGCTCAGATCCGATCCAGTGCTCAAATCCTCGGGTCGTGCAGGCCTCGCCCACCAGAAGCTGCTCGGGCTGCCGGTGGAGCTGCCCACTTCCAGACGTGAGTGACAGCGAGCTACGTGGTTACGCATCACTTCCATCTGAGCTTTGGCAAGAAGAACAGGATTTATTCGGTCTGGCTACTTTCAATTTTCCTGTCTGGTTTCCAAGTCCTGCTCACTCTGTCAGGTACAGATAACAAGTGTCGCCTTCACCGAGCAGCTGAAACACGTCCTATGTGTCTCTGGTGTATTATACATCCGCTAGGAAAGAAAGCAATGATTAGAAAAATTTTATTTGTTCTCTCTTTGGTGCCTAAATTCATATGTTGCCTGTAGTGATTTTCTAAGCAATCCCCTTTGTTCTTTGAAAATACCCAAAGTTACAACCAAACCAAACACGTTTGGTTTGGTTGTAACAAATACCAGTATAGTTATTTGTTTTTGATCAAAACTGCTGCATTGGAGCGGCACATTATCAGGTAATAACAGCCAAAAGTTCACCGTCCCTGTCAGTTATCGTTTTATGAATACCTGCCTGGTGAGGCGTGAATTTCTCCGATGTGAGATCAATAAAGCTTATCTTATCTTATTATAGAACAACGGGTGAAGGAGTGAGTTTGTGCGCTGGCGTTCCCTAATAGCTAGAACTGCACAGAATAAACACAAGCAGCTTATTTCCAAAGAGAATAATTTATTAACAAAATATTTTAAGAGGAGGAGAACAAACCGTTTGAAGGGGAAGAGGTAGAATATTCCTTGTTGTTATTTGCGATTACTGAAGCGACTTGGGGAAACAAGTGAATGCAGGGGACGAGTTCAGCAGCTCAGTACCACCGGAGTTGAACAGGGCGAATATTGTGTCTTAGTTTAGTAGATGCATGAGATGAATGACAGATTTGCTTTTTTCTACCCCAGGATGCCGATCAGTCATTTTTGACGACCTTGTTAATTGGACCGTTCAGCATGCTCGCCGATCGCTGCCTAGGAGAGCTAGCGGTCACACTTAAAAAAGGAAAATGACTTGTTACTTCAATGCTGGACTACTGCGGTTTCTGACAATCAGGAAGTCGACAAAATGCAGTTCAAAACTAACCTGACCCTCGCCAGATGGGTGTAGTTTCGCCAAGCTCCACACGGCTCCACACATCCATCTGGACTCGCTGCCGTTGGGAGGGATTTCAATACCACATGAAATGGACCGGCCAATCAGGATCGCCCGGGGGGATTTTCGTAGATGTGAGGTATCAGAGAAGAGACTGTTCAGATTCAGACAACGATGGATGCTTGCAGCGAGGAAGCAAGAGCTGACCAGACGTCACTGTTTTGGGTGTCCCAGGCAAGTGTCCCCTAAATGTCTCCAATTTCAGTGTATCATGATGGAGTACAAAAGTTTAACGCAGCAAGAAGTATTTACCCGGTCCTGCCGCTGTCCCTGCATTGTCGAAAAGCTGAGCAGAACACGTCTTCCTTGCCCCGTCGGCATAACAGATCGGGCAAAAGAAACCAACCCCCTGACAGAGTCTCAGAGCAAAATCAGAGACGTCCCTGGTTTCCATTAGAGAAATCTGGTCATCGTTTCCACTAACAAAAGCCTTCAACGGCTTTGAAGGCTTTTGTTAGTGGAAACGATCGTTTCGGTTTTGATGTCAGTTTCGATGTGAGTGGTTGAAGTAGCATGTCAGTAAAGATGACTGACTAGTGGTTTAACCAATCATATTCAGGGAGACAGTTGATTTATGTCATCAGTGCCCACAGTGAAACACATTTAACCTAAATACTTGTGCATTAAATCAGTTAAATATGGTGATTTTTGCTTTTTAGTTAATATTTACAAGATATGCATTTTACCTGTTTAGTTTTTGCTGTGAAAAAAGTGAACTTTCATGTTCATTTATCTTTCCTATCTTTTTGGAAAGACATGCGCTGTAAGAAAACGACTTCCTATTTCCGTCCGTCTTTAACTCTAGAAGAAAGTATAGTAAAATAAAACTGAGAATAACTTTTCATCTGACTATTTTTTTTTATAACCAGTAAGGCAATCTGGATAAAGACTGTTAATCCCCACAAAATGTAAGAAAGCAGCACCAGTTGGCTTCCACAACAACAGGTGACGACTTCTCCACCTCCTGGAGCGACACCACCGCCTCCTCAACTCAGAACAAACCTTTTTACTGTCTGTGACACAACCGAGCTGCCACTAAGTGACAATAGTTAGAAGCTTTGTTTGCTCCTTGGCGTTCTGTCTGAATATCTGTTTAGTTTCATACAAAACCTCCGAAAAACCCAGCATTTCCTAGGTGAAGGCAGCGGCAGGTTGTGTGTAGCTGGTGCTGCTCCTATACTCTCAACCTAAACATAGCTTGCTTGAGTTGTTGAGCAATGCCTTGCAATACCGAGCTGGGATTGTGTCAAATCTTGGACATAACTAGGGTCTGGTTACAGTTTTAATTAGAACCTCAAGCTTAGAAGAGTGCAATTCAAAGTACGATCAAAGGGCCATATTAAAGCCAAGGATTATGAAAACAGCTTATCTTGTATGATATCTGGCGCTGCGTTTGAAAGTGAGCAAATCCTTGAGCTCAACGTTGTTACCAGATTCCATAAATCTTCCAGTTTTTCTCCATGAGGGATGTTGAAAAATGTTGCATTTCTGAACAGCCCTTGGCTGCTTTAGCATGTGGGACACTGTGAGAGTTCGAAAGTGTGTGCCTAGATATTAGCCAGACTTATTACTATAATTACACGGAGAGCTCCACAAGGCACCCACTGCTAGTGTGGGAGGCTAATGACAGAGTGTGAGAGTGTCAAGGACAAAAAGAGAAGACGACTTAAAGGGAGAGGAAGACATAAAGACATAAGAAATTCAAACTTCTTCCCAATAAGGGGAATTGTTTAAGTAGCCTAACACTGTGCTTTCAAAAAAATTATTTTTTTCTTTAACTTGTGAATTTGAAGTTCATCAAATCTTAAAGCTTACAAGGTTCTTTCATAACAACCGTTCCAAGAGGTCCAATGCAAAACGCTCAAGCACTACAGCACAACATGTTGCTGCAAAAAGCAATCTTAGTTTAATCTGTCAGCCCTGAAATTCTCTATACACGGGTGGCAAAGAAGGGTCATTTCAAGCACCGACTTTCTAAAATGTGCGCACAAACTCTGTGATGGTGAGATGTCAACATGACTCAGTACACTGATGCAATTTCTCCATCATCACATGACACCAGCCTCACGCACGTGGACGCGTACACGCAGAGAAATGTGACCGCTACGTCCCACATGAGTCCAATCTACCCCTCTGACAGTACTGTAGTATTAGAAAGAATAATTTGTAGCGCCTGCCATGCTAAATCACAGCTAGGGTTTGTTTTATTCATATTAAATTTCCAACCCTGACAGCTTCCTCTGACAGTTTGTTCATTGAAATGATGAGGATCTGGAAAAGGTAATGTCATCAAGCATACGTTTACTACAAATGCCACCCGAGGGAACCTGCAGTGTGTTCACAACAGTTTGGACAAAATTTTGAATTGGATCTGTGAGCTAAATTTCTTTTCTAATTAGACTGTGAGGATTCTAAATTTCAAACTTGATAGTAATGCTAAATAAATTACTTGATACCTGCAAGATGAAATGATTAAGACATATATAATAAACTTCTCTGAATGCACGTAGGCATTAGAATAAACTCAATATGACCACGGATAATCATTTTCCTACTTCTAAGAATTTGAAATGGCTCAAACTGTTAAAAAATGGTTAGGTAGAATTGTTCACTGGCCTTTCTTACTCCTAGAAAAAACATCTTCATTTCTAGTCCATGTACCATAATGCTGGGGTATTAATGTAGGGTAACTTTCAATTATGGATAGAAGTTCGGAGTCACCTTGTTATGGAGAAGCTGGATGGCCATCTGCTGAGGAGGCAATGGGCTCACAGAGTGAAGACACAGGGAATGCTGTTAGCTCAGAGATGGAGGCAGGCCAGGAGAGGTGTTGGTAGTGCACGGCTAAGCGTTGCCTCGCAGGAGACACCGCCACTTCACAACCTTTTTCTGCTACTATTAATCTTTGGATTTTAGGATACATTTAATCACAGCTGCAACTACACACCGAGCACGTACACTTGCAAGTAAGGGCCAAAGTGCTACCAGTTCTGGAAGCTAACGTCCCTCAGTACCGACTGCATAGTGACGTGTCTGCAGAAAAAATTTGATCTTCAAGCTGGGGGCTCCTACTAGAGCTAAAGGCTGAAGCTGTGAGGAACATGGTACGATAGCAACCACAGCGGTTGATTGTCACGGAGTCTGGACGTAGCCTGGTGGGAGGACATTGTGGGCAAAACAGCTACAATGACTACTTATCTATTGATTCATTGGAAGCATGCTATGATAAATGCTGCTGCCCTCCATGTGTCACTGAATGTAAGATAATTGCTTTGCAGCAAAGGTTTAAGAGTAGATCTTACTTCTTATACCTATCAAGATTTGGGAAAGAAAACACAAGCTGGTTTATACACCTTTCGCCTGTGCTAAGGCTTGGCAAGACTCTTTGTTGAAATCGGTCTGATGTGAGCAGGATGCTTGTAGTAACTAAAGTTAGAAGGGGAAAGCAGCTGTTCAAACTGGTGGAACCAGAGGCCAGGTGGTGGCACATTCATCTGAAAGCACAAATGTGTCTTCATTTAGATGTCGTTGGAAACTTTATGGCACATCTTTTAGTCTTTATAGCTCTTGCAGGTGTTTCTGTTGTGCTTTATTTTGGCAACCAATTTTTTCAGGACTAAAGCACATTTTTGCTTAAAATTAACCTAAGTCTAGTAAAACATTGCTGTTTTGTAAATTCAGCACGCCCAGCCTATAACAACAGTCCAGTGAGTTAATCAGCGCATGGTAAAAATAGCTGAACAGTTGTCATTTGATGGCCACTTGTGAGGAGACAAAGAAATGCAAGAGCAGACATTTTAAAATAACCCAGAGGAATATCACAGCTTGATCCTGATTGGCTCGTTTTTTTTAACCTATTGCAAAGCTCCTGGAACAGAGTGTGTTTTTGTGAACTAAAATACTTAATGAAACTTAGAACTGTAGGTGTGTTAAGAGGTCTCAGCTGACATTTTAGCTTCTCAATCCGATTTCAAGCACACGTCACGTATGGCTACAACTGATAAAAATGTTTCACAAATCATTCTGAGAACTTAACCTGATCTGTCCACAGAAGCAACAATTGTTTTCTTCCAATTGAACAAACAATAATTGGTCTGGTAAGGCCAGCTTCTACCCTTCTTACACAAGCACATGGTTCTGATTACAAGAAGAAAAAAAAATGAAGTGCAGGGAGACTGAGGGGATGCTCTGGAGAAAATGAGTGACTTCAGCACTAAAATGTCCCATCCCTACCAACTCCCCCATACACTCAAACACACAGCCTATGGATACCTTTCCATGATATTGGAAACTATACATGCTAACCTTTGTAAAATAGATCACACCGAATCTGAACCTTTAACCTCCCAGATCGGTCAGTCACGTTTCACATTAGCTGAGCTCCCCTCAGATGTCCCTATTAATTATAAATAAGTAGAACTCAAGTTCATAAGTACAGTAGAACTGAAATTTGCTTTTTATTTTTTTCTTTAAAATGTCCTAATTAGGCTCCTACGTGCAAATTAACGTTTAGCTAACAATAGCAAGAGCATATAGCCTTTTTTTCTCCTCTAGGAGCTGATGGGAACTGATTGATATGCGCAGGTGGGTTCCTGTTGAACAGCATTTCCCCTGTGTTGCAACGCCTAGTATAGCACCTGTTAGCCTGAAAATAAACACTCTCAAATTCTCCAGGAAGAATCAAATGTTCGTTCAATAGACACCCATGAGTACTTGCCTATTGATGCCTCTAGATTCAATTCACAACCAAAAGAAAAAAAAAGGTGTAATTATCAGTTCATAAGCACTTGTTGATTCTGAGCAGGGTTTGTCAGGTATTAATGTGTTGTTAATAACCATGTTATTTCTGTCCTCAGGCAGCTGAACGAGAATTAAATTAATCACGAAGACCTCAGCTGCATAAAATCTACCGACAACAGAGAAACACTGAGACTGTTACTGTTTGAATTTCTGAGAAATCTGATATTCGCTGATATTTCCCATTATGTTTCAGAAAGTAATCTGGTTATCATTTTTTTCCATTTCATTAATATTCTATTAAACTTTCATTATCTGAATAGATTATTGAATCTATTTGCAAAGAATGTTGGTTATTATTTAATTATCTAGAAAATAGCAGCAATACACAGATATAGATTTTCCAGACAATGTTTATTGAAAGTAAGGAATAGACCTCCTGTGAAATAAATAACCACGACAGCAATGCCTTTTTCCAATGTTGGTCACAATTTTTTTTTCATATCCTTGCAGCTTAGGCAAAGACTATTTTGTTGCCACACCATGTAGGGGCAGAACTGCTCTAGGGAAAGGATGGTATTCTTCCTGATGGAAATATGACTTCATTAGATTAAAACTATGAACCAGAGCATCTGCTTTTGTTAACAAAGAGGGCAGGCTAGGACACTTATAAAGAGACAAAAATAACAAGGCGTGGAGCAAAAGAGTAAAGCGCGGAGGCAAACAGGAAAACAACATCATTAGTCACAACGATAAAAAAAGTCAATAAAAATAAGAAAACATACATCTAAGTAGCTTTTTTTAATTCAGGATTCTTATCTGCTGCAGTCTTTCTGTATGCATATCTGCATGTTCTTGTATGGATATGCACATAGAAGAGGGAGAAGGCTAAAAAACAGAGCATTGACATGCTACCCATGGTAGCATGATACTTCAGATCAGTTAGTCAAGTTCAAGGTGGTGTAAACCTGACTACAGGGAAGTATTATATATCATCATCTCCTGTACTAGATTTTATTTATAGTTAACCTAACAGAGAACAAACATTATATTTATAAGGGCATAATACTAGAAGTAATATTACGCACTACTTTGCCAAACTCCAGCCTGTATTGCATGTAGCTGAAAGCAGATTTTACACACACTGTATAAAAAGACTCAACCCTTTTACTCACAGTCTGATACTAAATAGGATTGAAATTTTCTGTTTTTGGTCAGATAGGGTAACACAAGTATTTTACACTTTTTTTAATGCCAAAATAATGAGGGACAAACTTTCTGTAAAACTCAGAATTTTACATACACTAAGATTTTTATGCCTTTAAATAATTTGGCAGGTCTGGATAATGAAATTATAGCCATGTTGTAGGCTTCTGATATAACAACTTACAGCATTTGAGTTAATTGAATCCATTTGAAAGCAACACCTCAAACACACTGCTTCCTTTTCTGGCAGAATTGAAAAAAAAAAACCCTCAAAAGAAAACAGGTAAGATATCAGGAAAATCATTGTTGACTCCAACAGGTCTTGAATACCATTTCTAGATATCTGAAAGAGGCAAATTCATCTGTTCAAATATTTCTATAGAAGTGTAAACACCAGCCATCACACTGTTTATTAAAATTAATGGGTTCTGTGTTTTAAAGAGGAATGTGTTCTTGCTTGAAATTTGCATCTTGCAAATGACCTTGAAAGCTTGCTGTCAGCACATACTCATCTTAACTTGTCAGAATAAATTAGAAAGGGGTATAATAAATCAAAATATAAAAAATTTCATATGAACCATTTCATAATTTATATATGTATTTAGTAATTCATTTATTTATATTTCAGCAACAACAAATAAATAAAAACTAATAGGGAAAAACAAACCTCAAACAGCAGAGTGGGAAACCAGACCTTAAAAAGGTCTATTATTTGTTTAAATTGCCAAAAGTCAAGTGAAATATATTTTTGTAATACTACCTATTCAGTATATCAAAGGGGTGGTGCTGCCAGCTACGGTGCAGGTGAGTGCAGCAAGTTATATTTTGCTTGAGGTGTTTTTAGACAAAAAATATGACTAAATATGGAATCAGTCCATTCTAAAATTACCTGCTTTTAAATTCAGAACCAGGCATCTGACTATCCACAGGAACAATACAGCTGCTAGTGAAGGCCTGTGGTTTTATTATTGGCTAAAAAAAGCATCACAACAAGAGACAGCAAACAAGGCTATCAAATGTTTGTTTTCTCCTCACTTGCCTTTCAGGGCAGCACAAAAAAAAAATACTATAAAATATTTTAATCTACAATTGTTTTTAAATTGCACACAGCTTCTAAAGACGTGAGCAAAAGGTTATTTGGTCAGACTTTGAAAATATGTCTGTAGTTTTTTTCTTTACTTGCCTTTCAGGGCTTCCGTAGGCCCACTCAACGGGATCGAAGCCATTAACCCCAAGAGCAAAATGAAAATCCATAGCACAGTTTGCAAATCTATGCAGGGACAAAAAAAATTTTTTTTTTTTTTCATTTTTGAATACACATCCTGTGGTCTGATGAAACTAATATTGAAGAATTTGCCCTTAATGACCATTGTTACATTTACAGGAAAAAGTGAGAAAGTTGCAGGCATGAGAACTACATTCCAATAGCGATTTACAGCAGTGGCAGCATCAGCTTGTACGCATGAAAATCTATGTTCAAGCAGGTGGCTGCCAAACCTGGCTCGTTTACAACTGTCTGGTTGAATTGTAAGAAACCTGTGGAAGCATACCCGAAATGTTTGAACCAAATCATACAGTTTAAAGAAAACACTAAATACTTAAGACACGTTTGCATTTTAATGAAGTAAAAGTAAAAATTTCCTCATTGTTCTTGAATTTAGCCAAGAGAATTAATTTGGTAATCATATCTAATCTATTGCCAGAAAGGTTGAGTCCAATTAAATATAAGGGAAAATAAGGTTTTAGTGTCTTTTTATCGGGTTTAAATATCTGGTTTCAGCTGCAGGTCTTCACACCAAGGGATTTGCTGTGATTTACACCTTGACACAGCTCTTTATTCACATCCCACATAATCAATTTACTTCAAGCAGTAGGCTTTAGATACCTTTAAACGTTTTGTTTTGTAGGTTTCAGTGACCTTGCAATTGCAGGCTGTCCCCCCCATGCAGGTGCTTCTTCTGAGATGTGTCCTGATTTGTTACGCCGTGTTGCACGAACGCCTGCAGGGCAGGTGGCACGCGCCTCCGGTTATCGCCCAAACTCAATCACACTTTTCCGTTTTATTGTATTCTGGCCGCGGTTTGCACAGAACGAGACGCTGTTTTCAGTCAAAGTCAATTAGAGCCGAGCGGCCATGACACACTGACGCGCACAAGGGGCGCGCGCGATTTTAGTCACGGTTGTCATGGCAACCAGCCGCAGCCATTCAACGAAATGTCAAAGCATTCAGGCGACACATACGCGCGCGCGCACACACACACACACACAAGCGCGCGAGCTCAGACACAGCGAGGTGAACTGCCGCCTTGATGCTTTCTGAAGGCATCTAGGACACAGTCTGCTGCCAATGTTCATGTCAAAAAGTCACTTTCAGAGAAATCATTTTTCTGTTAAATCAGATTATTAGTCAGATTGTATTTCGAGTCAAGAAAAAGTGGATTAAAACAGGATAACTCCCCAGTAAGCAACAAACACATCATTAGTTTTTGTAAATTTCAGATCAAGCACTGTGGAGACATCAGTTTAATTATTTCTGCTACTAAAAAAAGTAATTTTGTTTTCAATTTTCCCATACAGTGTTTTTAGAGAATAATCACCTCTTCTCCCCCCCCCCCCCCTGCATATTCTGTTTTTTTTACATTGAATTTCTTCTTGTTTATAGGTGAATTCTTTTGGGTTTTATGCAATAAATTCAGTGTGCACAATTTTCTTATATTAGTGTTACTCCAGCTCGGCGAGCTTTGTTCCAAACAAAAATGTGGACCAACACATAAGTGAGGACGAGGCCACCTGCTGAGACTGTGCATTCATTTGTTTGTGTGTCATTAGCCACCAGATGTTGCTACGTTGCGTTGCACAAAACATAGACGCCCAACAAAGTGAAGGATGAAGGACCGGTAGTTTAAAGTAAAAGGTGGAAACAAAAGAAAACACAACGTTATCTTAGAAAACGATGTCTATCGGATACCTGTTTGCACCAAAAAGTACAGGTACAAAGTGAAACAATCTGATGGACTTAATTAATTGCTGTGTTATACCAAGCGATTCAGACTGACTGGAGTCCATCTACACACTACAGATAAGTTACAATGGATTTATTTTTATAATGTATTGTTATACTGTCAGTAAAACCTGTCATGAACAGGAGTCTAGAATGCATCAAAATACATTTTTGCCACAGTTTGATCTCAAATATTAAAAGCATGCCAGATATATATATATATATATATATATAATTTTATTTTATTGCACAGGGCCAGTCATATTATGACGTTTAATTTTTTTTTCTTTTTCCAGGTCCTCCCAAAATGCTAAGAGAAACATTGAACAATGTGTTAAGATAAGCTAAGTTGTCATTTCAAAACTTCAATTTTCTGACTTTTTTTATATTCTTGATGTCATTTGTATCTTCAATTCCATAAATGTTTGCTTTGCAGCTCAATAATTGCAAGGCACAATAAATAACACAAAGGGGCATTTCACAAAAGTATAATGACAAGCGATAAAATGTAGGATTTATTTGATAGTCCATGGGTGAGTGTGAACTGAGCATGGAACAGCACAAGAATAAATACTGTTCATATAGAAGAAAAAATACAGTACAAAGAGTGGATAATGTGTGTGTATAAACGAACATGGTTACTATACCAACAAAATGTAAAGATGGGTAACTTTTCAACAAGGTTTAGATCCAGAAAGAAAAATGTAGAGCAATTAAAGTAACCACCGAGTGCTTAAACAGACTGATTAAGTTGGGGTTATTTAAGAATTTGGCTCATGTTTACTCAGCAATCCTTATCCACTGGGGGTTTAACAGTGCACACATTTATATTGAGAATTTTCAGTTTGGTCATTTCCGTTTGGCACGCAAAATCATTCAATTGCATTACCGCCACCAAGTGGTAAGGAGTGTAAAACAGCTTCATCAGGGCTTGAAGATTCGTACCCATAAATTTGTGATCCGTACTCAGAAATTGATACTTGTACTGTTGCAAAGTTGTAACTCTGTAACTTGTATTCATAATTTCTAAACTAGCCTAGCCTAGAAACGGATGTCTACCCAAGTAGGGATAAATAAAACAGTGATGAATTCTCAAAGAAATCAGAGTATAAGTTCATGGAAAGATTGCATAAAAGTGTTTGGTTTGTTAAAAAAAAAAAAAAAAAACAGACAAGACTAATGACAGGTTCCTTGTTAGATGGTGATGGAAAGCCAGCTAATCTGGACTAACAGCCTGATAAAGTGCCGTTTCCTCCAAGATGTGTCAAGGTTTAATGCCTTGATAATGACAAATCATGAGTCCGCTACAGTAATGTTGTCCACACTTGACCTGATGTATCCATCCACAGGGAGGATATTATTGCCTGTAATGACACCGCTGACATTTCTTTTTCACCCACATTATTGACATTTCTTGCTGCAGTGCATTAACACCTCGCAAAGTCAGGTAGTGTTTTTATACACCTAACACATTTCCTAGGTGTGAAAAGGATCTCTCGCTGCTTTTCTGTGTGTTTTCTTACAGGTGTTTCACAGAGATAAGATATGAACTATTCAGGAACTTTGACACAGCATCCTAAAACAAGGTTAGTGTCCTAAATTTTGCACATTCAAAGTACTATCTGGAGTATTCCGAAAATTAGCTTTTGTCAACCACAATAAAACAAGAAATTAAAAACGTGATTTTTAATAGAGGTTGTAGGAGCCATGTATTATGTTTCTTCTTCACATGGTGTATGGTTGCTGTGGTGATGCGTAGAGTGTGTGTCATGTGACACATTTGGTGAATGGATCTGATTGCTTTAAAAGAGGCGTGCTTACCTGTACTGGGATTTGACAGGAGAAAGGGGCACGGAGTAGCTGTATTTTTTTGTTGACCATTTTGCCTTGCTTCGATAAATTACAGATCACATTACACCATATTGACATGTTTCCAACTTAATGTAATCAACACTGAAAGCTGCTGTTTCAATAAACCGTTCAAGAAATAATCTGCGACTCAGTGCGCTTCTCTTCTCAAGCGACTCCAGTGCGTCAGACAGACAGGACCCTACCTTTCCCTCTCAAGCGACTAGGCTGTTTTTTCTTTGGAGTCGCAACAGAGGTCATGCACTTCCTCCAAGCACAAGTTCAACATGTCCCCTGTAGGTACATGGCATTCATGATGTGGAGTGCATGACAAGTTTGATGAGTGATATTATTATTTCTTTAGAATCTGAACCTAAATTTTAAACTGAGTGAAAAATTTTCTTGTAACAGTAAACATTCTGTTTGAGAACAAAGTGGCTGCAGTAAACCGAGAGTTGCTTAAGGATGCACTTAAGCAACTTCACGTGGAACAAAGTGTGATGTGACTCATAGCCACGTTGCCATACGCTCATTGATTTTGTTAGAGATTATGAGATTACAGAGACTGGACTGCAAAGTTGGTTACCATGGAAATTACAGATAAACAGACTCTGGAGACCAGAGCCTGACATACTTAGATTGGACAGAATGACTGTTTAGGGGAAGGTGTGTCAGCTTGGACATGTCTGCATTGTGGCGTTATCTTCTTCACCAATGTGATGAACAGAACACTGATATTGTGTTGTGCACGCCCCTGAATGGGTGTACACGTACACAGTGGGTCCTATTTGATGTCTGTGTGGGAGAGTAAACGGGACTCTCTCTCTCTGGCACCTGTTGCGTTTATGTGTGTGAGAGTCCTGTACTGAAGCTGTAAACATCCCTCTGCCTTTTAGATTAAATATGGTACAATATAGTTACGGTTTGGGGTTCGGAGACTAAGTCTTGAATTTTACACTGACAGGATTAGAAATATATGCGAACAAGGGCAGCTTTGATGTCATTTTGGGCATATTAAAAACATGTGCATGTTTGGATGAACCAAACTGCAATCAATGCGGGATCAAGAAACAAATCTAGTAATTGTCACAGACTTTAGCTCATAAAACATGATAAATGAACATAAAGTGGTTCATGTGGGAATAAGAGAATGTAGCTCGTACTGTGTAAGTATTTAACAATAAACATACAATAAATAAGTTATTTATTGTATGTGTGTGTGTGTGTGTGTGTGTGTGTGTGTTCTTGTACATGTAGCTGAGTGAGACATTTGTTTTTACTATTAAAGTGAGGACTTTGATGTAAATGAAGACCTTTTTTCAGTCCTTACTTTATTCTGGGCTAGGGGTTAGTTTTAGTACTAAGATGTTGAAAGGTTTAGGTCAGGGTTAAGTATTTAGGGTTAGGGTAAGGCCATAGAAAGGCTTCCAAATGAATGACACTTTGCACTTTAAACAAGGATGTGTGTGTGTGTGTGTGTGTGTGTGTGTCTATTAAAGAACTTACAAACCAAAGCATGAAAGGTTTGGGTATCAGGTCTCACATAAACTTTCTGCTATGAGTTACTCGACTGAGTGTATTTGTTGCCAATGGACAGCTTTATACATTTTATTGTAGACCGAAAAGGTCAACAAGATCATACATGTCAAGTTTACTAAACCAGACAAATGACCATAAAATCTACAGGTCTATGATCATAACCACACGGTCTATGGCCTTAATGTTCAAATAGAAAGGAGTGTGTCTAGAGCAGTTTTATCGCGTGTGATGGTAGATTATCGTTTTTTTCTCTATGTGATTGGTCCAAATCGCGATAAAAATGCCCCAAGTAATAAAAATTGCGAAAATTTTACACTATGCTGGGCACCTCCAGCGATTCGCGAGTCCAGCGAGAGCAGTCACATGACGAAAACACAGCCGTGACATCAGTGTACTCAAACATCCTCGAGTGTGTGTCCAGAACCACTACTTCACGCATTGTTAAAGGTATACTATGCAACCGGGGTTGATTTTCCAGCGAGGCTCCCCCCAGAGGGCGAAAGTAAAAGTGCACTGTCGTAAAGATGCTCAGCTGTTCTGGTTTCTCCGTCAAGCCAGGCGCGGTTGTTTTGAGCTTAGCAGACAGGCGAACGCAACGAAAAGTGGAAAAAACGTCAGTACAAACAATGACTAACACAATGAAGGTATGAACATCAAGCTTCCCGCAGCGCTAACTTGGCGAGGCCGCCGCCGCGGCCGCCTCGCCGCGGCCGCGTCTCGCCAACATAAAAAAAATAAAAATAATAATAATAAAACTCGATATGCTTGCATGTTTATTTGACGTTAACATGCGGTTCTTTGTTGTTGCTTTCGCGCGTGCATATAGTGAATGGCAGGGCAAAAACACAGTTCTCGCCGTAAAGCGAGACTTCTGTATGTGCGGGCCGTGAGCTCTTGCAATTGCAAGTACGGTATTTCCCCCACAGACCCCCAGGGCGGCCGAGAAAACCTTTATTCGACCTGAAATGACTCATTTAATCATCCAAAACGGTATGGAACACATTCATTAACTGAAGAATGTTGCATAGTATGCCTTTAAGCACTCTGAAAGGATCGTTAAAAAGTCATTACAATGGTCTATTGTACTGCAGCCAATTGTAAGAATGGCTTTGGATCGGGGAAAGGAATTTTTAATTATCCGATGGACCCGGTTTTGCATCAAATTTGGATCCAGAAAGGCTGGGTAAAGCTACCCCTGTTAAATCCCTATCCCTGCCATGCTGGACACTAGCGTCATCATCATCATCATCGCTACTACTCCACTCTCCATTGCCCTCAGTGTTGTCCCGGAATTCACGCCTAACTATCGTCTCAAAAGCATGTGGCTGGACACGGCACTCTTCGTTGTTAACATCCAATTGGCTAGCTTCGTATTCGTCCTCGTTTAAGGTTAAAAACTCCATCACAAAGGTGAATAAATATTGACTTGCTATGTAAAATGACTACTTCCTGATTTTTTGTGTGACTAAACTGACGTCACGGCATTCTGCAGCGCCTCCTTGTGGCTAAGACAGTGGGTCACGTGACTGAATGAGAAATTTAGCGTCATTTGCTATCTTAGTGATATATTTTATGCTATAAAAACAAAACGGTGGAATTTTTTTCACTTGTGATGTATTCAATTTTGTACATACTATCAAACGAGAAACTATAAGTATGTGGTTTTCTATTTGAACTTTAAAGCTCCAGTAGGTAAAAATATATTTCACACATTTTTACCCACTGCAGCTTTAGTAAAAATGCATTTTTGTACACATTTGAGTAAAACTGTCACTATATCCTGACAGCAAAAAATAAGACGGACAATCTGTGAAAAAAAAATCAAGCTCTTCTTGCTCTTCCCAGTGGTCCTACTGCCATTTGCAGAAATACACTGCTCTGAAACAACCAATCAGAGCCAGGAGGAGTGTCACTGCAATGCTCCTATACACGCTGCTCCCACCCCTCCCATGCACATCTGTACCGTCGTTCAAGCTGTGTGGAGAAATGGCGGAGAAACAACCTAATGTTACAAGAAAACTGCCAATTTCTCGAAGAACAATGACGAAAAACAAGCTAAAATGAAAGAATTGGACCAAGCCAGAAATTAAACGAGGGTAAACATCAGAGCAGTACGGCTGGCTCCAGTGTGGGGGAGGCGCTGAGGAAAGCAGACCTGTAAGGTCTGCTTGAGTAACCACACAGTCTATGTGTATTCGTACATGGTTTGTGGATGCAACCACATAGAGGGAGGACCTAACCGTACAGTCTATGGGCGTAACTCCTGTGCAACACATAAACAATGACATCACATGCATGACCACTTTCTTTTGGTTATTTCAGTGGCAAACAATGAAAATCACAAAATTTAGCTTTGGGTTTCCCCTCTTGCAACAGCAATTACAGATTGAGCTAAGACAGAAAGAGTGATTTTAAACTCACCAAGCCCAGGTATGAAGGTGTTTAGGAAAAGACAAATGACAGCCACAGGGAAAGGCATCGTGGGTATTGCAGCCCGCAGAGGTCCCTTCTTCTCCCGAACCTCCACCACCACTCCTCCACCAGCTGAGGGGGCCCCAGCCATGGTTTTAGCCCCTAAACTGTCCTCCGTTTTGATGCGCCCCTGCCCTGTTACTCCTTCTTTCTGAGCCATCTGTCTTCTCTTCTTTCTCCCTCTGTCACCTGGATGCAAAAATTTTAAGTAACTGTGCTAACTTTAAAACAGCAGCTTGGCAAATCTGTGACAAAATTCAGCCAATGTCTAAAAACTCATCATTGACAAGAATCAACTACAATTTCAGCAGCTAATGTCAACAGCTGTCTTTTCAGTGCAACGTAAATTAAAGCGTAAATGGGCTGGCTAAAAGTAGTTAGGATATAAAGTAGAAAGAAAAATCATGAATTTCTGAAGTATGTTTCTCTTTCAGTCAACTTGAAAAATGTGCAGACAATTATTTCTGCCTTACAGGTTTTCATGGGTAAACAAGATGTCTCTTAAATTCATATATATCCTCTGGATGAGGTGCTGAAATTCCTTTTAAAAAGTGACTTATTGTTTCAGTCGGGGGTTCTAAAAGTCTTTATGCAGGCAAGGATTTTGCTTTGATATCATAAAAATATTCCCCGTTTAAGCCACTAGCTGTTCTCAAAAATAGAGATGCTACCTCTTCATCAGAGGTCAGCAATATCTCTGAGCTGAGTCCTTGCACAAAATCTTCTTGCAGGATGCTGATCTGAGATAACTCCTCCTCAAATTGTTGGAATGCTTTTAGAAAAAAAAAAATCCAGTTAGACGTGCAAGTCCTTAAGGCAATTTCTTTGTCTGTTTGTTTGTTTCTTTCCTTAAAATCCTTCTGTCTTATCCATGCACACCCCTCGACAGAGAAGGAAACATGAACACAGCGCTGATTATTTTACTACATCTCCCTCTCTCCCGTCTCTCCTCTCCCTCTGCTCCTCCCATGTCTTCCCTCAATTTAAAGCAACAGCACACCTCTCCATTGTTTCACAGCAATAGGGTCACATTCAACAAGCTGTTACGTGGGGCCGGTCGATTGAAGTTAATGCACTTTTTGCTTTATGTTTTGTGCAGCTTCATGTTAAAATATTTAAATGCTGTTCGTCTATTAAAACATTCACAGGAGGCTTTCCAGAAATGAGTCGGAGATAATGGAGGGATAGCAGATACAAATGCTCTCAGGCTGAAAACAGCTCAATGCATACATATATATATATATATATATATATATATATATATATATATATATATATATATAATGCTCAATATGAAACCCGTTCAGAATCAAAATCAGATTTATCTATGCTCTCAAGCACTAACACCATACGGACACTAAGTATAAATAGATCAACTTTAAAGGAAATAAAAATAAAAGGAACATACATGTATCTGTATGCAAAGCCATTTTTGCAATATGTAATGCATAAAATCCTGTAAAACTGGCGATCCTCTCTGGAGACATAATTGTTGCAGTCTGGATCTGTGCTATTTCTTTGGATGAACCAAAATGCAATGAGAGTGCCGAACAATCACAGGTCAGACACATTTTGTGAGAGAACAGTCAGCTAAATGTACCATGCAAGTCAAGAACACAATCTCCATACCAGACCGGTTGAGGCCTGAGTTAACAACGGCCCCTATTGATGCTGGTGAGAGGACAAGAGACGGCAGGGCATCCAGGACAAAGGATGCAGGGGTGGAGCTAGACGGTTGAAGGCTAAGGGAGCGGCCCACATAAAAATATAAAGCACTCAGCTCGAAGCTCACTCACGTTAGATTGTTTTTAAAAGCTTTGTGAATTGGTGCCCTGTTGTTATAGATATATAAAGCAGATAGTGAATAAAACACTGCTAAAATCATGTGGCCAAAGAGCCACATGTGTCTCTGGAGCCGCAGGTTACAGACCTCTGTCTTAGTCCCCACCCCAAAAAAAAATAAAAAAATAAAAAAATAAATAAAGATTTGGCTCTGCAACTGAAAAGATGACACAAAAAAAATATGAATTGGTGAAAGACGAAGAGAGGACCAATGTCAATATCTCAGTAATTATTCATGCCTCCACTCTCCTGCATGTAAGACATACGTCTCCGTCTTTTCACCCCGTCTCCTTGTAGCTCCTTGTAACTCTATATCCGACTTTTCATGCCCCCCCCCCACACTTTTTCACCTCCTTGCCTGTCATCCTAAGCTCTGTTTTAACAGAAGTAGCAAAGAGAGTGGAAATCGTCTCAGCCCTGGAATTAGTCTCAGGCTTTGTATTAGCGTCCCCGTCCGTCTCATCATCTTCATCTCCTTCCCCCCTCTCTCATCTCTGTTTGGTTTCTAAGCAACGGGGAAGCCTTAGGTAATTATAAAGAAGATATCGATCTCGAGTTTTTGGTTCGTTTTCCCTCTCTCTCTCTCTCTCTCATCCCTCCCTATAATTTCTCTTTGATGACCACTCTTAATTTTGGTTAATCGTTCTAAGAGGAGGCTTATGTTTTTTCAGCACACGGCTCTAAACTATCTGGACCCAACCTCAGTTCAATGCCTGTTATTATGATAGTGTCTCGTTAAAAGTCATACAATAATTGTTACATTGAGGCTCTAATCGTAACATTTTAGAAACTGAGATGTGACCACAGTGATTTACTGTGTAATTACCCTGCAAGCATCATAACGAGCTGTTAACTGAGTCCATCCGCGTGTGTCTGCTCCTGTCATCTCTTTTGACTTCCTCCGTTTACTGCTGGGAAACACACACAGACACGGAACCCACCCCCCACCCTGCCTCTCTCCGGTTCACACAAGACCTAATTTATGTTGATCCCATCTGTCAGGAAAAGCTGACATCACATGCCGGTTATTTTTACATGTGTACGCCGCATGTGCGCACACTTTTCTTTTTCGCTTTTCGTCTGCATCTTGTGGTCTGACTCACTGTTTTTTGCCTCCTTCATTCCTCCTTGTTGCCCATAACGCCACACGAGCTCCCCTACTCAAGTGTAATGCAGCAGATTGGTTTTCTTTCTTTGCTTCTAATGAACAAGCATTCTTTTCTTATTCTTTTATTGTGAGGCATAATGCTGCAATCACCTCGTTTCACCGTGGTGATGGAGCGCTCAGCGGGGTGTGCAATTGTCTGCCACACATAGTTTTACATGTTGGCCAAAAAGTTACATTTTAGTCTCACCTGGCCAGAACACCTTGTTCCACATTTGCTGTATGACGTACATGGCTTAAAATAAATAAATAAATAATTATATATATATATATATATATATATATATATATATATATATATATATATATATATATATATATATATTCTTTGATACAACAGCATTCATTAATCCTGTAAAAATAGTTGTCCTGTGAATGGATTCTCCCATTTGAGAGATGCATCTGTGCAGCTCCTCCAAAGTTAACATGGGCCTCTTTAATTAACGCTCTCCTTGCCTTGCCTCTAAGCTTAGGAAGTTGTGCTGCACCCTTTCCAGTTTTGAATGATAGATCAGACATTGCTCCATGAGATCTCAAAGGGTCATATTGTTTTTTTTAACCTCATTGTCTCTTTTTTCCTTGTTCTGCTGCTTGAAAATGTTGTATTATTCTCCTTGTAGTTCACAATTATTCACTACTGTGTTAGTTGATCTGATACAATTGCAATAGAATGCATTGAAGGTTATGGTTGCAATATCACAAAATGCAAAATGAAAAAGGTTAAACTTGATTGCTTGTGTGAAGGCACCCTGTGAGCAATAGAAACCGCTATATTATAGCAGTAGGTCAGTTTATTCAAACTCCAACTGCAATTTTCTTGTTCATGCCGGAGTGGGTAGTAAATGTATTGCAAAATAACAAAACAACAAAAATGTTTGATTTCATTGACTGACTTTATTATTTCAAACATCCAATGCTTAAAAAGTCAGTCTTTCTCTTACTTTTAATGAAGCATTTTAATACTTCTTGATTTGTTGTAATTTTTGTCATGAAATGTGAAAAAGGAAATAGAAACCAATTAAAAAATAACCAAACTAACCCTAACTAACCATAACCCTGCCTGTATTATCCAAAAAAAAAGGATTTTTTTCATGGCTAAAATGAATTAAATAGCAAACTGAAATTCATGTTTTCAACGTCATGACTTGTTTTTTTTCAGCCACTACATATTCCGTCCTTTAAAGATTCTCGGTAAATAACGAGATTCATAGCTTATTGGGGAACCTTTTACTCAGATCTGTTCTCACTGCGCTGACATTTTCTGACTGACATTGGTTTGCAGTGAAAAGAAAAACCTCCGGCTGCCCGCTTTTGCTTTGCCCTAATTTCCTTCTGCCCCAGGTAGGTCATGCATTCATTAAGCTGCTCAGTTTTATGTAAATTTAATAAGACACCTCTGAGAAAAACTGACAACTGAGCTTTCTAAACAAAATAAATCCCACATAACAAGAGTCATATCTGCTTTGACTTTATTATAAGGCCCATTAGCATCCCTTCTAATATGTCACACACCTATTGTTCTGTTTAATTCGCTCCGTCTTTAGAAGAGCCTCATGCCAATTGCAAACAAGAGGCACTCGAGCCACTCCGTCTCTCTTCTGTTTTCAATCCAATTATCACGTGAATCCATGCAGCAGGTCCTCCAAAGTCCACACAAGGAGCCAGTAAAGCTTCTTTCCATAGCTTGCATGGAGGAATTGGTGTAAAAAATATAAATCTTGTTCTAAAATCTGTTTCTAGACGACGATAAGTGTTGTGATGTCCCGCTGAGGTGACGCCATTTGCCATTTTGTTTACATCTATATTAAATACAGTAAATAAATCCAACAAAAAATTATATGCATGGCCTTTAAATGTTTAAATGTTTAAATGTTATGAGAATATTTTTTCAGCAGTGTGTTGCATATAGCACTGAGCACATCAAAAGGGTTTTATGACAAAGTTGTCCTTTGAAATCATCATAAAATGATCCTACTGAGCTTCTGCTGATGACAGTGCATTTGGAAATGAGATTTAAAAAAAAAAAAATCTAATTATGACCGGTCCACTCTGTCCAATATAAACATGTTTGATTTGAAACATTGCAGTGTTAAACGAAAGTGCGACCCCTGGTGCAAAAAAACTGCAAACACATGCAGAGTCGTCAAACATATGACGACACCCAAGTATGGAAAAGGGCTTATTAATCTTACATGTAACTTTTTTCCACAGAGCTCAACCTGTTTGTTTGTTTTTGAGTTTTTGTAACTTTTAAAATTGTTTTGTAGGTCACAGCCAAACCTTTGTGGCTTAGATAAGAACTTCCTTCCTTCAACGACCAGAAACCACAGGAACTCTGAGGCTTTATATCATTTGAACGAGTATGAAAAGGTAGATTTAGACTCTTTCTGAACATAAAGTGTATCATAAATCACATTTTTATCACAGCGATTGTTATTAAACAAGCCTGCAGTTTGGTTTATGAGGTGGTCCATCTAGCATCGGATAGGGAGTCCGCTGTTGCCACATGCTTGCTCAGCATGAGGGATTGCTGCAGTGTCAGTGACTCTAGCCTTCCTTATAGATAGATAACCTTTAGCATATGGCATTGTGAACTGAAATCAGCTGCACAGTGTTTAGAATTAGATAAAAATGGAAAGTGTGTCAATTTATTTGAAACGCTTTCAATAATTAGATGGATTTGAAAATATATCTCTGGATATGAGTTGGTTCTGATCGTCGTGTGACGTTTGTTGTGAATTAGCAATACGTAAATTTACTGAATTGAATTGTATGTGATGGCCTTTTGTTACGCTTAGGTTTAGTTGGTTTAAGCTAAGTTCAGTCTTTTTCCTTTCCACTGTATGCCATGAAAACAGGTGACATGTGTTTCGTCGATTTTTAATGTGTAATTATTTTAAATTGACATGCATCCCAACCCCCCCCCCCCCCACAAAAAAAACAACAACAAACAAATAATTTCAGTGATGTTTGCATTTATTGAAAAATATATATATATATTTAAAAAAATTCTCAGTGCACAGGTAGAGAGAGCTTAAGGTAAATGTTTCCACCAGTACATCAGCTTGGCTCAGCGAGCGTTGACAGGTTGGGGTAGATATCACTGGAACACTGTGGTAGTGGTGGTGGTGGAGTCTCTCACTCCTTTGGTCTGATTCTTTTCCTTGCTTTTGATGATTTCCTTTGCCCAGTCCTGATCCGGGTCGGCACAGTACTCTTTACCATTTTTCATTGTAAAACTGCAACAAAGATGAGGAAACAAGTTTGCTTAGTAAACAGTCATGTCTGTTGTTAAATTAATTTCTGGGGATTTGTTAAAAGTAACGTAAAAGTGGAAAACTATTTTTTTAATTTTTCATAAAATACATAAAAAGCAACAGTAAATCATTTGTATTTAATGTAAAGGTATTAGGGTCTAAGGACACTTACAGCACGCCTTTCATGGGACACAGGGAGTCTGTGTATCTGAAGCTCACCACACCTCTCTTCGGCAGCTTTGGGACAAACTTGAAGCAGCATTCATCTGGACCAAAGTCTAAAAAGATGGCAGAAATTTTAAGAAACTATTTGGCATGCAGAAAAAAAATAAAAAAAATAAAAACTAAATTGTGTTTCTCCATCGTCAGACTAATCCACCAGGAACACTAGTAATCAGCAGCATACTGTACATGAAGATACGGTTTAAATATATATATAAATTCAACTCTGATGCACACGTTTGTTATGAATGATGAAGGAAAGTAATTTAATCTTACTGGCTTGTGTCTGAAGAACGAGAAATGAGAGAAGCAGGAGGCAGGTCGCCAGAGTGACGGGGCTCTTCATCATCACCATGTTGTCTGTTGTTTGTCTCTGTTGTTGTTCTTGTTGCTCGCCTGCAGGTCCTGCTGAGATGTCTGTGGGTCTGCTTCTCTCTCAGTACCTTTTTATTGGCCTGCATCTCATATGCATGTGTATGTGCAGGAAACAGGTTCCATGACAAAACACTACCTGCAAAAAAAAAAAAAGAAAAAAAAAAAAGAAAAAACGCTGCGGTCATGTGGTCAACATTTCTCAAAAGGGGAAAAGCATGAGGGTAAAGAAAGGAAGGGGGGGTGAATACTGCTGTGGGTTTCAGGCAGCTTGAAACTGAGAACGTCTCAGACTACTGGTATGCAAACTTTTATGCGTTTGCATGTGTGTGCAGATGCACGGTGGTTTGCATCTTCCCTACCTGTTACGACTCACGTGTGATTTGCTATCGGCCGTGGTGAACTTCAATGTCAGAGAAAGAAGAATGAAGGTCAGCTTGAGAGAAAAGCTCTGGACTGGCTGGACCACTCCAATACTTTGGTACTACTTCCAGTGGGAAGAAACATGTTGGTAAAATGAAATTATATTAAGCCTAAATCTGCCATTCAGAGATGGGATTTCTGCTGAATAACAACTGAGCTCAAGTCTCAAAATTATGTCCGAACTTTCTCCTTCTGGATTTTCTGGTGGTGTGTTAATAGTCCCAAAGCCTTAGAAATAACTTTTTATATCTTCCCACATTGATAGATGTCAGCCTGTTTCTCATCTGTTCCTCAGTTGCTTTGGAATTACATGCAACGCAACATATTGCACTGCATCCTGTTTTTAAGAACCATGCTATTGGTAAAAATGCACGCCACAGTACTTCTAGGTATTTATTTGTAAAATAAATAAATCTAAATAAAAATAGTGCGCTCTACTTGATTTTTTTTTCTGCTTCACAGAAATGCTTTAGTTTTAGTTGGTCTACCAAATCTAATCTGAATATAATACCTTACAGTTAGTGTTTGGGACGTAACAAAATGTAAAAAGTTAAAGGGCCAGTAATACTTTCCCAATACCCTGTTCCGACCCCTTTCCTAGATAATTAATGTCTTATTCTTGCATCAGGAGTGCTGCTGGTTGTGGAGTAAGAATATTTAAGGGTATTTAACGAGAGGGGAAAAAAAAAGCATACATTGCTTTTTTTTTTTTACCACACTGCGTTGGAAACAAAATATTTTAACAGGTTTTAAAGCAAAGAGATGGCAGGAAGTGATGAACCAGCGGTAGAAAGTTTGTGGTTATTAGTTAGCGCACTCACTACTACTTGAATTTCCTGTGTTAAGTAGGTCATGCTCAGGTTTAAGTGACAAGAGTTTTGAGGAAATTTGACAGGTGAGGTGATATTTCTCAAATTATGGACTTCTTCCTGTGAAAGCCAACTGAAATGTACATTATCTTATGTCTAAAGCTGCTCATGCACAGCCTCCATCATCTCTCAAAGATCTCCTGGGTCTATACTCTCTCAACAAAGAGCTTCATTCTTAAACTGCAGATTGCTAGAGGTTGTTACAGTAAAATAATGAGAGAGCCTACACCTAATGATTCCTTGTTTTAGCGGAAGACATTTAATGGATGGCTCTGAGATTTCCATTTGGTCTAGTTGGTTTAATCTGAACCCAATGGGGGACGTCCCATGATATATCGATCACCTCTACGCTCTCTTTACTTTCCGCGTATGTAGGCAATTGCCATTTCTGCCTTCCTGTTCTCTCTCAACCCCAAGTGTACATGCTTTTGACAAACTTTCAACCACTGCTTTTTGTTTCCAGCTGCCATCTGCTCCATGGAAGGAGCAAATTTTAGAGTATAGGTTCAAATTAAACCTGTTTATTACAAAGCAGATATCCTAAAGATTATATTTAACCTCTACCACACCCTCAAACTATGCTAATATTGAGTTTGTATTAGAAATGTCTAATGTTTGATATATATATATAGTGTTGATATACCATATTTTTGAACCCCCTGTTAAAGATGTGAAAAAAGTCTTTAAATGAATTAGTCTTTGTTCCAACAGTATGAGGTCACTCAATATTACAAACAACCTGTTGATTTCAGTATATTTATTTAGCACAGAAAAATCCAATGTTAAGAAATTACTATAAGGGGTACATTTCTTAAGAAAATAAATTCACCCCTCTTGAGCTTTTCAACGTAAGGATGATGAGTTCAAGGTCAATTTTGGTACATCCATGCATTGATTTCTTCCAAACATTTACTCAGCACTTGACATGGTGATGTAGAGCTGTGTGTCGTCTGCATAGTTATGGTAGCTGATGTTTTTTATGATCTGAGCTAGACGGAGCATGTAGATATTGAAGAGGAGGGGCACCAAGATGGACCCTTGGGGAACCCCGCATGTGGTTTTTGTGGTCTCTGATGTGAAGTTACCTACTGACGTAAAAAAAGTCCCTGTCCTTTAAGTGGAAATTTAACCAGCTATACCAGAATGGCCGACCCCTACATGTAAAGCGCTTCATTAAACGGAGACATAACATGAATAGCTCACTACTTGCCACTTCACTTTAGTGAAGTCCAAATGTGTCTAGTGTATGACTGATAGATGTACTGGATATGTCCACCTCCTTGTATGTATGTATGTATGATCATGCAATATTTTAATTAAACATATTAATCAGATTTTATGTTGGAAAGGGACAAGTAAATCATTGCATATTCAAAACAACTAAATGGGTTTTGCATCTTTTATTCAAATACAGTCATTCAGTTTGCAAATACTCTTGGGCTTGACTTAATTTACTTTTTTTTTTCTCATCAACAGGGACATGATTTGAGTCAGTCTTTCTTTGAAAGCACTTGCTGTATTTAACCAATTTTATAAATGAACTAAAAGCAGATTTTGTTGCACCAACGTCTGCATTTGAGTAAACGTTGGACAGATGTGGTCCTATTTGCTATGAAATTGAAGAGAATATTAAACGTTTGGTTTTTAAAAGACCAATCCATTCAATCCAATATTTTTGATCGTAAGAAGATTTCAACTTATCCAAAATAACTTTGCCCTAATCATTGGGCGAAATCATTCCTCAGTTTCAGTTTGTGTTTGCACAAAATCAGTCCAGAGGCCAAAAAAAAAAGAGACAAAAACAAAAAAACAAAAAAAAACACCCGTGTTTAAGGTAGGTTGCACTTTCTTTATACCTTTGGATTATGCCCAGCTATTTCCATTTTAGTTGATGGTTTTTAGATTTGAACCAAGGAATGTTTAAAGCTTGTGGTATAGCGTTACAGGGAAGGGAAAGAGTGATATACACTCACTGTGCAATAATTTATTCACATGCATACCTGGACAGCCTTTTCTTGTGCAATAACTTAATCTACTGCTGCAGTGCAATAGTTGTATTTAACTATATACCTGGTAATCTATCCATAGTGCATTATCTTATTTTCTATATTTAGTTAGGAGTTTATTGCTTTATTTTGATCTTATTTTTTATACCTGCTTACAAGTACATATTTTCTTTCTTACTCTGTAAACTCTTGGAAATTTATTTTCACTGAGGGAGTTATCCGAAAAGGATCAAGTGAAGTCCATGTTTAGGTTTTATAATCTAGCAATGCTTCAAACCTTCCTGCAACTCAGTCCCTGAACTGTCTGCTGAGTTCCTTGGTCTTCATGATCTTGTTTGCTCACCGATGTTCTCTAACAAACACAGAGGCCTTTCAGAGAACAGCTGCAACACTGGGATTAAATTACACACAGGTCGCCTTTATTTACTAATGGGGTCTCATCAGAATGTAACTGGCTGCCCTCAATCTTATTTTTAGGTATCAGAGGGTGTAAAAGTTCACGTCACACGCTTTCTGTTTGCACAAAAAAAATCGGAATCCATGTCCGTTTTCCCTCCGACTCACAAATATTCACTGCCTCTTCCAGCTCTTGTGTAAAATTTTAATAAAACTGCTTTGAAGTTTATAGTTGTAATGCAAAAAATGTAAATTATTTTTAAATGTTTAAATTTTACTAAAATAACCTGGGTTTCCTTTTCTAAACTGGTGGCTTGCTTATAACCACATCACTCAACCTTATCTGATACACGTAATTCAGCTATTACAAAGTTTCCCTCTCTACACAGTCACCAAATTCATTCCAGATTAGTTATGATGCTATAAAAAACTGTAGTGCTGCTTTTTTTTTCATTTTAGGAGGATGTGCAATTTTGTTTTATGTTGTGAGAAAAGAGATCAAGGTTTTATCACAGGAGCAGAACAACCGTTTTTGAAGGCTCTTTGAACAAAGCACATTAAGATGATTATTTTATCGGCTGTCTCCTCATTCCTCATCTCCTCATCAATTTTAATTTCAAAGTTGTTTAGGGAAAAAAACTTTAATCAAACTACTATGCCTTTTTATTGAAGACTACCATGCAAACATTTCCTTTTAGTTTCTGACAAACCTGTAGAGATAGAAAAAAACAAAACAAACCAGACTTCAGCATAAATTCCTCATCTGCTTACTCAAACGGAAGCCTGTGGTTTGTGACTGAGGCAGGGGTACAATGCATAAACATGCTTGTGTAAAGACCAGCAAAGTCAATGCAAAATACAGCAATGTACAAAACAGTAGACGTAACTAAGAGGTAGCTTGGCTGACATTTAGTGAAATGAGTGGGGTAAAGGTGCAAAACCAGCAACTTTGAAATAGAAATCCTGTGGCCTTAAACCTAGTCCTAAAATTAAACAGGTATGAGATTCAAACAGTCATGAAACGAGTTGTAAAGTTTTCCAAATTAATAAAATAAAATTATGTGAACCTTTTAAATTTTAACCAAGTGTTGCTTCTAGTTTAGAACCTAGTTAACAACTACAGTAAATGTAGGAATAAATGTGAGAAATTAAACTACTCAAAGGAACTGAAGTTTGATGGAAAGTGTGAAATGGAAATTCTGCTTGAGGGTTAGACAGGAGGGCAGAGTGGTGTACTTCAGTATCACAGATCAGCAAATTCCTGCCGCAAAATTACCCATCGTACGCGCTTACCTTTACTCTGTGATTTTCTCTGAAAGTTCACCAGGGAAGAACAATGGTTAGAAATTCTGAGAACCGGATTTTGGCCGATGTCTCAATACAATCCTCTGCTTAAAGCCTAAACATGTGCCGTATTTTCACATATTTTCTAATGAGGCCCCACGATTCATGCACAAATTAACTATTTCCATGTGTGTAGCGGCTACAAAAAAATCATCTCTTCAACGGAAGGAAATAATCTAGCGATGGTTTCAAATCTACGGTACAGATATTTAAATACACTGCATAAAAAGACATGACATGTTTTTTCATTGTCTGACATTGAATCGGACTCATCTTGTCCCGTTTTGCTTAGTTAAGATGACCAGAGTTATGTAAAAAGGAGAGGATGCTTTACTTCCTTTACATTCAGACATTTACACACACTGAGATTACTAAACAATTGCTTTAAACAATTTTAAGAAAGCCCAGATAATTATATCATGACTTTGTAAACTTCTCAAAAGTTTCTTAATAACTGAGTTAAATGGAGGTCCACCTATAGATGTATAGCAAAGGCAGCACCTCTAACAAACTCGGTCGTTGTGTGACATCATATGACAATCAAAAGAAATCAAGCAAGATATAAAATATAAGCATTGAGTAATAGGAGAATGGTGGACTTTCACATGTTTGGTTCTTGCTTGGAAATAATTTCCAGATGCCAGAAGTTTCAACATCTGTCTCTTCCAACAACTAAGCTCAAGTACAAACACCATAGACTGAAAGGCCACTCAGAGAGGAAGAAGCCATTACTCCAAAAATGACAGATTCAAGTTTTGGAGACTTGTCCCATGGTCTGATGAAATCAGCATGAAAGTTTATGGCAATAATGACCTTTGTTATATTTGGAGGAAAAAGGAAAAGCTTAAAGACAACAAAGCTGTTTTGGAGCTGCCATCATGAAGCCCTGACCTCAGCCTTATAGATCACAGCTCCCTGCGGGCGCCAGGTAGCCCTGAAGGACCATGTGTGGTTCCCAGGAGTCTGATCTAAAGACAGCACACCCCACCAGTGAGCTGTATCAAAGGAAAAAAAATATTTAGAATCTTTGCTCTTCCTTTTTAATCACACTTGCATTTTTATATATTTAAAAATGACAATAACTTTTAAAAAAAAGCATTAAAATATGTTTGTTTTACATAAAATTAAGGTGAACACAGTACCAGTGAAGTAGCTCTCAGTTTCAATTAGGGAGGTGACCCCTGCCACGGATAATTTGTAGGCAGAGCTGAAAGTGTGTGCAAGGAAGTGCGCCTACGAAGCTGACACGAATGACACCAGCTCTGTCAGGAGGAATGAGCCAAACCTTTAAGAGAGGCTTGTAGACGGACAGCCATAATGATTCAGTAATCTAAATGTAACAAATACTTACATACTACCCATACCACATATTAAGCAAATATGTGTAAACTTCCAGCTTGGAAGACAGTATTAGAAAATAAATATAGAAGAAAATCCATACTCCTCATTCTAGAATTTAACAAATAAAATTTGGCAATTCGAACTGACCCGAAAATCACTTGAAGGTTTAAATTAACTTTAGTGGCTCAAATCCCTAAAAGAAACACGTGATATAGATTCATTGCTCGCTGCCTGATGTTTTAAAGCCTATATTTTAGTTTTTTATGATGATTTTTTTTTTCACTCACAATGAATGAAAAACACAAATTTAAGATTGTCAACCCCACATTTCTGTGTAAAAACTGTGTTTTTGACGGTCTGATGTAATATTATAAAATGTTTAATGCCTGCTAAAAGATTTTCTAATTTGTTTGATATGATTGAAATGTTTGAAAATTGTATTTCTACTACTTATCTCTCTATTCGATGGTGGTCAGATGGCATCATACGGAAGGCAACGTTTGCCCCTGAACCTATTGTGAATGTTTTCTCAGTTAAACCAGTTGCACCTTGTTAAAAAAAAGATAGCAGCGATTACTGGAGTAATTGTCTTCATTTAAAACCAAAACATCACCACGTGTTTGCCGGAGATGCTTTCAAATAGTTTCATTTTAAAATCACAAAACTGAGCAAAATTCTTTGAACGGTGTTGCTGTCAAAGAGCTCAGCGCTGACGCACAGAAACCAAATGAATCCGGTGCAAAAGGAGGAAAATTTGAAGACTGAGATAAGGAAGACATTGAATTAAACTATTGTTCAGAATTTAATTATCCCAGTAGGAAATTACTTTTGTTACATGCTCCAGATATACACACATTTTGCAGATCAGAACAGCATAAATCAGAACGATTTTAGTTTATTTGACAGTCAATATGTTATTTGACATATTGACATTGGTTGCCTTGGATCAGAGAGTGCTTCATGTGTTAACCCAGATATAATCAGGATCACAGTGGGTTGTGGGTGCTGACAGCAACATAACACGTTGAATCTCAAAGACGACTGGTTAACCACATCAGGCTGACAAGAAACATCCAGCACAGAACAACAAGGAATGACTGATTAGGCTTTTTTTTTATATGTCTTCTGAGTAATATTCTAGATCATTTTCACACAAAAACACAACAGACTGAGAGGTTTTTAATGTTTACGATAATCTATGTGCAATAGTTTCAATTGTCAAATGAAAACAATGTTGTTAAGCCTCTATTTGTAAAGTACGTAAAATGACCACTGGGTGGCAGTAGAAACACATTAATTTTAAGCAATTGAGTTACAATTGCTTAAAATCATTGTTTGCTGCCACTCTGTTGAGACTGTACATATTATTTTGACAGAATTGATGTGTATCAGGCACAGCATACATTTTTATGCCTTGGTTGATTCTAAAGTTCACTTTATTATCAGGGATCCAAAAAACACAACTCTTTCTGATCCAAAGCGCTGCAGTGAAATATTTTTCCACCAGTTTTAGCTACTGTTCATCAGCTTTGTGTTAAAGCCAGTGGGAAATTTAACTTTTTCCTACCAACCTAAAAATCTTTGAATGATCAGGTTCCATCATAAATAAGATATCTACTGACAGAGCACTTTGCTCTGACTGCAGGTCTCCTTGTGGTTCCTGGAGGTCTAAAAGTAGAATGGGAGGCCGATCTTTTAGTCATCAGGCTCCTCTCCTGTAGAACCAGCTCCCACTTTTGGCCCGTCCCTGTCTACTTTGAAGATGAGGTTTAAAACTTTATTTTTTGCAGCTTATAGTCAGAGTGGCTCAGGTTATCCTAAGGAACCTCCATAGTCATGTTGCTATAGCTTTAAGTCGCTGAAGGACACAACAACTTCTCATTCTTGCTCTGCTATATTCTCCATTTGCAAAAGCATTGTTTGTAATTAATTCAGTTTTATTCTAGAAGTTACACCTGGTCTAGTGCAGGGGTCTGCAACCTGTGGCTCTGTGGCCACATATTGGTCTTTAGGTTAGAATGTGGCTCTTATTAAGTTTGGCTAAAATTTATGTAGAGCTGAGGTATGTTTTTGAACAAAAAAGTAATCCATCCATCTTCTTCCGCTTATCCAGGGTCGAGTCCCGGAGATAGCAGCCTTAGAAGGGAGGCCTAGACTTCCCTCTTCCCAGCCACATGACCGAGTTTCTCATCCTATCTCTAAGGGAGAGCCCAGACACCCTATGGAGAAATCTCATTTTGGCCGCCTGTTTCTGCGATCTCGTTTTTTTGGCCGTGACCCAAAGCTCATGGCCGTAGATGAGGGTGGGAGCATCGATCGGCCTTTTGACTCAGCTCTCTCTTCACCACAACAGACCGGTTACAGTGCCCACTTCCCTGCAGATGCAGCACCAATCCGCCTATTGATCTCCCGTTCCATATTTCCCTCATTCCTGAACCCGAGATGCTTAATTCCCTCCACTTGGGGCAGGACATCCTCCCTGACCCGGAGAAGGCACTCTACCCTGTACATAAAGGTAATATAACAGCTAATTCCCAACTTGTTAAGATGCAAAACATGGAAAGAAATTCCACAACAGAATGAGACTCAAGGTACTGTAAATTATAGACTTTTTCAATAGGTCTCTGTGTGCTAAATGCTTTATTAATCTTTTTCTATTAACATGTAGAGTTTTCCATTCAAGAATATGCACTCATTCTGTCCTTTCTTTGTTTGAAGTTTTCTTTGTTCTAAAACCTAAGTACCTAAATGATGGTTCTTTAATCGTCAAAATCAAATTTTACATTGCAGGTATGAAATTACATTAACCTTTTTCACAGACTCATACAGGTTTTGTGCCTCTTGCAAATTCTAATTTACTAAGTTGCGTGGGTGGAAATGGCTCAGTGTATTGTAAATGTTGCTGACCCCAGGTCCATCATACTGTGTTTAACTATGTTTCCTTCCTGGACGCAGCCAGTGAAGAGGCTACTGTTGCAATGTTAGCCTCTTTTCACTAGCTGCCCCATGCCTGCCATTAACTATTGCTACTTTCACACTGCAGGGCTTGATGCTCACTTCCAATTTTTTGCGGAAATCAGATTTTTTTATTTTTATTCGGGTGGTTGTTCATACTACTGATTAAATGCAACTGTCATCAGATTTCTGTCTGAACAGTTCAAAGAGACCTGCATGTGTGGATAACAGAAGGAGAAAGTAGACATCACACAGCAACACACTGTTTATGGAAGTAATGGCAGATGTAATTGTTACTAGACGTATTTAATAAAGGTTTGTTCAAAATAAGAAAATGTAATAGTGGATGAAGTTTCTAAATGATGGGAGCAGACAATATTAAGACAGCATCATAACAAGAAGAAGAAAGATAAGAACGGCACAGCTATTAACAATGGTCAGTTTGGAGCCATGACTGCTACTGCTGTAGGGAAGTCAGTGTGGAGGTGTAGTGAGAGCCAGGACAGTGATGATGACTGATGAAATGTGAAGTGACTTTTCAGATCATTGACACTTTGAAAAATAGCCGATATGTCGGCTAATCAATTTAGTACTACAGAAGGAAGTGGCACAAATTTTTTGAAAGGTCTGATTTGGGACGTGTCCCTCTTTTTCACCCTGCCATGAAAAGGAGGGACATGGGTTGCAAATGGGCATAATGATTGGATTTGATTCACATTTGCCTGCTGTGTGAATGTAGCCTATGCGTCCGCTCCATTGCTTTGACATGCTACCCCTGGCCCAGTGCGTCTGTGTTTTTTCTGTGTCTCCTTTCTGTCCTCTTAAACCCCTGTTGGTCTCGGCAGATGGCCGCCCTGTGAGCAGGAGATGTTCCTGACCACTATCTCCACATGCTTGCTCAAGATGAGGGATCACTGCAAAGTTCATTTCTCAATGCGATATACTGGGCTTTCTCAGACAACTTTTTTTTTTTCCTATGGGCACTTTTGTTGTACCTATTGTATAATAATTAGGACTGAATTGAAATTTGTTGCTGGATCTGAACGTATGAAATTATGATTGGGATGTGTTGCGATACAAATTTGCTCAGAGCCAAGTTGAGCTCTGCATAAGTATGTAATAAAGTTCTGTTTGATGGCCTAAGTTTTAATTTCATGTAAATAAACAAAATTGAACTGAGTATAATTAAGTACCATTGCTTATTTCATTTAAAAGCATGCTGGCCTGAGTACTGAAGTGATTTGTTACAAAACAGGAAATTGAAAACATTTGAGACGTCAACCCATCAGTCCTTTCTAATAGTTATGGTGCCCCCTACTGGCAATAGAAGATCCCTGCTCTTTTTTACTGTCCCTTTATTTTAAATTATTTGTAATAATGTATTTCTACTCCGATATTAGATTTGTTCCCCCTACGTTATTAAAACAAAAATATTTGGTAGAGAACTGGTTTCTGGATGCTTTATAAACACATGTCTACCGAGAGAGCATCATTGTTCTGGTTCCATCAGCCCCTGCTTTAGTTGTTTTGTTTGTCTTTGTTGAGATGTTAGAAGGTTTATTTAAAGAGGTCTACTAATGCCTTATTTTGTGCTGCTGACTCTTCGTGTAACAGTGAATAGTTTCTGCCAGCAGTCTGGTTGTCTTGGAGAGAAACCACTGTGAAAACTCAGGCGACACTGTGCAATGTGGAGAATCTGAATCTACCTCCAGGGGATGAAGACGTCTGGCGAGGACATAGGGGACATTGTCTACAAATATCATCTTTTTCCTCCTCAAGCTAAAATGTATTGAAAAGAAAAAAATATTTCCACATTTTTGTGTCAATATTCTTACTCTGCCTTTGTAAAATCATGACAGGTTTCTGTGCAAACAGGGGTCAGTTTCTCCCATCAAATCCAACATTTTCTAGCCTTGCAAAAAAATGTCTTCCCCTTGAAATCAACAAAGTAAAGCTCATCAAATGTTAAAGAGAAGACCGACAACGGTCTGCGGACATTTATGATGATGTTTAAGGATGGGACAAAACTTAATTTTTTCATATTAAAATCTTTTCTGGAATAAGTCAAACTCAGAACAGTGCAGCACAGTTTAAGTCCAAGTAGTATTGTGGGGAAATAATCCAAATTCTTGAACCTATTTGAACATTAAACAGACGTTGCACACACTAACACTGACAACAACCTTAAATTCATTATAGGGTTATGGCTCCAGTCATTTCCATCTCATCTTTGCTCAAACTACTTGCAATCACTGCAAGTAAGTTTCTGCCTCCAATGATCCTTTAATTATTCTAATCTCAGTTCATGTTCTGGGAGAGCTGATTGTGTAAATCAGAGCGTGCCAAAAGGAATCTAATTAACTAAACAAAAAAAGTTTTTAAAATCCCTGAAATAATAATACAAATAAATAGTTTTCTTCCTAGAAGTCAAGCTAAATGTAGAACCTAATTATAATCTCCTCTTTTTGTTTACTTGTGAAGCTAAGTAATGGCTGAAGAAATGCTTTCACAGAACATTGTGATGTTACTGTGAGGCTAAGCCTTCATTGCTTGCATAGAAAATGTCATCACTTCATTCATTTCTGGATGTGTGAATGAAACTTGATCATAGCTACAAATATGTTTGGAAAAATCACAACAGGCCATTGTTAGACTGGGCCAAAATTAAGACAGAAAAATATCTGGCATTATGCAATACACAAACAAACAGGAAACACAGATTCCCACTGTTCTTTTGTCTTTAGGTACATTTTTGTCTTGGAAAATAAAGTTGTGGCCAAAAGTTTTGAAGCTGAGAGAAATGCTTATTTTCCCATTGATCCCACTTCACTGCTGTTAGATTTTTTTTGGCAGATGTTTCTATGGTATACTAAAATTAGGCTGAGGCTGAGGTCCTTTAACATCTGTGGGACGCTGTTGAGGATGTTTTATGAGTCTGTTGTTGCCGGCACGCTCTTCTTCGCTGTCACATGCTGGGGCAGCGGGCTGTGGGCTGCTGACAACAACAGACTAAACAAAGTGATCAGGAGGGCGGGGGATGTTGTGGGGGAGGAGCTGGACACTCTGACGGCAGTGGCAGAGAGGAGGATGCTGTCCAGGCTACAGTCCATCTTCGACAATGTCTCACACCCTCTCCATGACACACTGACCCAGCAGATGAGCTCCTTTAGCAGAAGGCTCCTCTTACCCAGATGCACCACTGAGTGCCACAGGAAATCATTCCTGCCTGTGGCTATCAATCTCTACAATGCCTCCCTCAGTTATTCTAACACCCCCCCCCCCCTCTGTTACTGTCATTTATGCATTCTTTGCACTGTTCTTGTTCACAAGTCACAATCACTTCACTTGGATTTATAGCTATACATATGTATATATATATATATATATATATATATATATATATATATATATATATATATATATATATATATATATATATATATATATTGATTATATATTGATTATATACATATTACCTTGTGTGGGATGTTGTAAATACATATATAACAATGTGTGTATTACGGAGCATGTAACAAAAGTAATTTCCCCCTGGGATCTGATTCTGATTCTGATCATGAATACAGAAGTAGGGTACCATCCTGTTGCAACCTAGTAGCCTTAGGCCACCTGTTTCCTGACCACCGCCTTAGTTAACGGTAGCTCCTACTCTTATACAACGGTACTTGTTACTGGATCGGTTAGGTTTTAGTGACACATAAGTCCCAAGGGTGTTGTTTGACTACAGGCAACCTTTAAATACCTCCTAAATATGTTTAGAACCATGCACCATTTCACCACCATTGAAGAACTCAATAAAAAAGGTGACTCAATAAATCGATGGTCCACAAAGCCTAATAACATTTTATATGCTTCTTTAATTAGTAGGCTTTAACAGGAAATTAGCATAATCAAGCAAATACAGAACTCACAAATAAAAATGTAACTAACTTCCTAGATGATGTCCTGCTCACAAAGGCTTACAGTTTGGGTTTTCTTCCTGAAAGCCTGAGCTGAGGTTTATCTCTTTGACTTAACAAGTCGTTTCACCTTCAGCTCTGACATCTGGTGGGTGAAACTGCCATCTCTGGAACATTCAGGTTGTTTTCGTCAACCAGTTTAAAGCCACAGTGGCACTTCCAGCAGAATCTATGGATCACTGGCCACAAATTGTGGAAGGGACACGGAGAAGGGCATTGGGCTCAGCCTCGCTGGTTCTCAGAGACAAGGGGTTCCGTAATCCTTTGGCCAGTCGATCTTCTATCTTCAGTCTTCTTTCTTGAATCTTCTTTCTTGAATCCTCTTTCTTCTGTCTTCTGCTCCATTTGACGTGTCTTCAAATGAGATGGAACTGGGCACACAAAACATCTCCGTTTTATGTGATTTAAAACTGTTGGTGTGAGTTGCAAAACCCCTTCTTCCAGCCAAAGTCCCGATTGATGATGCGATAGGGTGCAGCCACATGCACTCAACACCTCATTCGATTTCTGTTCAATCCATCTATGGCCTTTGTTTCAGTAGCTCCTACTGAACAAGTACAGGCTTGCCTCACAGTCTTCACTGAAGATGTTCAGAATTGCCTTTCTAAAACACATTTTCTTCATTAAAAACAATCATACTTAAACTATTTAATTTAGTTTAATACATAAGTGGTTGACCCCTTAATAAAAATAAAAACAGTTAATCGACAACACAG
Source organism: Fundulus heteroclitus (assembly GCF_011125445.2). Lineage (NCBI taxonomy): Eukaryota > Metazoa > Chordata > Actinopteri > Cyprinodontiformes > Fundulidae > Fundulus > Fundulus heteroclitus. The sequence goes on along the minus strand of NC_046375.1, from coordinate 17,575,285 downwards.
TTTTAAGTGCTCTTTTGTTATTGCCTTTTTTCTAATATCTAATATTATTTTCTAATTCGTAGACTACATGGAATATGGACGAGCTTGCCACACCACAACCTGTTGTAACTCGACAGGTGAGAGCAGCGAAGCTACAATGAACAGCTAACCGCTAACCTAGCCGGATACATAAACACTAGAAGTGCACATGCACAGCCAACAAGCGGAAACTATGAAGGAACGAGCACAGACACTGACATGAGCGCTTCAGAATGATTGACATGTGGGACAACCAATAGATATCTGAGGGACAGAGGGGAATGAAAGCAGAAACAAAAGTCTGTGGGGCATCGATTGGTTATAGTTTTAACAGGCCTGCAGCTCCCACAGAAAAAAAATGTAACATCCTTTTTGTGAATACATAAAGTATTCACTACTTTCAGGATGGAAGGACCATTTTACCCAGTATTAAAAAAAAGTTTCTGAACAGGATTACCAACTGTAGCTTTAATAAGTTAATCGATTGACTAACGAATAATTGATAAGTGGCCATTTTCTTAAAAACCCTAGTTTTCTCTTGTATCAAGAGGGTCTTTCCATAATATGAAGGGCTAGTTTGTTTACAACATGCAGAATTTTAAAAGAGGCACGTCATTACATGTTAACAGTTTATTGTGCCAACTGTATTAAATTCTGACTGAATAAAAAATAAAATTGGGGTTTCTCACACATTATTAAACTTGGACATAGTTATCAAATATTACAAACCAGAAACCTCTTAGCTTACTGAATACAAACAAGTTGAAGAGAATAAAATATATAAAACACTAATAATCCCAGAACTTTGCATCATGTTTAAATTTTTTGCGTAATCCCCTTGCAATGATCATGTACATGATGAAGCCAATAATTCACCCGAACACAGAGCAGCGTTACTTTTTTTTTTTTGAGGTTTTTACGGCACTAGTGGCTTGTTTTTTGTACAGTGGGCTGACAGGAAAGAGGGTAGAGACATGCGGCAAAGGACCACAGGTCAGAGTCGAACCTGGGTCAGCCGCGTCGAGGACTAAGGCCTCCATACATGGGTTTTGCGCGCCAACCACTGCGTCACTGAAGCACGCCTGAGCAGCGTTACTTTTAAGAGTAAAACAGGTGATGGTGGCAGACAGGACAGAGCAGGGCAGGAGACCAGGTGATGCAGGTGAAGATTGACTTAACCAGCTAATACAGGCAAGTGATGTTTGGCAGAACCTGAAAACCACAAGATGCAGGTAGCATCTGATTTGACCAGGTGTTGCTGACAGAACCAGACTTTAACAGGTGATGCATACAGAACCAGACTTGATGAGAAGCTGTATGATGAGTTCCCAGTGAGGCAGAGCGAGACACAGAGAATACAGGAGAGGATTTGTGCTTAGGGCACCCAAATGGCTAGCACCCCCCCTGGGTCAGCTAGTGGCCTTGTGTCGATAACTCCTCGTGCTTATGGTGTCTGAATTGTAGCTGTGGTTAGCTCAGGCATGAGCTGTCACCATTTGGAGCTGGTAGCTTAGCAGCCAAAGCTAGCTCATTGTAGCCACGCGGCTAGTAGTAGACCCTGCTTTAAGGCACCATCACATCACTAAAGATCCATTTCAAAGCTGTTACATCGTTTGTTATTCCTTTAATTTTTCTCTTTTATGTTATGTGTGTGCATTCAGTAGTTTGTGTGTTCAAGTAGTAATAGTATTAAATAGAATAATTGCTGTAACAGGGAATTATTGGTTTAATACATTTTAAACAGTTTAATAGTGGTGGTCTGTTCTGAGTACGAATCACCCTTTTGGGTTAACAATAAGAATACATAAGAGACCTATCTTCCTTTGCTTGTGGTTAATGATTAATATTTCCAAATGCTATATACTTAAAGTTTATTAACGTTTATGGTGGCAAGTCTACTTCCGTGTTAGGACTGACTAGACATCCATCTTTCATGGTAAATAACTTTAATAATTGTTAAATAATAATCCAATTGCTAGTTATAATCATTAAATGCTGGTAACCCTTAAATCATTGAAACTTTTTTTGTTGTTGCTTTCCCTTGATTAGAATTAGATATTATCAATTATAATATTCAATGATAATAGTTAATATTTGTAATCAAATAGGTTACATTGCACAACAGTCTGTTTCTGGGACACTATGGTAGTGGTGGAGTCTCTCACTCCTTTGGTCTGATTCTTTTCCTTGCTTTTGATGATTTCCTTCGCCCAGTCCTGATCCGGGTCGGCACAGTACTCTTTACCACTTTTCATTGTAAAACTGCAACAAAGATGAGGAAACAAGTTTGTTTAGTAGCTGTGAATTTTACTTCATGTCTGTTGTTGAATTCATTTCTCGGGGTTTGTTAAAAGTAAAGTAAAAGCTGAAAAGTATTGGAAAATTTAATTTTTAATTTTTCATAAAATACATAAAAAGCAACGATAAACCTTTTGTATTTATTTTAAAAGTATTAGGGTCTAAGGACACTTACAGCACACCTTTCATGGGACACCGGACGTCTGTGTATGTGAAGCTCACCACCCCTCTCTTTGGCAGCTTTGGGACAAACTTGAAGCAGCATTCATCTGAAGCCAAGTCTAAAAAGATGGCAGAAATTTTAAGAAACTATTTGGCATGCAACAAAAACTAAATTGTGTTTCTCCATCGTCAGACTAATCCACCAGGAACACTAGTGCAGTAATCAGCAGCATACTGTACATGAAGATACGGTTTAAATATATATATAAATTCAACTCTGATACACAAGTTTGTTATGAATGACGAAGGAAATGAATTTAATCTTACTGGCTTGTGTCTGAAGAACAAGAAATGAGAGAAGCAGGAGGCAGGTCGCCAGAGTGACGGGGCTCTTCATCATCACCATGTTGTCTGTTGTTTGTCTCTGTTGTTGTTCTTGTTGCTCGCTTGCAGGTCCTGCTGAGATGTCTGTGGGTCTGCTTCTCTCTCAGTGCCTTTTTATTGGCCTGCATCTCATATGCATGTGTATGTGCAGGAAACAGGTTCCATGACAAAATACTACCTGCAAAAAAAAAGAAAAAAAAGAAAAAACGCTGCGGTCATGTGGTAAGCATTTCTCAAAAGAGGAAAAGCATGAGGGTAAATGGGTGGGAGGGGAGAGACTTGCACTTTTACTCTCTTACTGGTTGATCACTGTATTCTTCTTGCATCAGGAGTGCTTTAAACACATCCTGGTTGTGGACTAATAATATTTCATGAGAAGAGATCGTACATTGCTTTTTTCCCCCCACCACATTGTAATATAGTAATAGTAATATTATCTTTATTGTCATTGAAACATACATTACAATGAAATTTGTTCTCTGCTTTTTAACCCATCACCCTGGGCAGTGGGCTGCCATGTGCGGCACCCCGGGAGCAATCAGGGGTTAAGGGTCTTGCTCAGGGACCCAGTTTACAGGCGCTGGGGATCGAACCGGGTACTTGCATCATTCTCTGAGTGCAAGCACGCTGCTCTAACCACTAGGCCAACACTCCCCAAATATTTTGTTGCGTTGGTGACAAAATATTTTAACAGGTTTGAAAGCAGAGAGATGGCAGGAAGTGATGAACCAGCGGTAGAAATTTTGTGGTTATTAATGAACAAACTCACTACTACTTGAATTTCCACTGCTAAGTCAGTCATGCTCAAGTACAAGCGACAAGAGTTTTGAGGAAATTTGAAAGGTGAGGTGATATTTTTTCAAATTATGAACTACTTCCTATGAAGGTGTTTCTATGTTCAGCCAAAATGTCAGCGTGCTCAGTTGCTGCGGTTTACGGCTTTCCACTGCAGTGCTCCTTGTGAGCATCTAGTACACCCAGCAGATGCTTTTGGGCATCGGAGACCAAATCCAGATGTCTGTTTTGAGCGACTTTCACTTCATGCACAACATCCCAGACGACATAGAAAGACCATTGGGCTCTCCGTGGATTGATGTTGGGCCTAGGAGGCGACATAGACAGAGGAGGGAGAGAAAGCAGAAGCGGGGCCACAAGTCAGGGATTATGCTAAGCCTACAAAAACAACCACACAAACCACCACGAGCCTGTATCTCTCCAACTTCATCCCTTGTGCATAAAACAAACGACCTGGAACTACAACTTGCGGGAAACCGCTATGTTCTAATTATCACTGAAACCTGGAACCACACGGTAACCCCCGACTCTAGCGTTCAACTAGCAGAACACACTCTGTTCTGCTGGGACAGGACTCTGGAAGGGAGGGGGCTCTGTATGTATTTGCATTATAACTGGTGTAACAATGCAACAATCATGGACAATCACTGTTCCTCGGACTGGTGCTGGTGCCTATCTCTAGTGTTCAATGGGCGAGAGGCAGGGTACCCCCTGAACAGAGGGCAACACAGAGACAAACAGGACAAACATCCATTCACGCACACAGAGAGGCCAATTAACCTAACAGTCATGTTTTTGGACTGTGGGAGGAAGCCGGAGTACCTGGAGAGAACCCACGCATGCACAGGGAGAACATGCAAACTCCATGCAGAAAGACCCAGGGTTGGACTCGAGAACACCCACTGCCCACTGTGCAGTGGATTTTTAGCTATTGTATAATATTTAGGACTGAATTTAACTTTGTTGTTGGATCTGGATGTATGATAATGCAAATTTGCTCAGAGCCAGGTTGAGCTCTACTTGTGTAGGTAGGTATGAATTGTAAAGTGGCGTTTAATGATGTAAATTTAAATTTTATATAAACAATTAATCATTATTACTTATTTCATTTGAAATAATGTCTAATTTAGCATGCTAGTCGGAGCACTGAAATGATTTGTCCTTTATTTGCGTTGTAAAACTGTAAATTCAAAACCTTTGAACTTTATCAACCCGTCAGTCCTTTCTAATATGTATGGTGCCACCTACTGGCTATAGAAGATCCCTGCTTTTTTTACTGTCCTCTTTATTTTAAATAGTTTGTAATGATGCATTTCTTATCAGATGTCAGGTTTGCTTCTTCTACGTTATTAAAATGTATAAATATTTGTTAGTTAACTGACTACGAATGCTGTTTGTATATATACACATTTGATACACATCTGAATCCCTCATGGCTACTGAGAGAGCATCATTGTTCTGGTTCCATCAGCCCCTGCTTTAGTTGTTTTGTTTGTCTTTGTTGAGATGTTAGAAGGTTTATTTAAAGAGGTCTACTTATGCCTTATTTTGTGCTGCTGACTCTTCGTGTAACAGTGAATTGTTTCTGCCAGCAGTCTGGTTGTCTTGGAGAGACACCACTGTGAAAACTCAGGCGACACAGCGCAATGTGGGGAATCTGAATCTACCTCCAGGGGATGAAGATGTCTGGTGAGGACATAGGGGACATTGTCTAAAAAGATCATCTTTTTCCTCCTCAAGCTAAAATGTATTGAAAAGAAAAAGATATTTCCACATTTTTGTGTCAATATCCTTACTCTGCCTTTGTAAAATCATGACAGGTTTCTGTGCAAACAGGGGTCGGACTTTCTCCCATCAAATCCAACATTTTCTAGCATTGCAAAAAAATGTCTTCCCCTTGAAATCAACAAAGTAAAGCTCATCAAATGTTAAAGAAAAGACCGACAATGGTCTGTGGACATTTATGATGACGTTTAAGGATGGGACAAAACTTCATTTTTTCATATTAAAATCTTTTCCGGAATAAATCAAACTCAGAACAGTGCAGCACAGTTTAAGTCCAAGTAGTATTGTGGGGGAATAATCCAAAATACTGAACCTATTTAAACATTAAACAGACGTTGCACACACTAACAAACACTGACAACAACCCTAAATTCCTATTATAGGGTTATGGCTCCAGTCATTTCCATCTCATCTTTGCTCAAACTACTTGCAGTCACTGCAAGTAAGTTTCTGCCTCCAATAATCCTTTAATTATTCAAATCTCAGTTCATGTTCTGGGAGAGCTGATTCTGTAAATCAGAGCCTGCCAAAAGGAGTCTAATTAACTAAACAAAAAAGTTTCTAAAAGCCCAGTAATAAGAAATAAGAATATTAAGAAATAGTTTTCCTCCTAGAAGTCAAGCGAAATGTAGAACCTAATTATTATTACTATTACTAATTATAATCTCCTCTATTTGTTTACTTGTGAAGCTAAGTAATGGCTGAAGAAATGCTTTCACAGAACATTGTGATGTTACTGTGAGGCTAAGCCTTCATTGCTTGGATAGAAAATGTCATCACTTCATTCATTTCTGGATGTGTGAATGAAACTTGATCATAGCTACAAATATGTTTGGAAAAATCACAACAGGCCATTGTTAGATTGGGCCAAATTTAAGACAGAAAAATATCTGGCATTACTCAATATACAAACAAACAGGAACCACAGATTCCCACTGTTCTATTGTCTTTATGTACATTTTTGTCCTGAAAAATAAAGTTGTGGCCAAAAGTTTTGAAGCTGAGAGAAATCCTTATTTTCCCATCGATCCCGCTTCACTGCTGTTAGATTTTTATTTTTTGGCAGATGTTTCTACGGTATACTAAAATTATATTAATAGTAAGCACTTCAAAGATTTTCAAGGCTTTCTTTTACTAAGAAATAAATGTAGTTTTTGCAAAACACCAATATTTAAAGTGCAGATCTGTCTTTTTCAAAACTTCTGCAATCCCTCCTGGCCGACTGAGAACCAGCTGCTGGGCCAAATCCTGACGGATAATGATGGTGGTCATTAGCTCTGAATAAAAAAGTATTACATTTAATACACAATAAAGCACGTGAAAGCAGAGTAGAACCAGTCAGGAGGGAGCAAACAAACAAAAAAGAAACTTCAGCTGTGTTGCTCACAAAATGTTTTATCCAGTCATCATCCTCCGTCACAAAGCTAGACCACAGTCTGACCTTCAGAACTAGCACTCTGGGCTCATGTCATCCCATCTACACTGACATATGTCCCCTCACCTTGGCACAGGTAGCTTTTCTAAAGATAGCACCCAGTTTCTCGAGCTAGAAGACGTCATAGATAACTGGCACCTCACCCTAAGTGAGCAACCAGGGGCTGGCAACTCTCCACTGACTGCATAAGCCTAAAAGCACAAGAAAACCTGTCCAGGAGGCTCCTGAGAGATAAATACATCATAAAAAATATTTCTAATTTGGTGCCATTTAATGTGTTGCCCTTCTGAATGGTGTCTTAGGCAATTTCCCACATGGACCATACTAAGAACCTCCTTTGGATGGTGGCCCATTTTGTCTAATAAGTGCTTGGAGGTTGTCACTTTTTTTGTCCATTTACATTTTGATGATTGACCGCATGTTCTTCAAGAGCTTAAAATGTCAATGTTTTTATTCCTGAACCTCTTAAATATCATTTTAACCTTCAACATGGCACTCCATCATGCTGGAAAAGGCATTTTTCAAGACTCCTGGATGGTCGTGCAAAGGACTTTCTAATTCCGCTATGCAACAGTATACAAAATTACACATCTGCCACATATCCTAAACATGTTCTCTGGATGCATATCTCTGATAGATCCTAGTATTGGGTATCTTCCATATACATACATTATACGTCAATATTTATTCAGTTTTTACAACAACTTCTATCCTGCTCAGAAATACCTAACGTTCAATCATTTTTAGGAAACCTATTTATTATACATTCTAAATGTTTATTTGCAATATCCAGCCCAAATATGGTATCATTGTCTGTTAAGATATAAATAACAATGTTTTCAGATTACAGTTAAGTGTGGAAGTCCCAGTCTTTCAGCTGTGAAACAAAAAAAACCCTGTTGGCATGAACATTAAGTCTTTTTAAATGAATATTAATAATAATTTTTAATAGTTATCTTTATTTGTCAATGCAAGATACATTCCATTGAAATTCGTCCTCTGCATTTAACCCATGCCTTAGGGAGCAGTGGGCAGCCACTGTGCTGCTCCCCAGGATCATTCTGGCACTAAAGCTGCTGCCCAGTCACCCAGAAAGGCAGAGCTGTGTGATGTGATAATCAGAGGTGGGTAGTAACTAGTTACATTTGCTCAGTTACATTTACTTGAGTAACTTTTTGAACAAAATGTACTTTTAGGAGTAGTTTTACTGCACTGGACTGTTTTACTTTTACTTGAGTCATATTATTACTCAGGTATTGCTACTCTTACTTGAGTAAATTTCTGGGTACTCTACCTACTTCAAGTAACTACATGAATAAAGACCATGCTTGTTTTGTTATTGTCCAGTGTTATTTTAGTGTTATTTTCTGTCTGCTGAGCTGATTGAGCTGTTTGGAGGTAAAAATGAACATACAGTAAACGGTAGTTATTGTCATTGGAAGTAATTTGCACCGGTTTAACATACTGTACATAAATTTACTGCTGTAAGTATTGCTTTCAAGTTTAATGTTCAAAAAATTATTTAGAAAAGTGTTTATTTTGTCTTTAATGTCTTTAATCTTTAATTTTGTCTTTAAAATACCAGAATTTGCACAATACCTTATATTTTTGTCTGTCCAATTACACATTTTTTAATATTAAATCATCAGCTGTTGAGTCAGCTGTTGCTCACTGAATACTTTTTTTACCCTTATCTGAGTAATTTCTTGGCTGACAACTTTTTACTTTTACTTGAGTAAAATTATATTGAAGTAGTGCTACTTTTATTTGAGAACAGTTTTTGGCTACTCTGCCCACCTCTGGTGATAATGACAGCAGCTCTCTTGCATACTTGTGAGATCAGGAAAAAACAGAATCATCACTTAAAGGTGACGTTTTGCTGGAAGACGCTGAGAATCTGCAAATGCGTGAGAATACAAGAGATGCCCTGCTGTCCAGAGCTGGGCCCGTCTGGTGCCTGAGCTCGCCAACAACATCATGTTCCCAGATAACATATCAGAAACCTCCTCGTCCCGACGTCATCTGAAGTAGCTGCAGTAAAAATTCACGCACAGCACAATCCGAGCCGACATGAGTAAAACATAAGGAAAGACTCCCTATTGCCAGATTACTTCTGGGAGCTTTAATCCAGGATTTCTGGCACTAAGAAGCAGAATTGTATATGCTGTGTTAATAAAGTTTACATACAGAGAAAATAAATACATATGTCATTATGAATGAAAAATTTGACATTTCATCTGGAGAGGAACTTCCTGGAAGTGAACCGTCAGAAATCAGGAGACAGGGGGAGGAAACAGCCAAAGACAATAATGTTCAGAGGAAAGAGAAATGTTGTGGTGATTTCTTTCCCAGAGATATCACCATTCAGTTACTGTGCTATCTAAAGTATGCAGATAAGATGCTTTTAATACACTTGAATGCAACTGAAGCTGGATGAAAACGGACTTTTAGTCAAAACTGAAGGCAGAGTTGGATGAAATCCTGGTGCTTTTTGAAAATGTTAATCAACAGGAAGGGTCACAGTTCAAACTGGATTGGTGAAAAAGCGTGACATATGTGTGTGTGTGCATTAATGTTTGCTTCTCTGTGTGCATATTTTTATTTTATTTTTTACAGGATGCTGACCTGGTCCTTGAACTCTGTCCAAGCCAGGAAGAGGTTCAAGGAACGATTACCAGGACTGGGGATCATTTCCAAAGCGCTCCGTGGAGGTGTGTGGACTCAACGCTTTATCCACAGAACAGACGGACACAGCTGATTGGGCGTCTCTGCCAGCTGTATACTCTTCAATAAATATATGGTTCATTTTACAGGGATGCGTCTACTTATGTTTTCTTTAGACATGGCTGTTTGATCACACGTATTAATACCTCTCACCCTTTTTTGACATTTTTTCCTTTTACAGCCACCATCCTGCAATTTAGACAAATATAAAACGACGGTGAAGTGGAAGGAAAACCATTTATGGGTTTCAAATTATTTATGAACAAAGCAACCTTTAAGTCTTGACACATTTTCAGTTCTTGGGCCATTTTAGCACGCTCTAAGTTGATGATATGCCCTGATCCAACTGCTTTCATTGTTTCTCTGGCTGTAGGCGTGTTGTAGAAGGTCAACCTCTAAGTCAGTCTCTACATCTCTGCTTTGTCCTGTAGACCTACATGAGCTGGGAAACTCTGCAGCCCCTACAGAGTTACCATGGGCCTCACGGCTGCGTCACTGATTAAGGCTTCCCTTGCTCGGCCAGTCAGTTTAGCTGGACAGCCAGTGTTAGTTGGGAATAAAGTGCTCTGTAAAGCGTTCAAAGTCTGGGACATTGTTTTATAACCTAACCTCAACCTCTCCCCTTCTTTTTCCCCGATCTGTCTCCTCTGTTCCTGGAAAATCCTGTGCAATGTTACCTCAGCTTCCCAATTATGCAGTACTCTGTGTTGATCTATTACACAAGATATCATTAAAATATGCAGAATTGTGAAATGGTGACTCCAGTTTCATGTTTCGTTGTAAAAAACTGTCGTTCAACAGCTTCTACATGTTTAATCCTCACACTCCCCTCCTCTCTTTTCACCTCCTATAATCTTTTTTTTTTCATCAGAAATACCATGTACGGTTCAGGCTTGTCCTGCTTATTTGGAAAGCCTCCCTGTACTCCACCCCTCAAAGGGAACCCCCCCCCCCCCCCCCCTTTCCTTTGCCATCTCGCATTTACTATTACGTTTGGTCTGGATTTGCAAAACTGAAGTGTGGGGTGACAAAATGTGAAATAGTAAAAGTGGTCTGACTAATTTTGCAATGCACTCTGAGTGGGATCTATAAATCATCAAGGCGTGGACGATTATCCAGTAATGGAAATTTAGCAAACACTTAACCGAACATTAGTTATTACAACACTTTCTTTCTAGCCATCTGTAAAAAATCACTTTTTAATGAACAGATAGTGAACCAGAACAGAAAGTTTGACCCTAAAAGTAGTTTTTTGGCACCACCTATGTAATCCCCCATAGCTATAGGCCCAAAACTTACCAGAACTTTGTGTCAAGCGTCTTATAGCTTGTGTCAGATTGTACAATCAGCACCGATCCCTGCTAATCATGAGATGGTGCACGACTACAATGTCTTCCCAACTCGTGAGCAATGTCAAACCAATGTGCAATACTGGTTTGTATCCTATTGGAGTCATCCCGTAGCTTTCTTATCCACCAGACATTATTATTGATATTGCAAGTTGTGCTTGAGCAGACTGATCCCTGCATACATACAACTGCTGGTCCCTGTGGTAAGATGTGTAAAAAGCCTTAAAATAAACCCATCTTTAACTGTAACAATGCAATGTCACACAGAAAATACACATTCAACCTTTGGAAATTGTTGAAAAAAAAGTCTCAGAACAAATGCTGTACAGTAAAAGTGCCTTTAATGAATTGATGCAGTGCAAAATAATAAATAAATGTGGTTATTCGGCTTGTTAAAGTTTGGTTTAAGGTCTTTCTCTCACATTCAGAGAGTGTAGGATTAAGAATGAGTCCACAGGGTTGTGAGCTGCTAACCTGCTGGAAAGCTCGATAAGCCACAAGAGGATTAGTCAGAGGAGGTAATCACAGTGTATGGTTAAAAAAAAAGAAGTAAAAGGCCTGTTATGGTTGGAGAGGTAAAAGCCAACAGTAAATGTAACTGCTTGTGGACAAAAAGAGACAGCTGAAGAGGGATGTAAAAGAGTGTAAAAACAAGATAACCTGCATTTTTCCTTTTGAAACATGAGAAACGATAACTTTTATAGCTCATCTCTCCGTGTTTGAGTTTGACAGACATCGGCCAACTCCTAACGTGTACGGACGATCAGCCAAAGCTGCACAGTCTCAGCCTGCATATTGCAGAAGAAGACACACGTGGCTCAGATAGGGAACGCAGTGGGTAATCCTTTCCCGCTAATCCTGCTCTCCATCAACGCCTGCAAAGAATTTCAGCCAGCTTTGTATTTATTGCCTGACAACCCGAACACCCGGACAGAAAATAAGATACGGGGGGTCGTATTCTAGGTTAGCAGAAGTGTGGGGCTTACGCATGGTGGCGCCAATGAGGAGGCGAGGCCACCCGCATTCCCCCCATAAGACATCCTAAAGAGTACATGATCGGTATCAAGTTTTCTCAACAGGCCATACAGCATATTTAGATATATTTGAGCTGCTGAATATTCTATGTGACAGTCTGGTGTCATCTTAACGGGTTTTTATCACATTCTCTGTTCATTGCAACAGTGCCTTGTAAGAATATCCATTCCCCTTGAACGTTTTCTCATTTTGTCTCGTTACATCCCAAAACATCGCTAATTTTTTTATGTGATACAACAGCGATCGTTATTGACAGTGTGTAAAACCAAAATGATACATATTCCTTTTTTATTTTATTCTTTAGAAATACAAATCAAAAAGTATGCACACTTAAAGTATGCACACTTATGTTCACCCCACCTTACATACCCCTAAATATGGTAAATTTCTTCCCTGAGTACTTTGTAGAAATACCTTTCACCGTGATTTGTCTTGCAGACTTCGGTTTTCAGTAATATGCTCGCATCTAAACTATGTCTTTGTAGCTCTGGCTTTATGTTCCTCTACTGGAAGAGGATTTTTTTTCCTGTTATTTCTTAGCCTGCAGCTCAGATCAGCTTACCATCGCATCTGATCAGCTTCCTTGTCCCTGTTGAAGAATATCACCTCCACACCAAAGTGCGGCAACCACTACAAGATGTCATTTTTTTCCCCCATGCATGGAAGCAAAAAGTTTCAAATACATTTCTCATCTTTCCTACAGTAACTTCTTCCACGTGTTTGCTGTGTGTATTTAAAACAGACTTATTTGTTCTTTTTCAGCCAATTGTTTCTCTATGCCGTCTTCCATCAAGGCCAGACGTCTTGAGAACACAACCACCCTAATATCAATGTGAACAGATTCTTCCACCTGAGCAATGGATCTCTGCAGCTCTCCCAGAGTTCCCATGGAGCTTTAAGATGCTCCCTATGTCTTGTCTGTTGTTTTTAGGAGGGTGGCCATGTCCTGGTATTTTTTCAGCTACGCCATTCTCTCTACCCTTTTGGAGGATGAACTGAACGGCAATCTGTGAGACTTAATGGCCTGCTTGTAAAAAAACTTTGGAAATCATACAATCTTCAATCTTTTCACAAATATACATCAGATTTTGATGGTCTATTAGAGAAGTTGTAGCTGCAAGCTGACAAAATGTGAAACAGTATTAAACTGAGTTTACTGCACATGCAAGCCAGCAGCAGGACTGCATTTTTTCCTTGCACCATGTAAGAGGTTGAGATGTGAAAGAGCGAGAATCTTCTCCACCCAGTGTTCGGAAATTCCTGATCCAGAGTTGTTTTGACGTATGGCTTTCCCCAGACGTGTTTCTTCACCAACCACTCACATCGTTCGCACACATTTTACTGCACCAAGATACACATGTTTAAACATTCCTGTTGACTGATGTACCCCAGTTATTGCCGCTGATAAAGCTAAATGAATCCATCACTGACTTATGAAGCCTTGACTTCTCACTACCCATCTGTCTTCCGGTAATCTTAAAAAAATATATATCTGCATCGTTTTTCTGCACGGGTGCTCAATGTCCAGCAAAGATAAAAACAACCTACTTAAAATAGTTGCTATTGTTGTTGTTTTTCTCATTCCTAAATTAAATTTAGTTGTGTTATCTAGGAACTGTTTTTCAACAGTAGCCGGTCAGGATGTTTGGATGCAGAGCATCAAAAAAAGATGAGTGGCAGCTACATTCTTCATTAATCTTTAAACGTAGCGCAGATGGACATTTTATTGTGATAAATATTTTGTGCATGCACATATTTATCTTACCAGGAATGCAGTAAGCCTTTGTGTTAACAAAATTATAGGAAATTATGCATGCTGTCGTGGGAGACACTGTGAGAGTCACAATGGGATTGACAGGAAGTGGTGGACAAGAACAGTCCGTCCTTTGTGAGTTATTAGATTGCTGCATTTCACTATGTGTGTGCGTGTGTGTGCGCGTGCATGTGTGTGTTTTAAAGGTTTACAGGGCCTGTAAGTCACAGTCCAAAGGCATCCCCTAGCCTCCCGTCACATAAACATGCATACATCAAGAAGTCCCTGGGTGATACAGAAATGCTTGTGGTTCCAGGCTGGAATCACATGCTCTGTTTCCTGTCCTGAAGGGATGGCCCAAGTTGGAATCTCCTATTTCACAAACTCGTTTTTATTGTTGCTTTGAGCAGAAGTAATAACTAACTTATCATGTGCTCTCTGTCAGGAACTGTAGAATGAAATCCTCCCTGAAATGACCCCAAGATAAGGAGCCCCAGAGGTAAAAAACAAAAAAAAAGAAGATATTTAAAGGAATTTCAATTTCCATACCGTCCTAGATTTCACACCCTATCTTTCAAAGTCAGAGCAGAAACAAGAACACAATTAATTTCATATATTATCCCTTATATGGGGTGGAGTGCATCTGAATTCCTTTCAAGTAGCTGTATAGTATAGTCTGTCTTGTTTCCTTGGCTTTACAAAAAACTACATTTAAATGTGCTCCTTCCCTGCGTGCAACATTATTGTTTACTAGGTTCGGCTTCCTTTAGCTGTTTTAACACTTTGTGAATATTGCTTTTATTTCTGGAGGAAGCTGACTCAAGACTATGCACAGCTACCAATGCACCTGCACAAAATGTTCTCCAACTTTCTGGGTGGAAATGGAATGCAACTCAAATCAGGGTGAAACTGGGATCTTGGAATTTCCAATTCTAAATTGTGACTTTTGTGAGCATTGCTTTAGACTTTCCAACTTGAAATATTTCAAATATTTCAGTACAATTCAAAAACAAGAAGTCTCTCTATTGGGATGTGACATTACTGCCATATGCACGGTTCAACTTCTCTAGTACATTAAAAGTGCAGCATGAAGTAACTGCTGAGACATGGAATCTGCTCTAAAAGTGTTCGTTTTTGTATCTTATTAAAACAGGCACAGCTTCAGCAGTCAAATATGATTTTTTTTTATTTCATGTTTGAACTGTTTCTGAAAACAGAGAAGCAGTGAAGTACACATTTAAGCAACGCATCACCATCAGAGAAACAGAAAACACACATTTCATGTTGCAATCTGTGAACACGTGAAAACCACACACCAGTAAAGGGGTTTTGCACTCCACATTCACCAAACGTCTTTTCCACTTTCAAATGAACCGACTGAACCATATGATGAAATACGGGGAGGTAATGAGTACAGCATGCTGTTGATTATTTTCCAAAGCATTTTCAGAAGAGGCCGGTGAGAAAAAATAACTGTCTGAACCTACCGTAAATGATGTCGGAGTTTTAACAAATCTGGAGACTAATAGAACAATACAGAGTATTTATGTATTGTTGCACAAACGTCTCAGTAAGCAATATGCTATCTTGGCAGTATGATCATGACAGGATAAGAAACCAGGACTACAAAAAAGGAGCAAAAAGGTGTGGCCAGTCGGATCTCTGGTCTAAACCTTTCCAACAAGAATGACTGAAATGCAGATGGTCTTTTCATGCACAGTTCAGCCTGAAATTGTTCATGCCTCTGTTCCTCAGGCAGGTTTAGGTTTCAAGTCATCTTTTATCTTCTGGAGTAATAAATTATTTTAGTGTCCCAGTCCAGGGAATTTGAAGAAGAATCTGTGGAGGACGGTGGAGATTAGGGTGATGGCATGGAGGCCTTCTGAGCTCAAAGCCTTGGAGCTCATCACCAAACACAAAGTTTAAAAATGCCAGTGGAAACCAGCAAAAAGCTGGTTGGCAATTCCCAGATGGGCTTGATAGGCGTACTGCTAATAAAGATTTGTCCATTAATTGTTAAAAATGTTTGACATGCCACTTTCTAATCAAACTGCGAACAAAAGAAATGCGTTTTTTGTGTGAAAACTGACTCTGCTATATCGTTTTATCTTCTGAGAGGTGTCTGCCTCAACTCCAATCAGAAGCAAACTTCTTGTGACATTAAAAAGAAAATTAATATAATTTTAAATCTAGTTAGTATAAGTTTTGCATTTACACATTCAGGTCACGATAGAAGCTGAGAAATAAAAATTAAACAAAATTAAAACATGGAAATAACCAGTTATTTAAGATTTCTGGATTAATTGGAGTAATTTCTAATGTGGGCGTCTCATCTCATTATAGAGCAATCAGCACCTATGAATACCTATAATAATCGCTAATGCTAAAGTAACATGTTAGAAATACTGTAAAGCATGTTCTTTGTTTCGTTTAAATACAGGAAACAGAAAGTAAAGTCTACCAACAAGAGTAACTTTAAAAACCCTTTCAATTATGTTTGGTACAAAATTAGCCGACACTAGTTCGCTTAGGCTGTTATTGGACCGTTTTCAGAATAATCCACTGGAAGTTTCCCATCTCAGTAGCTTGTGAGATGATAAATGAATCCACGAACATGAACACTGATACATGTGTTCAACTAGACACATGTGTGGATGAGACAAATCTACAGAGAAATAACAAGCGTCTGCACATTCAATATTCAAAGTCTCTGTTCAAACAAAACATATAATATAGATTGTTAATATGGTCACAGTATCAGACATGTTAATGAGATTCAAAACGGTTTGAAAAAAATCAGAAAATAGACACAAAACAACTAAATTGGTCTTCTTTAATCCATATATTTTAATAACTCAATGAAAAGGCTGCTCCCGTTGCTTCGTTAAATCATAAAGATAAGGAATTTAACTTTATTCACTTGGGTCGTTGTTGCTTTTAAATATTCTTCTGTCTTCCAGGACACCTTCCTAACTATTTATGTCACCGTTAAACAAAGACCAGACAATTCATCCATGCCTGGAGAACTAAAAATAACGCAGGAATTGACAGAACAAGCACTGCGTGTGAAATACTGTTCTTTAGTTTGATTTAATATAGCAGAGTAAAGGAAAAAGCAAAAAAAGAATAACATTTATCTCCCTGTTATATTTTCTGCCGTCCAGTGCTCATGTTTTATTTATTACCCATTATCTTTACTTGCAGATGTAACATCTACTTTACTGTATGTATTAGCTGCTTTTTATAGAGCTAATAAAAGCTTTCAGGGGTGTTGGAAACATTTGCAGGTGAAATTTAACAAAATTGTCAAGTTTCTCTTTCATATGGTAAGACAACTATTTAATTGAGTGTGCTAAAAATCTGTTGATATTAATTAGTTTCAATTTGATGGAGCTTTCAATGCTTTGAATTAAGACTTCAGACTTTGAAATAATGGAAACAACACGACTGGACGATGAAGTTGTATGACTTTTGTTGGGGGGGGGGATTTGCATGTTTAAGTGCTCCAGTTACAGTTCTCTCTGGGGATGAAGCTCATCTCCCATTCACTCGACTATTTTCCTCTTGGAAGGAGGCACCAGGTGTGCGGGCAGCTCCGACGGCAGCTCGTGTCCCTCCAGTTTCACCTTAATCAGGTGATTAGCCAGAGCAAACTCCTCGTCATCCAGCATCCCGTCCTTGTCGATATCCGCCAGCTTCCAGATCTTTCCCAGCACCGTATTGGGCAGTTTTGACTTCACCATCTCCTTCTTCGCATTGGCCCCAGTCACCTTTCCGTTGACGGGAGAGAGGGTGTAGAAGATCTCGTCGTACGCGGGTTTGTCCCGAGCGACCACCCACTCGGCCTCATCGATGCCTTCGCCGGCTCCCTCCCCGTATCCGTGCCCAAACGGACCGTGCAGCGTGCCGTCGAACGCGCCGCCCTTCACCACAGGGTTGGGCTTCTGGTTTTCCTCTTGGCGAACCAAGACCATCAAGCCAGCAATGTCACTGGCCAGCATGTCATCGACCGCCTCCAGAAGTTTGGGCTTGAGAGGCTGGAACTTGGTGAGGTCCTGAGCTTGGAGCTGGTCCTGGAAAACAAAAGTCAGCATGAGAGAACGCTGAAATCCACACCCCACCTATGAATGTGAAATATTAAACGGCTCTTCCATTCACCTGCATCTTCTTCAGGTTGGGAAAGTCTCCGGGGGATATCTGATGCTCTCTCTCGATGCGCTTGTAAATGTCTCCCAGACTGGCGATCAGCTCCTTCTTCTTGTTGTCCTTCCCGAACACAGACGGCATCTCTTTCTTCAGAGAGCTGATGATGAAGGCGTGGACCTGTGAATGGAGACGGAAACGTCGGGATTTTCACACGGATATCTCAGACAATGTTTTGTAGTTAGACGTGATTCAAGTTAGGAGATGGAAACCGTGTGTTAGCAACAAGGTGATTGAAGCAGAGCTTTTAAGTGAATACTTGGTTGAACTACTGAATGACAACGCATCTTCCAGGTCCTGTGAGAGCTCTTTATTCTAACTTTAAGTTAAATATAGAACTTTCAGATAGTTTAAATAGTTTGTCAAAGTCTGACATTTCTTTTTTTGCTTGTCCATTTTTCTGTTTTTCTTAGGGAAGTGGCGCAGTAGGCTGTCATAGCTGTGTTCAAGAACTGAGCCAAAAAAGCAGCAAAAGGGTCAGGAGAGTTTGCAGGTCAATCCAGTAGGGAAATGCGAAGCTCTTTAAAACAGGTTTTGCTAGGCGGTGGGCAGGAGTAATAACCTGACCCAAGCCAGATGAATTTTGTTCCGCCTAGCTTCCCTCACATCCATCTGGGACATCTCCCATAGAGAGTGATTTCTTCAACCAATTTTATTGTCCAGCCAATCAGGACGCAGGGCTGGAGTTTCATAGATGTGACGTAGTGGAGACGTGACCATGACGTGAGATTGTTTTGATAGCAATGGGGGCTCGTTGAGGAAGCAAGCGTTAACATTGATGTTGCTATTTCTTCCGTGTTGTCCAATCTACCTAATATTGTTTCAGTAAAAGAACATCAGAGAACGGCTCTGAAGGCTTTTGTTGGTGGAAACCATGTTTTCGCCCTTCTCCCGACCGGATTTGGCAAGTTTTGTTTTACGGGGCGCGCCCGTGGCAGAGCGGTTAGCGGTTAGCGTGAACCATGTTAGGAGGCCTTTAGTCCTCGACGCGGTCGGCCCTGGATCGACTCCAACCTGCGGCGCTTTGCCGCCTGTCTCCCCCCCCTCTTCCTGTCAGCTCACTGTCAATAAAACGCCTGCCACTAGAGCCGCAAACACATTTAAAAAAAAAAAAAATTTGTTTTTTCCTGCGTCGCTCTCATCAGCGTCACGGGTTAGCTTCGGTGTGAGTGGTTGAAATAGCACGTCGATAAAGATGACAGACAAGTGCCTTATCCAATCATATGCAAGGATTTTTGATAAGGCCCAGCCTTCTGAAACGCCATTCCTATGGATCTGTCCCAGATGGATGAGTGGAGCTAGGCGGAGCGAAATTCATCTGGCTAGGGTCAGGTTACAGGAGTAAAGGCTGGACAATGACATTAGCGTTACCATAAAGCTTGTCCTTATGATGTGCTCTAAACTTCCTAAACAGAAAACGATGCAGACGACACGGCTCCCCAGACATCACAGAATGTGGAAAGTTCTCACTGGATCTAAAGTAACTTGGTTTATTTGCCTCTCCATTCTTCCTCCAGACTCTTGGTCTTTGATTTCAAAAGAAAATTCAAAATTTACTCTCATCTAAACATAAAAGAAAAAAAACAACAACTTTGGACCACCGAGCAACAGTTCAATCTTTTCCTCCATTATCGCTGTTGCTAGGGCAGCCTTTGCAATGACACTTTTTCCTTCCACTCAACTTTCCTCTAATGTGCTCGGATACAGTGATCAATCAACAACCAGCTTCTTTAGTAAGGAACCTTTATGGCCTAAGGTTTTAATAACCATCTTCCAGACAACCTATCAGTCCTTCCCATGATGATGTGGGCCATTCCAAAAACGTCTAGGTAATAAAAAGGATAATATATTTTTTTTGTATGATGTAATATTCAAAATTTAAGAGAATCTGAATTTTGGATTTTTATTAGCTGTAAGCCACAATCATCAAAATGAACAAAGAATAAAAGTATAATAAACGTTTTAATGATACTCTAACTGCTTTTAAGTTTTGCTATTAACATGTGAACTGTTTTATTATTTACCTGAACACCACTGACAAAGAAATACTTTGTTCTGTCCTAAAAGCGTTTTTTAAACACAGAGTTCTACAAGTTTAAAACGTCTTAACTTCAGGTTTAAAGCCTCTGGCTGCGGCTGAACACAAGTAACAAAAATCTGTCCCTGTAGGACGAAGCTCCACCTCATTTACACTCTTTACACAGCTAACTTTAATCATAAAATAGTTATAAAAAAAAGCATTACTGTCAAAGTATGAGTAAAGGGGATAAATAAGTAAACTCCCATCTTTTCGGTTATGATTTCAAACCTTTGTAATGAACAATTCATTATTTTGTTGGAATCACAGCTCGTTCTTACTCTCCACAGTCCTGACACTAGTTTAGTCATCCACTAAATCTTTCAGCTTTTGTTTTTGTTATTACACACACTGATGTGTCAGGCTTTGAAGATTAAATGTTAAAATGTTTACGAAATGAATCTTGCAAAAGAGAACTCCCAGAAAAAATAAAAAAAAATAAATGTAATATTTGTTGGGTTGCTGTGTTGATACATGTGTGTTTTCCTGCATCCGCCTCATGTCCTTGACACACACAAACACACCCATCAGCTGTCGAACAGGAAAATATCCGTCAACCCTGACGTATCTGGGGGTCTGGGTGTACACCCTTCACGTTTCCTCCGGCCACAACGTGAGGTGCACGGCCGCTCTTCCTACCTGACTTCCTGTACGGAAAGGAAGTGGGAGATAATTCACTCAGAGCCGAAAAACGGACATTTGTCCGGCACCGCTGGTTCTGCTGCAGTGATAAGTGCTCCCTGTCAAGGCTTAACGGTCATAGGAGGGATGGGGAGAACAAATAGGAAACACATGCTCCTGATGCTGACATTCACACACGGCATCCAAGGTCCCATTAATCCGCGTCACAGGCTCTGGGAGGAAATGCTGCAGCTCTCTGCTATCTCTGTGGACCCTCGCCAGCCGTGCCTTACCTTGGCTAGTCTTGCTCTCTTGATCAAGTCGTTGAGTTTCCTAAGTGCTGCATTTCTGGGTAAAGACTGAATGTCCTTAAATAAATCCTGCTCCTCTGCTTCAAACAGCTTCCTGTTGTCGGGGATCAGCAGCGGGTGAGACCAAAATGAGCCGATATAGACGCGGATCACCTGCAAATGAGAAAGACAGAAGAAATCAACTGAGGTTGGCCCGGACATTAAGCAAAAATGTTTATTCACATTACAACCACAAATGCATTTTATTGGGATTTTATGTGACAGATCCACAGGTTGAATTTGCATGTTTTCTAAGCCATTACAAGGCCTTTGTTGGACAGTAGTATAAAGCTTGGTACTGCACATTACTCCAGACTTTTTGAATTGAGAAAGCTTCCTGGAGAGGAAGAGAAACGTCTTCAACTACGGATAACAAGTCCAGTTGCTTTGTTTTTTACTTTTTTTTGGAAGATTCACAGAAATTAGCGTAGAAGATGAAGTGGGAAGAACAGGACTAACAACACTTTTCACTAAGAAAAATCCAACAAATTTGTATTCGTCCTCATTCAGTAACCTGATTGGAATGAACCCATCGGTTCTGTGAAGGCCCTCAGGGTTTGTTAGAGAACAGTAGTGAACAAACAGCATCGTGAAGATGAAGGAGGAGCCCAGACGGGTCAGGGAGAACGTTGTGGAGTAGCCTAAGGCAGGGTTGGGTTGTAAAACCATACGCTGAGCTTTGAACAACTCGCAGAACGCTGCTCAATTCATCATCCCAAAATCTAAAACCATTTAGCACAACTACAAACCCACCGAGACACGACCATCCACCTAAACTGGTACGCCAAGTAAAGAGAGCATTAATTCCCGAAACATTTCCGTCACAAACTCAGTGCAGCGATCCTGCTGTTGGCTGAGCAAATGCTTCAAACTTGAACTGTGCATCTTCCAATCCTCCTCATCTGGCTGGATATTACTTTTGAGTCTTTTAAATCCCGCTCCTGTCTGGAAGGACAAACCGGACACGGTCACAGCTGATGGCTTGCCTCGATAAAACTCAGACAATGTGGCCCTGTGATTGCTTCACGTGGCGAGTCAGAGGGCATAACACAGCCAAGGTGACTTCTACTGCCCTCGCCTCGTTGGTCCTTTCATAAAACACGTAACCAAAGGGGGAATCTGTTGACAGGACAAGGAGTTACCTGTACACTCCACATTGCAGTCCCCTGTAGATTGGATCATTGTTGAAAGTAATATACAAGAAGTCCTGTTTGCAGTTTGCCATAAACCACATGAGGGACACGGGCCTACATGCACACCACCCTGTTAAACATGATGGTGGTAGCATCATGTTGTGGGAATGCTTTTCATCAGCTGGGACAGGGAAACTGGTTCGAAGATGGATGGAGTAAAATATAGGCGACTGCTAGAGGCTTCAAAAGATTTGAGGTTCACCATAAAGCAAGACAAAGACCTCAAACATGCAACCAGAGTATCGGTTTAGATCAAAACATATCCATGGCAGAATCCCCCAGCTGAATCTCATCCCCGCTGTGAGTCTTTAGCAAGACGGCAACATTGCTGATCACGGTCACTCTCCAAAGACTCTCACTGGGATTACATGACCTCCCAATGTGGCGGCATGTGAAAAGTTCAAGTTGTATGAAAGCTTCTGCAAGGCACTAACTCTACAATGATATTGCACATGATGGATAGCTTAAAAACTCTAGTAAGTAGGGTCAAACGCTCATCACAAATTAAAAACATTTTTGTCAAGAATAAAAATCAGGTATGTGCAACATGCCACAGGTTCTAAAAAAAGGGGTTTTGATTGCAAACAGCACCAAACTTTGCCCTTTTTCCACCATGATGTCAAGATGCAAATGGAGTGCGTGATGTGAATGGTCTCCTGAAAACTTTGCTGCCACTTTGTACCTCGGGGGTGTTGACTATTTTACCCAGTGACCACATCAAGGCGCCGTACACTCTCATCAACTGCTGGGTCTCGATCTGATCCGCCTTGTTCAGCACAACTCTGGAGAAAACAACAGAAAACAGCCAACTCATTAAAAATGCTGCAGAAAGGACCAATCAGGCTTAGTTCCTATACATTTTGCATGACAAAAATCCTGTTTTCTTCTTCCAGGCTGAATTTTTGTTTTGTTTTTTTCTACAAGATTTTGAGCATTTGAGCACAAAGTAGTTGCCTGGAACCTGCTTAAATAGTAGCTGGATCTTATTATATTTATGTTCAACAAATATGTTGATTGCCAATTTCAAAATGGAGGCTCTTACATCTGGACTAATTTAGAAAAGCTCCATTTCAAAATATGTAACTCTTAGACTTGTCATTTAAGGAAATAGACTAAAGGCAACTTCTTTATTCAACAGTTTGTTAATTTTGGCACCTTTTTTGTTTTGTTAGAATTTCAATAAATAGCGGTTTTAGTGCTTTGTTTGGCATTATAGGCTCAATTTAAGAACCAAAGTTTAAATTCAACATAAATTTAAAGGTTTTTTTTGAATGAGTGTCCGTTTATTCATAAAATTAAAAACTAAATAAGTCAACTTTAAAATCCCTGCAATTTATTCCGCTTTAGACGCTTTAGAAGGAAAGAAGTCCGGAGAATAAAACCTTTGGCCATATTCAATCTACCATACTTATCCATCCGTGGAAAAGGAAGTTCTCTACTCTTCCAGACAGCGTGGGAACCCAATTATTAATTTAAAAGTCTTAACTATGATCTGGGAGATAAAAACCTCACGGTACCTGATCTTGTCTTCGTGGTTCTTCAAGGCCTTTATCACTTCCGAGAACTCGTCAGAGATGTCCAGTTTGTGGGCATCGAACAGCAATATGATCCTGTCCACACGCTCTGCAAACCACTCGAGGACAGCAGCAAAGTCGTAGCCTGAGAGGAAGAGGAGACGAAGAAAAAACAAAGAAAGAAAGTAAATACAAACAATACAGAGAAATAGGAGATTTGGATATCGGTTCAGTCTTTTCATCTGATAGCAAACAAGACATTTCAAACAGTCGCTGTGTTACTAAAATGGTTTGTGTCCTTCAAACAAGCATAGCAAGTATAGTTTTTATCCCAACATGACATGAGAAAAAAAAAAAGGAAACTGAAGACTGCAGCAGGGGAAAAGGGATTAGACCTATATTGAAACATGTTGACAGAGAAATGATTTTATTCACCCCTGAAGGTCGCGCTCTCAATGATAAACACCAAAGGAGCTTTTTATGCATTAAATTGATTTTTAGAATTGGGTGATAGGGAAGATATAAGTGCTACCTTGGTTAAAGCTCTCTACTGCAAAATGAGAGAGAACCACCACTGACTT
Organism: Fundulus heteroclitus; assembly: GCF_011125445.2. NCBI lineage: Eukaryota > Metazoa > Chordata > Actinopteri > Cyprinodontiformes > Fundulidae > Fundulus > Fundulus heteroclitus. Next base: position 17,551,008 of record NC_046375.1, on the reverse strand, counting down.
GTGACCTTGCATGCCTCTAAAAAGGACAAAGCTGAGGCTTACCCAGAGGAATTGCGCAACACCAGAGTAAAACACAGAACACCAGAATGAGAGATTAGTGAGGAGAAATTTTCCACTCAACACATACAGACATTTAGTACATTAAAGGTTAATGAGTTATACCACAAATTATAACTAGACACGGCAACCAGGAGGCTGTTTGTGAGATGGCAGTAGACATTAGCCGCTTAAAAGCTACTTATCTGGAACACTTTCACCATTGAAATAATAAAAACACCTAGAAAACAAATTTTAAATTAAGTATATTTTCCATCTGTTTTTAAATAAGATTTTGGTGAGGGAAACAATCCATCTATTGACCCTTTATGTCTTCGAAACTTGTCCTTCCAGCAAAAAGGACAGATTTTAAATATACAAAAGCTATAAATGATTAACTATCTTGTGTTTGAGGAATCATGTTGACGGAGCCAAGGGCCTCACCAAGAACACAACATTAAATCTGAAATAGCTTTAACATAATCTTCCTTTCTCGGTGCAAGCAGAAGGTTAGCTGAGGCAGCAACGGCAGCTTTGGAGGCGTCTTCATAAATATAGCAGAAAGAAGACACTCCTGGAGAAAATGAGAGCAGAGCAGTTGAGCAACACATGAGGATATATTGTTCTTCACCGTGGAAACTTCTCAGACATTGAGAGGGGGGGGGGGGGCTGCTAGACATTTTAAGGTCTGGTATTAGCTTTGAAGGGGGTTTTCAAATGTTGCTCAGTCTCCTAAGACAACCTACCTAAAATGTAACCCTTTTTGCTGTTATGGAAAACTCTGGGCATCGAACACCACCCGACAGTAAAGATGGAAGCACACATTTATTGACTACTCATTCTGCAGAGCCGCTTCAGTCTGTTTTGCTTACAGGGCGGACATTTTATCTGCAAACGGTACACCTCAACTGTAAAATCAGGAGAATGAAGGTCACTTTAGAACAGGGAATAAGGGTTTGATTAATTGTTGAAACACACTGAATTGCCTCACCCGTCAGAATCATTGAATTCAGTGCTTCCAATCATCTCCATGCCTCCAAGGAACACTTTCTGCCAGCGTGGATCGTTGTGAGGAGGGACCTCTCTGCAGAATAATGTCCTACCAGCAGGTTTACTGCTTTATGCTCTGTTACCTGCAGCCAGAACACCTGAAAGAGCTCTTTCTTTAAAATAAAGCACCTGTGCCTTCAGACTGCTTCTGCAAACATCTGTTAAAGAACGCGTCAAGACCTGTTGTGAAATCTCCTCGCTACTAAATATTCCACTATAAACTGTTTACAGTGTTAGAACAAAGTGGAAGCGATTAGGAATGATAGCAAATCAGCCAAGAAGCGGTAGACGGAATAAAATTATAGCGCAGGGTCAGCAGCTGGTGAGGTGCATTTTGCTCAGAGGTTGCAAACATTGTGCACAGTCAACAGCTACAGATCTCCAAAGTTAGCGTGGCCTCCAGAGTGGCTCAACAACAGTGCAGAGAGAGCTTCATCGAGTCAGTTGCTATGGTCTTAAATCACCAAGTGTAACGCAGAGTGCCAGATGCAGTGGTGTTTCACGCTGCCACTGGACTCTAGAGCAATGGAGACGTGTTCTCTGGAGCGACCAATCACGCTTCTCCTTCTGACAATCCAATGGACGAGCATAGCTTTAGCGGTTGCCAAGAGAACGATACCTGCCTCACTAATTTGTTGCAAGTGTAAGGTTTGGTGCAGAGGGGATTACTCCCGTTTTTGCAGGAGTTAGACTCTGCCCTTGGTTACAGGGAAAAGGAAGTCCTAATGCTCCAGCATGCCAAGACATTTCTGATGCCTCTGATACTTTGGGAACAGTTTTCAGATGGACCCTTCTTGTTCCCCCATGACTGCACACCAGACTGCTTGCGACTCTCGGCGACTGGATCTCTGACCATCTGATCAAGACAGACCAGGGCAGGGGTCTCTTTTTGTCGGAGCTATGCATCAATATGGAGGAAAAGGCAAGAGTCAGACAGGAAGTGAGACATGGTGGCAAACGAAAACACATTCGCATTGGGGGAAAATTTCAAAGTAAAATATTCTTGGCACAGGGGCAGACTTAAATGTTCGCAAACAATAAAGCATTTAAAGAAACAACGTAGTTACCAACGATAGGAGCACAAAAATACTGGAAAAAAAGTAAAACCTGCAATGTTCTTTCAGGTTGTTCGGTCAGCAACTACAGCTTTGAGATCACAGCCCCGCCGGCTTGGGTTTATGTTGTTGGGATTTGTGGTATATACTCATCATCGTCGACAACTTTATTTATAAAGCACCAAAGTGTTGAGCGTCAAAGACAATAAAATAATGATAAAGGATAAAATTATAAAACTAATCAGCCAATAATAAATGAAGAAACTGGCTACAAAACACAATAAAGCAACGCGAATGTTCGATATTGCGAGTTCGGTGGTTCGTAGAAGGAACCTATAGTCGTAGTCTGCGTGTTTTTAAGAAATCGGATCAGAGAGTGAACAGTCAGACGCATCCGGTGTGTTTCCGCGTTAAGAGCCGAGCCTTCTCATCCCACATCTGTGTCTAAGCTCACAAATGTGCTTTTGGAAGAATGGTCCAAGTTTCCAATAAACACAGTTTTTAAGAGCTCAAGCTGCTGAAGCTGCAAATGTCAACCAAATCCCTTTTAAAACCTTTACATTATAAACAGGATATTACTAAATTCAATTTGTGTTAAAAGGCAAATGCCCAGATAATTGTGCCAATATTAGTGCATCTTGCACCATAACAATTACAAGATGAGGCTGTGAAGACGGTGGTGAAAGAAAAGCAAAAAAATCTAGACAATCAGTTTAATGAAAATTGCATAGTTAAAGTTGTTTTCCTTAACAGCAAAGTGATCTTCCACAAAGACAATTTGTTTTCCCAAAGTCATGTGACAAAGCTGGTGAAGAACATGTTAGAGCTCATACGCTTTTCAAAAATCAGACGATTTTTGCAGCTGGTTGACTCCCAGATTTAGAGCATAGTCCACTATACCTCCAAAAGGACATCTACGCAGACAGCTATAGGCTGACAACGGCTCATCTAGACACAGAAATAAATAAAGGCATACTCTGATAACACAAAAACACAGAACGTGACATAGAATGGATACAGTGGTAAACTGAGTAAACATGATGATTAAATGTAACAATTTAATCCATTCAGTTGATGGGAAGGAAAACTAAAATGGATTTGAGAACACAAACACATTGTGTGCCCCAAGAGAAAACACAGCTGTGCTGATTCAGTTGTACTTTCTGGAAAAAAAATAAAAACTTTAAAAAAATGAGCCGACACGGCACTGTGTTAAATCATCTACTACCACACCTAAATAACATCCTGTTGGTATTCACAAATCACTCATTCTGGTATGTTTCTCAACAGAAAAGCTGGAGTAAAAAAAAAAAAAAAAAAAAAGATGAAAAACTATTTTCCACTTTTGTGCTCTGAGGAAACTGCACATCCAGGCAAATAACCCCACCCCGACTATGAAGAAATCAGCTATGATATGCAGAACTCACTGGTTGGGAGTTAATTGTGTAAGAATAATTATGCATTTCATCATTACGGTGGGACTCGAAAGGCGACAGCACAGCATGGATGTATTATTGAGATGGTTCAACACAATGCAAAGCAGAACCCTAACAGTGAAACTGAAAGTGTTGCAAATAATCTGTCCCGTCCTCCTAAACAAAATTCAAGCTTCAGCTTTCAAGAAGAAAAAAGGGATGAAAGAGGTAAACAAAGGAAGACTAAGCCTCGTCTCAGGAAATGATTTAACGAAGGCAAGGCCATGAAAGCATTTTACTGCTCTGTTCAAGTGTCTCGGCTCTTTTCTAAATGTTGCTGGTTGGTATGGTAATGCCATTATAGAGCTCAGGGAATGCTAACCATGCCACACAAGACACACATTTCTGCCTATGCTGTCTCTTCACCTCGGTGTACAAGTTCTCAGCAGCTAAAAGGGTTGTGTGTTGTATTGTACATTGTATCCTGCAAAGCAAATATCCTGTATTTACCTCTTTACAGATTTCTCTGAGGCAATGGGCTGATTATATCGCCTGCCGTGGATTTTGACCACTCTTCCTTGCAGATTTGTTTAAATGTATCCAAATCGAAGGATTTTTTTCAACATGAATGGATTGTTTAAGAGTTCGTTAGGATTACATTTTTGAAGTGCACTTCTACGAAGGCTTTATCAGTAATTATTCCCTTATCTGTAGAAGAAAGATGTGATTTCAGTGTGGGCTTTTAAAAACCTTAAATAAATCCTCAGAGTGGTGGAAGCTAACAGCTATTCAGATGTACACCACCTGTTTTCGCTGACTATAGCTAATTAAAAAGACTTAAACTGAAAACGTTTATATCAGTGGGATATAATGCTATGTTCGTGAATATTAAATAGTGCACGAAAGTTAAATATCATTTATTTTATTTCTCATACATTCCCTTACAATTTCCCGATGTGTGGATACAGTTTTCAGCTGCTGAGACACTGATTCAGTGTACAAGCCTGTTAGCTTCCTACTATTCTGGGATGTATTTACTTTCCTAACAAGTTCATAGTCATATAACATGTTTCTACTACTAGCAGTAGGGGTACACTGATCAAAAATAACTTAAAAGAACGTCAGTTAAAATAAAAATAAAAATCTCTTTAAGGTAAACTAAGCATCGCCCTTAGGTTGTCCAGACTTTAACTATGCCCTTTCAAAACCTTAATTTGTTTTTTTTTATAGCTTTTCAGAAGTGGACTTCCAGGTGTCTTTTGGATCACTGTCCTGCTGCATAATCCAAGTTAACTTGAGCTAAAGAAAGCTAATAGTTATACATTATCCATCATAAGAGGGCAGAATTCATGGTTCTATCAGTTACAGAAAGTCGTCTCAGTCCTGCAGCAGCAAGCAGCCCCGGAGCATCAAAGTACCTGGATGCAGTGTTCATTTTACGCCAGACCCCAACTGATGTAAGGTTTACGTCTCCACCCTGAGCCAGGAGGGTTTGGAAAGCCATTTCTCCTTGATAAATGATATCATCATTTGAAAACTGCATTTTTTTTGTTTACTGAAATGATCTTTGATAATAAAATTGGTTTGATGATACGAAACGTAAGCATAACATAAGCAGGGTGGCTTACAGGCATGTTTTTAAAAGCATAAATTTACATCAGATGCATGTTTCTGCTCTGAAAAGAACAATGGCCACATGGAAAGAGCAACAAATGGAAGGCGCGTTAGATGAACAACTGTTGAATGCATCCCATCAATCAGCAGCATCAACAAGGTGACTTCTACTACCGTCTAGCCAAACTGAGACTTGACTTTTGGGATATTTTCGGAAGTGAACTTTGACTTTGTTTTCCCGTTTATTCCCTGCCAAACAGGAGCGTATATACATCTAAAATTAGAACTTCAATCTAATTTAGACGCTGTGTAGCGTAAATACGCGCGTTGTACACGTATTATGCTTCTAATGTACATTTATTAACTGATTAAAATGAAAAGCTAAGCGTAGGACACACATTTGTTGCTTTGCTGCGCTTACGCGCCGCAACACATCCGGTGTATTTCCTCCTTTAATCATTTGTGTGTGGCAAAAATGAAAAAAAAAAAAAAGAATAAATCCATAAGTTTACAGAATATATATATATATATATATATATATATATATATATATATATATATATTATATATATATATATATATATATATATATATATATATATATATATATATATATATATATATATATATGGGCCAATCTCTCTCTGCAGCCAAGTAAAGTAGGTGCTTGTTTTTATAAGTTGGGAAATAGCTATAAAAATACCTACTGGTACTCACAATACAGAGTGGCTTCTTGGGGTCACAAAGTCCTCTTGATAACAATTTATTCCAGTGCTTTTGTTTACATTTTTACCTAGAACAGGACATTTTTTTTTACCTGGAACATGAAAGCATGTCATCTACAAAGACACACGTCAACGTTTCCTCCTCCTAAGCAGTATTAGGGTTCTCTGGTTATGTTTTCTGTTGACAATGATTTGACATCTAAATCTAAACCACATGCAACTGCTTGTTTTTCCAGCTAATTAAAGGAATTTTTGCCTGTGCTGGACAGTCAACTGTGAAGGCGGAGCCGGGACGCATGTGGCGACAGAGTCAAGTTTGATGGGCAACGCTGCAGAGTGGCTGTGAAGGAATTATGGATGTTGCAGCTGTGGTTTACTACGCTCAAGCATTTAACCACAGACTAACTCAGCATGTGTGAATGCGCTTTCATCTGCAACTCTGTTTGGTGTTTTTGAAAGTACTTGGGAAAGGAAAAAAAAAAGAGAATGACATTTTTCCTGTACAGGGTTTGTTACAGGCCTGCAGAGTTAAAAAAAAAAAAAAGTGTGCGTGTGCCTAGAGTGCATTCAAAGCTCATCTTTTTGTCTCCGCTTCCTGCTCTTTGAAATGAACGAGACGTAATCCTCCTGAAAGCAACAGCTAAAATAAACACACGGACACAAGTGTCCAAAGGAAATGCTGACACAGGGTTTCAGAGATCAGTGGGACTGTGAGCCTGCAGCTGAGTGGGTCCAATGAATTTACAAACACAAACACACACACACACACACACACACAGAAACATAAATAGAGGACTACATAAAAGTTTGAGATGACAAGTGTGTGTCTTACCGCGACTTATTCTCTGTTTCTCTCCAGACAGAATTCCTGGCGTGTCGATCACACTAATGCTTTCCAGCACGGGGTTAGGTAGCTGGGCGCACACAAACCTGCACACACACACACACACACACACACACACACACACACACACACACACACACACACACACACACAGAAGAAGATGGGGACATTGGACCAAATTAGGACAGGAGGGTAAAGTGATCTTATAACAAACACTGTCCCACACTGAGACACCTCTACCTCTCCTATCCCTTCTCCTCCGTGTCGACTCGTCTCCGCGTGTTTGCTCAGCTGAATAAATATGAACGCGTTAGGGGTCATCCTCACAGCGATTCTGCCCCTCATCCTAACTCATCATTAGAATATCTGCGACAGCATATCGACAAAACGAGCGTAGTGTCTTTCAGAAAGATGGCTGTGCAAGGATCCCTCACTGGCAACACAGTCACCCAAAAGCCTGAGCCATAAGAGGAGGGAAATTCAATCACGCAGGAATGTGGAGCGCTGGTGTGGATTCTCACTTGTACTCTGCAGGCTTTTCCCCCCACGTTTACTCACTTTACCTCAGTATAACGTTCTGCTTCCACTGAACCCTCCTCCTAAGATGTCAGACAACACCTGCCTGCGTAAAGCAACGACTTCCCCCTGTGTGTGCGTGTGTTCGGTGAATTTGAGCATCTTACCTGTTCAGGAAAGCGTTCCCAAACGCGTTCAACTTTCTGAAGGGCTTCTTGGGGTCGACCACCAAAGCGTTGCCGGGGATGACTCCTTCGGTGTCGCCGTGCATCACCGCGATGAAAGAATCCGTGGTGGGCTCTGGGCCAATCCGCATTCCAGGAAAATCCTGCTCCAGCAGGTAGCTGCGGGTGAAATTGAAGGTCATGGTGTTAAACTTGGAGAGATAAGAGATTCCTTTGATATACCCAACAGCATGTAAATATTCCCATATGTGGGAATGACCTTCCAAGAAAGTACAACCAGAAGCAAAGAACACTTTTTTAAAGTGCATTTCAAATTTCACTTTGACTGGCATGCACTAGCTCATGAATATCACAAATACTGTAAAGCCCCACGGGAAGCAACCGTGATCCAGCTGTAGCTCCTAGACTCTACAAACTGGGAGCATTTCTGGAGGATCTGGTGGACCCAATGGGATGCCGTCGCCGTTGTTCCACATTCCCCATTAAATACAGCACCGTGACACGCTCTGTAAAATCCCAATACGCCCAGACAAGCAGATAGAAGCTCCTCCTATTTTATGATGCGGTGAAGCGCGGTGAATATGGCGTGACCTTTTGCGGATGCGAAATGCACAGCGGCCAACACCGCTTGGTGCAGACGGAAATTTTGCAGATACCGTGTTCGGCGTGAACGCACCATAACACGAGGAAATGAAAGGGATTAGTGGAACCTCAAATGCTGTCACATCTTTGAAGGATGCGTTTAGCTTTTCATGGAGATCCCGTCCTGAATACTGCGTGAGTATTGGGATCAAGGCTGTGAAATTCACAGTGTTCTTATGCATCAAGACAGAGGAGCACACTTTCAATGTGACAAAATGGTGTTTGAGTTTTATCCATATTTAAATATCAATTGGCTGTATGGGAACTAATTTTTCCTGGTCAACCCCATCTTCGTGAAAAGAAGAATTGGCCTCTGGCATCCGTAGTTATGTCAAACATACTTGCTTTACTACTGGAGGCTTTATACCTACAAATCCTCCCTTGACGCCTAATATGAAAGAAGGGAGAAGAGGGACAACAAGGATGAAATAAGAGAAACAGAGAAGTGTCTAGGAACTAAATTTAAATGCTCTGAGCCAATTGGTTAATTATTTGCAGAGCTAACCAGCTAGTAGGGCAAGCCGTCAGTTTCACATTCAGTTTCAAGCACTGAGCATGCCAAGGTGAATGAATCTTCCTCAATGCAGACAGCGCAGTGTAATGTTGGTCGGAGTGACGTTATCATCACATCTTGGCGAGGATATTTGATTCACAACTGTTCTGTAGCAGGGGTGCATATGTGCAGTATACACGGCCTGGGAGATCACTGGTGCTCAGGCAGGTGAACTTCTCCTATGGGTCGGCAGAAAAAGTGACAAATAAAACTAAAAAAAAAAAAAATCAGCAGAAGCCTGATTATCTGGTGATCATATCGTGTGTGCTACAGGGCTGAACATGTCATTTTCCTACAGCACCAAGTCTTCCGAACTCACTGAAATGACAGGCAGGTATGTGACAGTGGTTTAAAAACTCAGGACAGCCAAGTTGTAAAAATGCATAATGCACTTAAACATTTCACGTTTCACATGTATAAGACTGAATTCTAAATTTTATTTCTTTCCATGACACTTTTTGTAGCGTCTTTCACAATTCTGGTTATACTGACAGACCTTTAGGAAAGTTTGAGGCAATTTAAAGCAGAAGGGTTACATTTTTCAAGCACAAACTGGGATGTGTGGTATTTTCCCTATGGATTGTCTCCCTAAACTCACACCTTGCCGGGGGGAGCCAGTGGTGCCTGGCAGAGCCGTCTCTATACATACGGGCCTGGGTAGTGTGAATCCTCTTTTCTGTGAGGCGCTTGTGCAACACATACATAGATCTACGGTGCAGCTACGGGATGACGCCCGGTGTGTAACCTCACACACGTACAGCATGCGTTTGCAGCTATGACATCCATGTCCTTCCAGATCACCTCAGCTTGAATTCTGCACTTCCACTAAGAATCTATTTCGAGATTCACAGCAGAATGCTTCATCAGCGCCACAGATAAATCACACATCATGAGGTTTAAAGCAGAAAAAAGGGACAAGGAGGTGGGTTCAGTCGCATGCATGCTCAAAGGATGACCAGCTTCTTGACACTCTGCAGGTTAAATAAATAATTTCAGTCCAACGATGAGATTCTCTGGGCTTATTTCTAAAGGTATGTTACTGCCTTACAGCATGGCCGTGCAGCCTTGAGAAAAAAAGAAAAAAACATTTGTTTAGTATGCAAAAAGAGCCGAGGCACAAAGTGAAAGACGAGTTGCAAGGAGCAAGAGCTTGGACCAAGGATTACTAAGCACTTTGCACATTCTGCATTGCGCTGTTAAAATGCCGGTGGCGTGGGGTCAGGCAGCTGAGCGGGGGTGTTGCCATCAGAAACCGAGATGGGACAGAGAGAAAGAATTAGAACTTTATGAGGAAGATGAGAGAGCAGGGACGTCTCCATGTCTTGTAGCAGGAAGTGACTAACAGCATCCTCTCTCCGGCTTTCAAAGCCCTAACTCGCCAATTACCCACTGTGCTCTCTGCAAGTGTGTGTGTCTGTCGAAGCTCCTCGGCTTAAACGAGCCTCCGCAACCGGAGTGCTGATGTTGCTCAGCGTTCCGCATTACTTCCAGGGATAGTTCCCGGTCAGACGCTTTGATAGAACATAGGAAATGCAGCCAGAGCAAAAAGTAAGACTAAACTGTTTCATTTGAAAAAAAAAATCATCAAAGAATCTTTCAAATGACACCGAGAGCATGCAAGCAGGTTAAAAATTAAAACATTTGCAGCAATTTAAAGATACAAATTCCAGAATTTGTTTCAATATTGTAGGGCTGGGCTATATATTGAGATTTTAAAAATATTGAGATTTTTTTACAAAAGGGATCTAAGATGAGACTACATCATTTATATCGAGATGGTATATGTTGTGTTATTATAATTATACTCTTATGTATTCCAGTGGGTTATTTTTCAGCGGGTTCACATATTTATCTACAGCTGTGCCTGTGAGACATCTGGGATAAAGCTTTGACACAGAGATGCCTTTTTATAATTACTTTATGAAAAAAAAAAAACACATATTGACATAGATATTATAGATCAATAATCAGCCTAAAAAACATTGAGATATTATTTTTGGTCCATATCGCCCAGCCCTACAATATTGGATTCATTTCTATACTTTTTTAGATTTAGTCATGAAACTGTCACTAAAAGGCAATTTCAGGAGGTTACATCATGAAGAAAAAATTAATTAAAATCAGGTATCTGATTGTACTATTTTTTAAGTACATCTAATTGTTAGATTCTGATATTAAAAAGGAAATTATTCAAAAAAATTTGAGTGGACAATGATTTGTCCTAGAAAAGTAAGTGTAGGCGTATCAAATCAGATTTTTAGGAATAAAGACCGATGAAAACAGTAACTAATAAGACTACTTGGTTGACTACATGTGACTTTTGTACAGTCTAATGCAGGTTTGCCAAAAAATGTACAGTATGAAACATCTATGTTGTTAACAGGAAGGAAACCAGATCGATAAATTATATTCTTGGTACATTAACTCAAGATTCTCACAACTTCAAAACACAACAGGAAACAAAACGCTGTTTTTGAGCAAACACTAGCTGCATAAACACCAGTCCAACCACTGGAGCCTGGAGACTACCGTACTATTAATAGCAAAACATCAATGGCAGAACTTAAACAGGAATGGTTTTAATGGTGGATTGTATATGTTAGTGTATCTGAGGAATGTATTGCCTTTTCTCAAAAGAAAAGTCATCCTTGGTCAACGGCTATACAAGTGACACTTCCTGTTGAAATTCATCAAAATCTAATGAACATTTATGCATGAAAATGGCAAAAGTTGTTTTTTAAATATGCACCAACAATATCGTGCATTTTAATATATACTTTAGCAAAGGGAAAAATTGACAATAAGACTTGCATATATTTTCCTTAGGGCTGGGCAACGATTAAAATATTTAATCGCGATTAATCGCCCTGATTAATCGCGATTAATCGCGATTAATCGCATTGTATTTACAAACTCCAAGAATGAATTCAAAAGTAGTGTAAAGAGCACTTTTATTTTAATGTCCTGCTGCCATATGAACAAAAGTGTTGTAACATTTGTAGCACTTATTTTATACTGGATATTTTCAACCCATCTATTGAATTTAGTGCACTAGTTGATCTTTTCTTCATAAGAGAACAGCAAGCACTGCAGCCAAAATATTGCCTTTTTTGACCTCCTGTATATTAGCCAGTCCCTAAGCTTGATGTATCATGAAACTGTTGACCTTTTGGGTTTTGTGGTTTTTATTTTATTATTACAATTTATTATTAATAATAATAATAATAATAATAATAATAATAATAATGTTATGTTCAGTGTTTTTTCGCTAATCCACCTCTTATATATTTCAATCCTTATGTAATTTTGTCTGTGTTGTGTGCACCTGCCTGTTGCTTTCATCCTATAAATTTCCCCGTCGTGGGATAAAAAAAGGATTAGCTAATGTTATCTTATCTTAAATAACACTTTTTAATATATGTACTGGGTTCTTTCAAGGTCTTAATTACATGTTATGTGTGGGCTCCAGTAACATCCATCCATCCATCCATCCATCCATCCATCCACTGATCTACCTGGATGTTCCCTGGAGGACTGAAACGCCTCAGTCAGAGACGGGTCTGTCGGGGCAGTGAGAGAAGTTTCGTCTCCTCTCTCCGTTTCTGGGGCTCGACGTTTTCATGTTTTTTCACGTGCTTAGATAAATTTGTTGTGTTTCCACTGAAATGAATCGGCTTTTTACAAAACATACAGCTTGATTTCATTTACGGTATTAAAATAAAGCCGAACGGTGCTACTTCCCGTGTTCATGTTTTTTCGCTGCTGCGGTCTCTCTCAGCTGTTTGTGTATTAAGTTTGTGTGAGAGCTGAGTGGGCGGGCCAGGCTGAGCCTGCGTGCTGATTGGCTGGCGCCGCTGAGCCATGTACGAGAGGGGAGGGGGAGCGAAAGAGTGCTGACTGACACTGACTGAAAGCATGTGAGCAACATGCGTTAATGCGCGATAAAATAAATATCGCCGTTAATAGTCTAATGAATTAACGCGAAATTAACGCGTTAACTTGCCCAGCCCTAATTTTCCTCCATAATATAAAAAGGACTCGGAGGTGGTAAACATCACCAGATAAAACTTCCTGAACCTCCATGATCTCTCAGGTTTCCCTCTCATAGCCCTGAATTCAAGCTGTAACCTTAACACAAAATTGGCTACGAGCCTCAATATATGATTAATATATAAAAAAACAAAAACAAACTATCAACCACCCAGAGATAGGAACCTGTAACTTTTGCCTGTCTAATCAGTGAACAGCAGCTCAGAAACTGACAAACGTGACACCAGCTTTCTTGTAGAAGCAACAATTTGTACTTTGATTGGCATTTTAAAGTTTAATAAGAATCAGATAACGAGTAGGAACACATTTTCCAATGCATAAAAGACGGGCAATATTAGAAGATTTTGCGATGGTGATAATATTGCAATGACGATATCAACTGCAGTACCTGCCTATTTTCTCTCCTCCTCTTTCACATTCTGTGCTCGCATCACTCTGTGATCTTGGGTATTTTGGGCGATCTGATTACCGTCCAGAGGGAGCAAAGTAGGACGGAGTTTGTTGAAACTCTAAATATTACAGTAACGTAAAACACGCAAGTTCATCACACTTTAAATGTGGTAGCCACCAACTATTGCACTTAAAACAGTCCGTTGTGGTATGAATACCACACATTGATACTGCATTGATTATATATGGTGCAGCCCTACATAAAAGGTAGTCATTCTGTTTGATTCAAAAACCAAGAACTGTATCAAAAACCCTGCAGCAACAAAACAGCAACTGATGGTTTGTCATCGAAATCGATAAAACAATGATATTGCGAACCAAAACATTTGATCCCGGTCGTTCTGAACGAAGGAGTTCATCTGCCAGAAGCGTTGCACATTAGCACAGAGACATGATGCAAGGAAGGAATGCTGTGCCACGGAGGGACGCGTCCAGATGCAAGACATTTGTGCGTGTGGGTGTTAAATTAACTTTTTACAGAGCAAATAAAGCTTTCAGAGGTGCGGCTCACCGCAGGCTTTTATTTTATGTTGCTCTTTGTGCCGTTTTAATTGTCCTACGTTTCATTTGCGATTTTCACCAGTTTGGTTTGTGAACAGGAGTCGGTTCGGGTGTGTCCGCCTCTCCCCGTTTTTATCTCTCCGCTTTCTCTCGTCGTACTTATTTGTGTGTGTGTTTCCTCTCTCGGTCTAATTTAACTAAAATGGTCAACTGCGGCTCAGTGGGTAGAGTAGTTGTCTTGCGGTCGGAGTAGGGCTGTGTGATATGACTGGAATATTCTATCACGATATACTGTAAGCCTTACAAGTCAGCTCATATCGATAATTACTGAGTAGTGTTTTGTTCACCTATTTGAAACAAAGGGAGGAAAAAAGCCCAGATTTGGACTGTAACTCTAACCCTACATAGATGTAACCTTTAAAATATGTCAGCCCTACTACAAGCCTTGCTTAATTTGGCCGTCAGAGGTGGAGAGGCTAAATCATTTACTCTGTCTATATCCCCAAGAAAACCACGTGGTTCTGGATCGGAGTTTAGTGGAATTATTGAATATTATATCGCTGTATTTTCTATTTATATTGATTAGGTGTCTTTTGCGAAATATATATTGATATTGATTTATTGCCCAGCACCAAGTCGGGGGGTTCCATCCATCCACTCATTTTCTAACCCGCTAAATCCCTCATGGGGTTGTAAGTTTGATTTCTGCTCCTCTAAACATATAATTCAGTCCAATTAATAATCACCTTTATTTGTCATTGTAACTTTATACTGCCCTCTGCATTTAGACCCTGAGCTGCCACTATGGGATGCCTGTGGAGCATTCTGAGGTCTTGCTCAGTGGCGGTCTGCGGGATTTGAACCAGGGAACCTGCAACCCTCCCACAACTGGACCACCGGCAGCCCCCATTTACCACTGACCTAAGGAAGTGTGGCTGTAGTCTTACCGGATGAAGCTCGTCTTTCCGGTGGAGTACTGCCCCACCAGTAGGACCATGGGCTTGTTGTCGAAGTCAGCATCCTCCAGGGCCGGAGAGTGAAACTCGTGGAACTTGTAGCTCTCCTCCAGCGGCAGGAGTTTGGTTTTGTAGAGTTTTTTCAGTCCCTCACTGACCGTCTGAAAGACCTCCGGCTCCTTCTTCCTCCGGTCGTCGGTCCCAAGCCAGCTGAACATGGCTGCAGTTTGACCTACTGTCGGACCAATTCACCAACTTTTAGGTGGCAAAATCTAAAATGACTTGGATAAGCTTGTTCAGCTTTCTACTGACCTGAAGAATCAGAAATGTTGATTGGACCAGAAGAAATTGGGCATTAAGTGAGATATTTCTGCATATATGATAAAAAAATTACATGAAGCTAAGTTTTTTTTACTATGTTTTTAAAAGAAACTGCTTAAACTAAAAAAGGATAAACACTAAACTTACAATACCAATCCAAATTGAATATAATGTAAGCCACGCAACTATCAAGTAAATAAAAAATGATTTAACCTGCACTGGATAAAGTTGATCCTACAATTAGGAGGCTGTTTTATTCTGCGCTCACGTCTACAACTAAAAGAACCAAACCAAATAGCGATATCTATATATTAAGATTCAAACGCACTTCACTGCTCGGGCTCATTGGTCCGCGCAGCTCCAGGCCACCATTGCTACCTCTGAATGGATTTTGTTTTTGTTTACTAATCTGGATCAGTAAACAAAGGGGAAGAGCGCAGCTCCTCTGCGCACCGTTACCGCCGTCCGGTCTGGTCCACTAAACTGCAGAGCGGTCCCAGGAACGACGCACCGAGCAGCTGCTGGCAAGTGCGCATCCACCGCTATTTGTGTTCAGCCTCTCCTGCTCCCACAAAGCAGCCCGAACCTCTCCGGGCTCCGCAAGGTGCTCCCGCAGCTCTCGAGCCGAAAAGCAAGACGCGAAGCTGACGGTTTCAGCTGACGCTAAGCGTTAGTTTTTATTTTTGTTTCTCTCTGCCGCCTTGGTGCGGAGCTGAGTGGGTCGGCAGCTGATATCCTGCAGCCCAATTTAAATGCCGAGTGACGGAGAGATGGGGGAAACCTGACCCCCCGGCGGAAGTGCTCAGCTGCAGGCAGCGCGGAGCTCGGCCCACCGCGGCCCCGCCCAGCGATGATGCGGAGCAGCCGCCGCCGACGACGCCATGTTGGATGGAGAGGGGCTGCTGGTGCTGAGGCACCATCGCGCCACCCAAAGGCTGCAGTTCATTAAGCATCCCAGAAATAACCATCACTCACATATTGTATTATGCTGATGACCTTGATAGTAAAATATCAGATATGGTTAATATTGTATTCCTTCTTGTCAAATATCATATACATTGCTGTAAATGGAGAGGTTCTACTCCTTGTTTTGATTTTTTTCTTAACCAATTTTAACTGTATTACACCTCATTGAAACATTTGAAATCTGTATCTGCCAAAAAAGTAACTGCCAGTATTTCTACATTTCTTTTGTTTTGAATCTTGCTCCATAATCTTTCATTGGCCTTATTGTTTATGTATCTGTTCTTATTGTTCAGACCCATTTTTTTTAAAATGTTTTCTACCCATGTTGTAATGTTTGTACCTCAACGAGTCTTTGTACACTATGTTTGATATATTAATAAAAAATAAATAAATTAAAAAAAGTTCAATAAGCATCTGTCATTTTTAAACGAAACGCTAAAGAAAGTGAATGCATCTCACTTTATTTTTTTATGCCTTTTCTTTTTTTTTTTTTAATTGGCAACATAAACCTAGGGGCCCGTGATAAGATATAAACAATTTCCCACCACGGATAGGAGTTATTTGCTGTCCCAGAAGTTGCGTTGATGTTATTTCTGATTAGCATGTACACGCATGTGTACAATTTTAATGGATGTTGTATGATATAGAAGAAAGCATGGTAGAGATAAAAAAAAAAAAAAAACGTCAGTAAAATATAATACAAATGACAAATATTTTTTTCTAACATCTCTTCCAGAATAATTTAGCATCCCATCCTACAAACAGCGGGATTAAGATGTGAACATTTCTAAATGTAACAACACAAACGTATTGAAAAGTAGAAATGAAAAATTAGCCTTTTTTCTTTTAAGTAAAGATTTGTTTTAGACCAAGCTAATTTTACATTTCCATTCTTACCCGTTGGACGATGCACCATTAATTTGCAGTAATGATGTGGGTAGGTGAACATCTCTTGCAATGACCAGACAGCCTGAAAGTTGAGGAAGCTGCTTGTTGAGAATATTTGCTTTCACGTCAAGTCTCTAATAAATTAATTTCCCCTAGGTGTGTGAGTATGACTGTCCTGTGTTGCCCTGTGATAGATTGGTGACCTGTCCCTGGTGTATTGCCTCTTTCCCAGTAAATGCTGGAGATACGCATAATCACCCCACAAGCCTGCAAGGCAGCTCCAGATGATGGATGAGTCGATGGATTAGAAAGCAGAATCTGAAAATCAGTCAATAGGAATTGTATTTTAGATATTTACATTTTCACTTTAAGAAATATTTGCAACCTTAATGAGAATAATTAACCTAATTGATGCAGAAAGGATGATGTTGTAGATATTTGAAATGTTGAATAAATAAATCCCTCTTGGATTTTTGAAACAATCTTTCTTTTGACAAGGAAAAATAAATAGCTTTTGGAACCAGCTTTAAAGATCCAATCTAAACATTAAACAATGAACTGACTTGTCATACACTGAACTCCTATTTAGCAACTTATTTTTTTTCCTTGAGCATTTGTATTCTATTTAGTATTATTTTAAGAATTAATTCTCTTTCTTAAAGAGATATTTGTTTTTTTATACATTAGCATTAGCAAGGAAGCTGGGTTGCAAGCACAAGATTTAAAAAAGTCCAGAGTAAAAATTCAAACTCTTAAGGTGAACAGTTATTGTGAAAATAGCGTATTTATCATCTTTTAGTAAAAATATATTATAAATACCCAAACATGATGCAACCTGTGCTTTATTTTGTCCGCATTTTGTTTTTTGTGGTAAGTATAAAGACATATTTTTCCCAATTAGGAAAAAAAATATGTGGGCCAAGTATTTCTATTAGATTTTTTGGAAAAGGGGTTGGAATAGAAACGTCTGGTATCAGAACTCTGAGTTATTGAGCGGACAAAATTCCCACCGAGGCCGAGGAGAAACAGAAAGTACGTCACGGAAATCACTTCAATGTGTTTGTCCAAACTGGGCCTTTGTGAAGTCGGCCAACAAAACTGGCAGAGATAACAGCACAGCTTCAAACACAGATGAGAAAAAGAGAGAGAGGCTAAAACAGTGTCGTTCCATATGTGGAGTTTCTGAGAAACTGAGGAGAAGCACCTTAAAATGCTCTCAGACTAAAACTCGTCCCAAGAACAGGACGTCATACACAAAGTTTGTGTATAACGTCCTTCACTGCCAGGATTGTTCTGACATCTGCTTTGGCGAAACTAAACAACAACGGCAGCAAAGCATGGTCCAGCACGGGAGGGCCAGCAGCTCGGGGCAATATTCAGCAGTCCACTTTGCACCTCAACAGCAAAGGAAAACACTTTTGACAACTATGATGTCCAGATTTTATACAGGTGGTTAGAAAGAGAGGTGAAGGAAACCATCTTTGTCAAAAGAAAGCGACACTGTACCAAAGGGGAGGCTTGCGGCTTTTGCTTCCCAGCATCTGTAACTCATTTCCGAGAAATTGCACAAGCAGGCCGACCAGGATTCAGGTGATCAAGCAAACAATAGGCCGCACGAACCCAGGGGCGGGATAGGCCGGTCGTTTACTTGAATCTGACTCGGAATGCTCCTCGTAGGACAGGCCGCCATGTGCTTGGACACAGCAGCTACCAAACTCCAGCCTCCAGAATGGACAAAGACTCCTGGTTAGGTGTCAAAACGTATCGACAGAAACTGAGTGAAGGTCCGGCTGCCATCAGTTTAAGCCTGCTGCAGTACTGCACAAATATCCTCTGGTAAAAGATACACATTGTTGTTTAGCTTCCTGAACCTGACCTGTAAACCTAATATGCTCCAATGCATTTCAGAGTTGAACCGATTTATAGCATGTTGATTAGATTCCAGCCGTTGCAACCAGCCAAAATACTAATTTATCCCCTTTATATCTCTTTATCCCTGTTCTCTGTGAGCTCTTTTGTCTTTGTTTTGTAAAGTTGCCATGCATGAATAACTTCTAATGGCTTGTATTTCTAAGAAAATGGGCTGCACATTTCTGATGCTAGCACACACACCATCAAATAAAAGTTTGGAAACACTTATTTAAAGGTAATATGATGAGCAATGACTCTTCGCTATTGGACCTCGTGCAGCACAGTCTTTATGTCCAACCAGGGTAGTGAACTAGCATTGCACAAATCCTTTTTTCACACGGCGGAGATTGAATTGGAATGTCATCAAAAGATTTATATCAGTAAATTAATCCAGAAAGTAAAACTTCTGTTGTAGGTTTCACAATAGAGGGATATGACAAACCTTTATTTAAGCTCTTATTTTGTTGAAAAACATAGAATACAAGTCTTATAGCTAATGAAGATAAAAAAAAATGTGGTACCTTATAATATTACACTAGTGAGTTTTTAGTACAATAATTTTTTTTTTTTTTTTTTTTTTTTACAAAGGACTGTTGATTTGACTTTTTCCCAGCAGTCACTGACACCTTCCAAGAAGTGAGTACAAGACAAAATAGGCTGTTTTTTTAATAGCTTGCTGTTCACAGGGTGCCGTATCCAAACATGTCAGCAGAGAGTTGAGTAGGAGGAAAAGAGGTGGTCAAAGAATGCCCTAACGAGGTATAACTTAATAAGGGGACTGCATAGGAAGGGACCTTTAAGATTTTTTGGGGTGGAGATTCCCTACAGTCACAGTCAACATTTCAGGAAAACAATGTAGTTGGTGAAATAAATTAACTTTTAGAGGCCATTCTAAATTACTGAGATGCACCTACATATTTTTAGGCAACCTTTCATCTTTGACATACAAATGAAAAGCTTGATTTGATCACACCTCTGAAAAAAAGAAATGTATAAAAAAGGTAAAATCTGCAGGGCTTTATTTTTATTTATTTTTTTTAACATACACTTACAGTGATGGTATTTTTTTACATGCACATACACAATCATGGCGGGCGTGTACTTTGACCAGCAGGGGTCTCTGTCCAATCTCCTTTCAAGACTTGTCAAAACCAACACCAGGTAAGAAAATACAGGGCTAACGTGTAAACATTTATTTAAATGTTTGAATATATCTTTACAAATATGGAGGCAGGCTAGGAAAAAAAGTTGCCATGTAATGCATTCAGATTATTTATTTTAATTTCTCTCTACTCATTTCATTCCGAGAGTTTAACTGCACGCAAAGCATACAATTTATCATCCTGAGCTCTGTAAAAACAGACAACAGAAACTAAATCAATCAGAGTTTTCCTTTCTTTGACATAAAACAGTTAAAAGTAAAGGCAGTCCACTTGAATCCTCCCTTAGATCACATTTTCATTGAAGGACAAAGAAAAGTCTGTTAAATTTTCTGTCTATAACACAAAGATTTTAAACGGCTTATTAAGAAAAGAAACAGAGGCATAACATGAGAAACAACAGTCATGTAGTTAAATAAAAAATTCCTTCATGAATCTATGGCTCAAACTGGCTCTTCATAGGTCGTCTTCGGTATTAAAGCTCAAAAGTGAAAGCATTTACTATACTGTATCTAACGATACTACTTAAATTAACCTGCTTTCTGTGATGGAATGAGGAACAGGTAAAGAAGTCTGTCAACTTGTAGTGAGACGAAGAAAAATTCCCCTCGCACGCATATCCTGTTTCCAAACAATCAAACAAGCTTTGGACGAAACAAGAAAATCAAGGCATGACATTGGGGTTAATACTGATAACAAGAACCTGATCGCTCTGTTAGGAAAGGAAATCAAAAAGAACATACTTTGGGGAGAAAAAAAAAAAAAAAAAAAAGAGTGGACATATGGGTCGCACACAACTTCATGATTAAATATAAGTTACATTTTATAAAGTGCTTAATATTCATCTAGAAATAGTGAACACTCTCAGAGAAAACTCCTGCTTTCTCCTGAACGTCACCAATTATTCAAAGTCAATTTAAATGTGAGTGAGATAAACATGCTTTAACTGGAATCAACTCTGCAAATTAATCAAAACAACGTACACGTGATTCTGCTTCTGAAACCTATAAATACATAGATATAAATACAGTCATAAATAACCAGGTTAAGCTTTTCTGTACACAACAATGTACAGGAAAAGTGTAGCATATATCACACTGGTCCTATAATAACTGGCACATATAAAGTCAGCTTTTCCTGTTGGTTAAGGCCTAACACATTCTTGCTTTTATAGTTACATGCTTCCAGTGCTGTACACACTTACAGATACGAAGCCCAAGTCATGGCGCTGTTTCTTTGAAAACAATGCCAGAACAAAATGCCCTTCAGAGTCGAAAGATGTTTCCTCACAAGTCTTTGCTTCGTTTGCCATTGCTTGTTATTTACGTAATGGCGAACAAGAACCAAAAGCAGCAGCAATTGAAGAACCTGTTTTGAACCTCCGACCTGCACATTTTTGCTTCTAAATTGATCTTTGTCTTTCATACTTCGTTAAAACCCTTCTCGTAAATATGGCATCGTTTCTAGACATAGCTAAAAAGGACCCGAGACAGAGCAGCTCTGCCTTGGCTTCATGTGACGTCGTAACACAATCACTTGATCGCACCTCGTTCAAGCAAAACGAAATGGAGTGGCAAAGTTAAACTACCAACAACGTTTATTTACGCAAGGACCAAATTAATGTAAACACCTCGTCGTAATTTGAGTTTGAGGTTCTCTGGGAATTCACCAAGTCTGGAAATAAAAAAAGTCTACTATATTTAAGCACGGACATATTTAAGGGACATCATGAGCTTATGGCCCTGGGTTCTAGCCCCTGAAGTGTGGCCCAGGATTTCATAACGGTCAAAGTAAAACAGTAAAACTGATGGTCTTTTAGAACAATTCAGACAACTTCAAGTTCCATTTGCTGAAAGGGTCATCTACTTCAGACCCGGCTTCCTCCTCTACCTGTGGCCCTGCCTCCATCTCGCTGTTCTGCCTGAGAATTACACTTTCCAACTTCAGCTGACTTCTCGTCACGTACGACTCGTCGCAATTCCCTGCTCTCTTGTCCTCTGCTCCTTTCTCTAAAGGCTGCGGGCCATAAGGCCTTTCTTCATTATTAAAGCCCATCCTCGTGCAGGGCTGCACCAGTGGTACGGTCTCAGGGTCCCAGTTACTACACCAAGCTCCCTCCATCGTCTCACCCTTAACGTTACCTGCCTCTGCTTTCTGCGCCGCAGGCTGAGCCAGAACGCCGTAGTCGTCTGATAAGTTATTAGGCTGTAGTGAAGAGGCACTAGGCATAGTTGGGATGTTCTGGGAGGCATAAGGAGGAAGGAGGGGAATGTTCTCACACGGATTTAGTTTCTGCTCACCTCCCTCCGGCTCTTCCCTCTTTGCTTCCTCTTTCAGTAATGGTGGGTTTAGATGGACAGTGAATTGGCCTGTTTTGGGGCTTTTGTCAAAACGCAAAGCTGAAGACTGTGCATCATTCTCTTTAGTTTGCTCATGGCTGACTGATCTGTGATTAGATTGCACTGGCCACTGTAAGGCAAGGTTTCTCTGTGACTGTGGTTGGGTCTGCAAGGTGCTAATCTCTGTCTGAGGAGGCTCCAGCACAAGTGATTGCCCAAATCTTTGGGCTTGGGGCTTGTACCCAGAGTGATCATCGTTAACATCTCTTTTATTGCAATCACCTGCACATTTTAAAGCCCCTACATAGACAACTGATGAGTCATCCATGGGTCCTTCATGCTCACGTGGGTTGGGTATGGATCGGGGTTGCGCAGGGACTGAAGGGTTCTCACAGGGCGGAGGTGGCTTATCAGGAATGATTGTGGTTACCTGAAGTTTCGTGTTATCAGGAAGGAACACAAGAGGATTTGGGTGAAAGGAGAGTTGATTCTGGAGGAGAAAAAAAAAGAAAAGTAAAACCATAGCATCATGAAATTTCACAAGCAGGTTAATTGTGGAGATGCCTTTGTGTGCATGATAATATATCCAAATTACCAATCTAAATGGCATTCTCTGTTCCTTCCCAGCAAGGTAGTTGTAGAGAAGGTAGCTGACCACCACAATTATACAGATGCAAAGAGCTGGAACAACAATCCCCACAACCACCTGCTGCAGCTGCTCAATCACAGGGTCTGGGGAGAGAAATGGATCACAGTCAACAAAACGTAAAGTAGGTCTCTCAGTTCTGTAGGCATTCATCCATGCATTCTCCTCCGCTCATCCACGATTGGGTTGCCATGGTAACAAGTCCACGAAGGAAACCCAGACACCACTGTAAAAGCTCATCAACTAATTTTAACGGATCCCTAGACCTTGGTATGTCATCCCTCCAAAACATTCTGGGTCTAAAAAGCCCCTAAAAAGTTTGGTTGCAACCAGGTAACAGGTTATCGTTTCAGATTCGCAGAACCATCTTTCTCACAACTGAGTGAGTGTCTGCTGCAGTTTGAAAACAATGAAACCAGTTGACAATTGACAGAGTGAGCTCATCAGCCTGGCAGGACAGAGAGGTCAAATACTTCTGTAATGGTGGAATATGCAGCCAATGAAACAAAGGAAGGACCACAGGATGTTGAAGGTAAAATGGAGACAATTAACAAAATTGCAATGACCATTTTGCTCTGATGTAATATGACCTCCTTACAGATGTATACAGCATCATAAGGCTTGCAATACAAGTTTCTGCTCACACTGTCTGTAACACAGGTAGCCTGCGAAAGAGGTTTTTCCACACTACAATGAATCAAAAATTGTCAGTCACAACAGCACCTGGAGGCTTTCGTGCTCTTGGCTAGTCAGCCAGATGTAATAAAGATGCTGGAGAGTGATAAGATTATGGATGGTGAAGCAAGAGAGGGCCAGTCACTGCAGAGGTTACTCATGGACAAGGTAGGTTTACAAAAGCAGTAGACTTCCATGTTTTCTTCCCTTCTGTTTTGTCAGGTTCGTGTTGTTAAGTTTGTAACTTAGTTTATTAAAAGACAAGAAAATGTGGCTTTGATATAGTTTACCTTATAGGCTATACTTTGTTGCTGTAAATTATATTGGCCTTCTGTGATTGTTACACTTGGTACAGCATGGTACCACAACGAACCTGCCAGGGAAGGGCTGCCCACCCAAAACTCACAGACTGGGCAAGAAAGGACATTAATCAAACAGGACAAAGACCAAAGTAACCCTGAAGGAGCTGCAGAGCTCCAAAGCAGAGATTGGAGGATCGGTCCGTAGGAGCACAATAAGATGTAAACTCCGCACAGCTGGGCTTCATGGTGAAAATAAGAAGGGGCATTTTGAGTATGCCCAAATATATGGAAGAAGGTGTACTGGTCAGATGAGATTACGCGATGTCTAGCGCAAATCCCACACATCCCATGACCCCCAAAACACACTCCCCGACAGTGAAACATGGTGATGGCGGCATCATGCTGTGGGGATGTTTTTCAGCTTCAGGAGCTGGAATGGGGCAAGACACAGGGATAATCTTGAGCAGAACCTGTGTCAGTGCTCTGACACAGGTTTTGAGGCTGGGATGGAGGTTCACCTTACAGCAGGAAAAGGACCCGAAGCACATCGTTAAAGCAACACTTAAACGGTTTAAGAGGAAACATATGAATGTGTTGGAACGGCCCAGTCAAAGTCCTGACCTCAATCTAATCGAGAATCTGTGGTTAGACTTGGAGATCGCTGTTTTATAAGTGAAAACCATCCAGCATGAAGGAGCTGGAGCAGTTCTGTCTTGAGGAATGGGAAAAGATCCCAGTGGCAACATGCGGCGAGCTTATAGGGACTCATCCAAAGCCCCTTGCAGCTGTAATTGCTGCAAAAAGGTGGCTCTACGAAATACTGACTTTAGGGAGGGTGAACGGTTATGGACGCTAAAGTTTTACGTTATTTTGTTGTTTGCTTCACAATTTAACAATTAATATATCTTAATGGTTGTGGGCATGTTCTGTAGATGAAATGGTCCAAACTAAAAATCTAATTTTAATTCCAGGTCGTGACACATCAAAGTGCCAAGGGGGGGTGAATACATTTTCAAGGCACTTTAGATGCATCACTATTCCAACACACCTGAAACAAATGGTTGTTGCTTCAGCAGCGGTAACCAAGACCAAGATCTGCTGGAGATAAACCATTCATTTTATTCAGGAGTAATGGACCAGGGATGCATCTAAAAGTTGCAATATATAGGATTTGTTTGGTTGCCTGTTTCGCTTGGACATTTTCCTGCAGTATTCCCACAGTATTTGCAGCTGCAGTAAACATAAACAGTTCTGCATTCTGCCCTTTAGTTGTGTGAACCTTTCTTTTCTCCCCTTTGGCCGTATTTATCCATTCAAAAATCACATTCCAATGTTCATGCTCTATAATGTTATAGAAACTAGTGAGTTATTGTGTAACAGACATATTTGGAATGCTTTTTGATTCAGGTAAATTAAACAAGAAGTTCTGGCATGCAAAACATAATCCGCAAAAACACTCATCACCCTTCGGCTTCTATATCGAGTCTAGTAGCATTCTTGTCCGTCAGGTTTTCCAAAAGCAAAAGAATGTCTTTCACAGACACGTTTGTCACAGGGCTGTACCTTGGGGTGTGACTATGCAGTGCCAGGCGGATGACTTGCATTGTGCTGGTATGGAGATGAATTTTGACTTGGCAAAGAAGCAGTATTCTGTATTGTAGTCCAACAGCTGGTATTTGTACTGGCTGGTCTCCAGGGGGAAATGGTGCTGCAAAAATACAGGTGTGTTGAGAGGTTGTAGATGTTTCAGATTAGAAAACAAAAACACTGCAAACGAGGAACTAAAAATAAGTAACATATTCTTGAAATGAGAGTATTTACATTGATTTGAACAGGTAAATACGATTATCTTCCAATGGAATAAGATTTTTGCACTTAAAATAGGCACAACTCATCTCCATCATCTTTTTCCAAGTGCTGTATGTCTAATTATCTTATTTCATATGGGACACCAAAGTGTTCGAAATGAAATAAATCAGTAAAACATTATGGAATAATGATCTACTTGAATAAATAAATATTTAAAGTGACAATGAAATTGTGAAATAACTGAACACTAAATATTTGTCTATCTTCTTTAAAAATATGCATAATAATAAAATCGACATCACATTAATATTTTCACAATAATATAAAAATATCGTTTAGATATTTTTAAATTTTATTTAGGTATTATTTAATTTTAGCTGTTTTTATTTCCAAAATGTCATTTTTTCACAATGACCTTTTTATTTTATAATGACACTTTTCATCACTTCGCCTGCCAATCCAGAGAAACAGGGCGGGGCGAGCGGTATGATTGGCTGCTTCTTTACCCAGACGAAAGCAATCCAACATGGAGTTTCAAGTCAGGCCTGAAGGTCCTAATTCAGGGGTGCATCCCTTGAAGGGACCCGTTCTCTGTGGACCGGGTCCTGCAGCTATCCTGCTGCTCACTCAATTGACAGTGCAACAATTTATTAGTAAAACCTTTTCCAACTTAAACACTAACTTTCTGAGCAAAGTTTAAGTCAATTTATTTGTAGAGAATGGTGATGCACCAAGTGAACAGTTTGATATATGAATTATTCCTCATTGCAGAAAGCCAGCAGGAGTCGGAACGGAACTGTGTCAGGAGAAAGGCGTTCTGTCTCGGCATTGCGAGCATCAACCCGCTTAGCTTAAAGCCAGCGGGAGTCTGAAAGGAATGGGCGGGTAGAGAGGCGTTCTCTCTCTCTGGCGTCTGCCAGCAGGTCAGCAGGACGCCGACAAGGCGAGCCGGGGGCTGCGGTCCCAGCACGTCTGAACATTTCTTTAATCGAGCGATGTGTCAACACACACAGCAGATATTTCGGGTAAACCTAGCCAACATCTAACCTAAAACCTTTATTAAAGCTCATTTCTAAGTCACAGAAAGCATAATATATCCATATGTTTAAATAAAATACATTTTGAAATAAAAACTGCGGAAATTAAATAATGCCTCAGTAATAATGTATTTTATTGTGAAAACACTAATATTCAATAAATGTTTTATTTTTATAATTTTTTTTAAAGAAGAATTAAAAATATTTCATAACATTTATAAGCATTCAGTTATGTCACAATTTCATTGCCACTTTGAATATTTATATCTTATCTATTCAAGTAGATAATTATTTCATAATGTTGTATTTATTCATTTAATTTTGAACACTTTGGTGTTCCATAATTTTATGGGTTAAAAATACTCCTTCCACTGGGAAATAATCTTATTTACTTGCTCAAATCAAGGACGGATACACTCATATCAAGAAAATGTAACTTATTTTTAGTTCCATTTTGCAGTTTATAAATTCCAGACAAAAATAACCAGAGTAAATACAAAATGCAGTTTTCAAATGATGTTTTCTTTCCTTAATGAGAAAGTAGGCCATCCTAACAGACCTGACCAATTGGTAAAATATAACTACTCTCTTTAGAAAAAGATAGATTAGCCATATTTTTGGTTCAGTCTCAATAGCCACTTGGACAGAAGTTGTCTGACAACCTAAAGCAGGCAATATGATCTCAAAATCAACAGAAAAGAATAAAAATCATTAACATTTATCAGCCTGGAAAGAGTTACAAAGCTGTTTTAAAGGCTTTGGGATTCCAACGAACATGTAACACTGATGAACCTTCCCAGGAATGGTCAGTCTAAGAGAAAATACTTTAAAATCCTGCATCCCTGCCTTGTCTCAGTCAGGCCCAGTGTTCATGAATTGAATTAAGAAAGAGAGGCATCTGTGGCTCCAGGCCAAAACTGCCGATCTTCTAAATCAAAAACACAAAAAGGTCATTCTAAAGATCTCCAAGACTTTTGAGGAAATATTCTGAGGTCAGAAGAAATAAAAGCAGATTTTTCTGCAAAGTGTGTATCTTGTTACGTCTCGTGTAAAACTAAAACAGCATTCAAGAAAACAAGCATCACAGCGACGGTTAAACATCACGGTGCAGGAAGTGTGTCGGCCTTGAAATGCTCTGTTGCTCCGGGACCTGAATGACTTGCCATTATTCAGTAAACCGTGAAACTCTGCTCTCTAACAGAAAACCCTGAGGTGTCTGGCCATTAGTTTGTGATGTGAAGCTCAAGAAGGCAATTACTTACCCCCCTTAATAAGTAAAAATCTTCATTTGAAAGCAAGTTTTGTATTAACTTCGGTTATCTTTGTGTCATCTTAAAAAAAAAAAATAAATCAGAGGCATTTAAATTGGGACTAAAATCAGTAAATAAGACAGCACTGAAACAATCTATTTGTATACATTTCCCCAAGATTGTATTGTGTATGTTGGGGCAAACATTGAGATCATTTTTGCCATTCTAAGTTTCTCTGCACCAAACTCATGACCTCAACTAACGCTTTTACTCACCATCAGCTTGCGGTGGGTGTTGTAGACGGAGAGGTTGTAAAACATTTGGGGGTAGATGGCTTTCATGCTAAGGGGTGGCGTGTCGTTGTTTGGCGAGTACCGCATTGGCCCCTTCAGAGTGATGATTGCGCTGTTGTCCTCCATTTCCACAGAAAGCAGTGGAGGGCCAATAATAGCTAAACGCACACATAAAATGATTCGTAGTTTATCTCATCCAAAAAAAAAAAAAAAACATTTTGCTCTAACTTTGCAGAAAGCGTAAGGTTTGGCCAAAACGTTGACATGCGTTGTAAAAGGCACAGTAGAATCAGCTGGAGTCAAGCCTGTTGTACTTACTGTCCCACTTTGGATCGAATCGGTTTTTTGTCACGGCCCATTTTGAAGAGGATTTTCTTCCCGTTGCACGGACTCTGGCATAGTACCCTTCTTCCTCGGCCCACGTCTCAACACTCAGATCGCACCAAGTCCGTACTATATTAGTGCACTGCTGCACCGCTCGCCAGTTTTCCCTCACCCGTTTTCCTTTGCCGACCTCCGTGGTGTCTCCGTAGCTGTAAAAGACGCAGGTGCCCCAAAAAAAAAAAAAAAAGTAGAAACTCATCTCTTTGTCAAACAGAATTCAGGCTACTTTTCAAGCATACATGTGAGCGGTTTGTTGATGATACACTAGTTGCTGAGTATGAACTCACATGACGTATTCCACTGAAAAGTGTGTGCCATCTGGTGTGTCGTTTCCCGGGGACCAGTGCAGCACATTCCTCAGGTTAACGGATGAGAAGCTGACATTAACAGGTTTGGGAGGAGAGGAGCAGACTAAGGAGGAACAGATTCAAAAGGTTCTGATTAATAAAGTATTGAGCACAGCACAGTATAAATCGTTTTAAACGTAATGCTTTTTTAAAATCAGGTTTTATCTCTAAGTGGCTTGGAGACGACCTGACTGACTGCGTTTACTTTTGTATTGTTTCGCATTGCTAGCAAGCCGCTTTTACGCACCTTTCCTGTAACGCAAAGCGAAACCAGCTGACCTCCTTTGTCATAATTCCATAAAACTTTAGCAAACCTATAAGCATGTTTGCTAAAGGAAGGCACTGTCCAAAATTATTCTATATAAGCAGTGTGTTACATGTTTATATTGAGATCTCAATAGTTCATACCATCATAATAAAAAAAAAGTGTTGTAGATGGTTAAATAAGAGATCAAGAAGGAAAAGGCCACGCAAACCAGCTCTCCTCTGGGATATAGCGGATCATTTCAGTGCAGTTTAGATCAACATACTGGGTATCAATTCAAAATTTCTACCGTGACTTGTATGGTGTCCGTTTAACTTTGATGGAGCTTTTTATTATTAGGTATACGAGATTTAAACCTTCATGTTTGCTCTTGTACAAATCTTCAAAGCCATTTTAATGAATTTTTCCCCCTCCACAGATTAATAAAGGTTAACTCTTAAACAGGAAGGGTAATCGTGTATTTAAAGCTCCCGTCCTTCTAGATAAAGCGCATTTAATTCAACACAACAGCTGATGAAGCAGCAATTAAAGTAGTAACCTAAAGCAGGAACATTTATGGATGATGATGTTCTGACACATTAACTAAAATGTTTCTAAAACGTTAAGCCTTTTCTTCATGTTACCGTCTCGCTGTTCTTTACATGAGCAAATCTGCACCTCTTCCACTAAATATGTATTTTCCCAACATTGATTGCACAAACAAGCTGCCTATAGAAAGTGGAACTGAAACGAATCCGAATCACTCTATCTACTTTTTAGAGAATGCATTCAGTAATTAAAACAAAGACAACCAATAGAAACAGAAGGGATTGTCTGTAAATACTTCTCCTTACTAACACTAATGAAATAAGCCTTTCATTTGCCCTGTTTACAGTGACCGCTTCAATTCCCGCTGTTCTTGGTTGACTATTCATAACTGTGCCTGTAACAAATGTATGACTTTTAATGGTAGCCTGCTTGATTTAAATACATATATTAAATCTATAGAAACAAAACGGATACTTGACAAATCAGATCAAAACGTGATGAGATTAATGTTGGGGTTTACTGAGTCTGCTTCTACAAACATCAAAGAGTGAATCCATTCACCTAAGGGTTCCTTTCATTGTTTATGGAAACAAGAAAGCTCCAATGGGACTAAAGACCCCAAAACCTATTTTAAAACAAAAGTTAGTGGGATTCATGCAGTCATACCTGCGCAGTGCAGAACAAAAAGGCCACCAAAAATGAGCT